>NC_090675.1:8585949-8908449 GCF_013368605.1 Nyctibius grandis
GGTTAGCTCTGCTCCGTGACGCAGACGCCCTGCACGGGCAGTGCCCTTTCCAGGGAGCAAAAGGCACCGGTTTTGGTGGGATCTTGAGGCTGCACCAGCCGTTAAACGTGCTGTGCAGACAGAGCTTTCCCCAGGGACCGCGCTCCATAGCTCGCTCCCACGAGTCTCTCCCCTCCGCCTCGCAGGAAGGGAGGCACCAGGCGCGGGAACACGGCGTGTGGCACCCGTGTCCCTCCAGCATTGCTGTGCCCAGCACAGGAGGGTGGCAAAAAGGTCTTTGCAGGAACAGCTTCTTGGGTTGGTCGCCTTCAAGCATTTGGAGCAGCGAGTCTTAAGGAAACCTTAAGGGAGATCCTCCCAAGGCGCAGAGCAAAGCTCCCTGCGGTGGGAAGAGCCTCGCAGACCCACGCTGGACCCCAGCGGGCTGCAGGTTGGGCCCTCCTGACTTAAACATTTCATTTTTATCTACTTTGCCCTTGCCAAGGGGCTGCAGAGCCCCGGTCCAACAGCAGCCCCTTGTCTGAGGCTCGCGGCTTCACAAAAACACAGCCCAGCAAACAGACGCCGGGTCTTGTGCATCGCAGCTCGCAAAACCACAGGGTTTCCTATGCGTGTGAACGCTGAATCCTTCACCTATATCGTGCCCAGCATGGCCAAACGCTGCTGAGCAGCTCTTCCAGCTGGGTAAATATTAAGCAGGCTGGAGCTCGGCTGCAGGCAGCGCTTCAGCAAACAGCATTAGGTGTAAACACAATGTAATTTCCTTTCCAGAAAAATATTTACTTACCTCTCTGGTCACTCCTGAATTGAAAACACATTTGGAGCGGCTTGTAAGGAATTGCTTAGATTTGATTTTTCTTAATTCCACCCCCCTCCAAGCAGCGCTGGGCTCCGGGGACGCGTGTCGGCTCCACGAGGGGCTGCGGCAGCTCCACAGTAGCAGCATTATAGCCGAGCCGGAGGCGTCTTTAAAGACCCCGTTTCAGGTGTTTATGTGCTGTTGCCTATAAATCACACCTCGGACTGTGAGCCCTTGTATCTATTCATGGGCTCTCAGCAATTAAAATCTTTCTGAGGCCCAGACCTTGCTGCACAGAGAGCCCCAAAGCACGGCCCCTGCCTCCCTGCTCCGAGCCCGTCCATCCCCAAACCCCCACCCCAAATTTAGCTGCTGTGGAGGGGCACCAAGCCCTGGGCTTGTCCCAGGAATTAAGGGAGTTTTCTTCCCAGCACCAAAGCAAAGTCCCAGGCGAGCTCTGTATGTAAATTGTTGCATGCATATATTTGCATATATCTGAATGCAGTAGGTAAGCTGGGAGCAATGCTTCTATTTAGTGATGCTCAACCCATACGCATGGGCAGCGGGGAGGGAGGAACTGCAGGGAGAGCCCAGCCCGTGCTCCTCTCCTCATGTTACTGGTGTTTTATTGCTTGGATAAAGCCAGGGGAAGGTTTTTCTGAGGGTTTGGAGACAGGGGCTGTGTGCAGGACTGGCTGCCCCACGCAGTGCGGGATCAGCCGGGGCAGGCGGTGGCTGCAGGGCTCATGGTGCAGCATCCTTTACTCTTTTAAATGGATTTTTAGGAATTAATTGTTTTGTCCCTTTGGAAGATTGCAGAGTAGCTCCCTCTGATCAGCTTTGGTCCCCAGGGCTGAGCCGTACCCTCCAGCAGCGATGTCACCACTTTTGTCCGGATTAAAGGGAAATTGAAATTAATCCTCAGAGGCCAGGGAGATCTCTGGGGTTTAGCATTTTTTTTCCTTGATCATTCATTATTTTTAGCAGATGCTTTTTATTTTTAGCTCCTCGCAAAGGCAGCAGGTTCTCGAAATCCCTTCCCTGTCCCAGCATCCTCGTCACTGAGCGGGCGAGAGATGGGAGAAAGGACGCGGTGCCCGAGCAGCCCCGGCTGGGGCAGGACGTCGATGGCCGGTAACGGCACGGCAGGGCTCTGCAGAGGAAATACGAGCACCGAGATGTTTTCATCGTTACCTCAATTTAAGACCCAACCAGCCCGCGGGTTGCAGCCAAGCTGGTTTGCACTCGCGCCAGCGAGCTCGGAGCTCGGCCCCGTCTCCCTCCCTTCCCTTGCCATAATGCTCTTCCTTAAATCATTTTGCTGCGTCACATCTTTGCTTCCTGTATTTGCATTTCGTTAGTGAGAAAAAAACCTTCCTATAAACAGAGAGGGGAAAAAAAAGCTTTCTATTTTCCTCTCCCATCCAGAGTATGGGGGAGAGTCTCATGGGGTGCGGGGAGAGCCAGGCCAGCAGCTGGCCGAGCAAATCTGGAGGTGAAAACCGCAGGGATTTGTATTTTTTTAAGTTGCTGGGTCTTTGCAGCTGCTCGTGAAAAAAAATTCCTACTGATATCAGGGAAAATACAACTGCTGGGGGCTGGCTGCCCCAGGCAGAGCTCCTCAGGGAGGAGAACATTAAACCATTAAACCCTGCCCATTAATCACCTGTAAAACATCCAGCGCTGCTGTGAAATGCTGCTGTGATGGTTCGTACCCGGCTGGGTGGGGGAGACCCCGATCCCCAGGGCCCTGTGGGACCCCGCTGCGGGGGAGTGACGATTGTCAGCCCGTCCTCCCCTCTGAACAAGGGGTTTCTGGTGTGAGCAGGGCGCTCAGCATCCTTCAAGATAAATCCTTTGCTGCAGTCGGCCTCTCAGCATCCTCTAAACTGGAACAAAAAAGCAACGTTAATATTTAATCAGACGCGTTTTTTCCTTCGGATCCCAGCAGCCTGGCGCGGTGTTTGGCGCTAGAGGAGATCACGGTCACGCCAGGGTTTGTGTTTATTTTCACAGGGTTTGCAGAGGCAGGAGGGGCACACGGGGCTGCGTCGGTCTCGGCGTGAAATGGTGAAGCTGTGCGAGGCTTCACCGCTGCCGACAAACGCGAATCCTCTCGGCACCTCTCGCAACCGGGGAGTCCTTGGGCTGTGCTCAGCCCCGGGGCAGTGTGTGTGGCCGGTGGCATCGCAGGGACCTCCCCAGCGCGGCACGAGGGATGCCCCGGGCTCCTCCTCACTGACCGCGCCATACCCTCGGGTGTCGGGCAGCGCAGAAGATTGAGTTCTTGATTAAAGTCTAACGCGTGGTATAATTAAGGAAATCCTCCTCATTCGGAAAGTCATTAGGAGATGATTAATTGGGATGAGGCTGGGAGCAGACGTGGGTGCGTTGCTGCTGCACCCCGAGGGCTCCCACACCACGGCCAGGTCGTTGGTGGATGCAGGGTGAAGCCCAGGCTCTGCAAACCCTCTTGGCTGCTGTTTACACTCTCTCCATGAGCAGTTTAAGGCCTTTCACTTCAAAACATTTCATAAATCAAACAGTTATGTTTTAGCTGTGGAGTCCCAGAAAGCTGGGGACAGGTTGAGGCAGGTCCCTCAAGAGGAGATACACCCCACGCTGCTGCCCACGCTGGGACCTATCCTTCCCTTCCAGGGCCGTGCCCATCCCACCACCCCCTAGACACCCATAACACAGTCCTGACCAGTTCTTTTCCCTGATAATCTCTGCAGTTCTTGCGCTCGTGTTATTCATGGTGTTGGGAACAGAGGCAGCAGCTCTGAGGATTCTCCTCTTTGGCTTGCGGAGAGTGTCAGGTCACTACGGACGTCTAAAGTTCCTGCTGGTGACCGGTGTCTGCATCATGAACTGGTTTTATTCTTGAAATGTTAATTGAATACTAAATTGTAGATCTGTCAAATAGATGGGGTGAAAAGATCAATTTGCATTAGATAGAGGAGACCGTGCTTCGAGACAGAAAAAATGGATTAGGGACAATCAGTAATTCAGCCTGTCAGCGTGCAGCGGCGTGAGTTATTAACACACGTATCAGACACGTCTGATGAGCTTTGCGTGTGGAAATTATTATGGATGGAGGAAATTTTGGTTGCACAGATGCTTTAGTGCGGGTCTCTCCGTCGTAGGCTGCTGGTTGATTCCTCGAGGAACAGGTTGCTTGAAGGGCTGCAGCTGTCCTGCCCTGCCCCAGCAGAGCCCGGGCGTGCTGGGGGTGCACCATTCCTTCCCCATGCAAGTACTCCCCAAACCCGGGAGGGAAGCCTGGGCCCTGAGGAGCTGCAGGGCGAGTGATAGGGAGTCCCTCGGTTTGGGGTTGCTCCCGGGTTTCTAAGGACGGGGTTTATCCCCCAGGAGCTGGGATGGGTGGTGTTCCCCTCCGAGATGCTCCGAGGCCGGGTGAGGCTCCTGGGCAGCAGGCGTGGGGTGGGCAGGGGGTTCCCTGCTGACTGCTGGGCTCTCGCTCCTCCGAAAGCTTTAAATACCCATACAGAAACCCTGCATTTTCCAGTTGCTCTTTCAGAGGTAAATAAGGGTAGGAACAGAAAGCAACCACGCAGCCACTTTGCTGATCAAACGCAGGACGGAGGAAGCTGCCTCTTGACCTCACATTGCATCTGAAGTACACGCTGGCAGGAGAGGCCTGGAAACAAATGACAGTAATCAGCGCAGGACGCGATCAAAGAAATACTCTGCAGTAAAAGGCTTGGTGAAAAATCCCTTGAATCACAAGCATGGGGGTGACCACTGAAGAACGGGGGGGAAAATATGACAACTTTTTTAATTCAATTTTTTTTTTTTAACAAAAGATAAACCAGAATCCAACTGCACCCCCCACACACACTCGCTGGTGGTTTAAAATCCCCGGCACGCAGTGAGCTGAGGCAGGGCCGAGCCCCACGCTGCGAGGTGTGGAACCAACAATCGATAATTCCCTTTTTTAAAGCCATTACGAGCCGTCTTGCTGGAGCGTACTGCTGCGTCTCACTTAAACATCTCAAAGTGCAGGAGAAGGGGGAAAAAAAAAGATTTTAAATCCCTGTCAGCAAAGCGCTTCACCCAGGTTTTGCTCTGTGATGAAGAAGATTTAAATCCTGGAGTGAGTGATGGATTCAGGTGGGAAGAAGCCGAGGGCCGGTGGTCCCAGCGGTGCCAGGGAGGAGCAGGATGCCCCACTGCGATACCAGTGAGAGATTAAACCTGAACCCACGCGCTGCAAGAGGACCGAATCCCAGATGCAGGCTGCGTTTTCAAGGTCATGACGTTCTGCTTCGGGGCGTAGGGGTTAATATTTCTGGGCTCTTCCAAATTAAGGGATGTAGCAGCTGCAGCCTTGGCTTTTTGCTGCCTTTTGTTTGATCTTGGAATATTACTCCAGAGGCTCGTGTCTTTCTTTAAGCCAGGAAATCTGGACTTTACATAAACTCTGAGACACTACAGCCTTAAAGGACAGTAAATAAAAACTGGATGTTTGCTGAAAGGTGAAAAAAGAGCCGTGTTGGTGGTAGGAGGTAGGTGTCTACCTTGTCCAGGCTGGGATGGATCCAGCACCGGACCACCGAGGTCTCAGGAGCTTCAGGTTCTACCTGGACTGTTGAATGGGGAGTCCAGGTAGGGCACAAAAGTCCACCATGCAAAAAACAGCTAATGCTCACCCAACCCTGGTAGTGAGAAGAAGATGTATTTTCAGGTGTCAAAGGTACTCTGAGGTTCATATGCTCAGTTGTGCTAAATTCCAAGATTCTTACCCTAAAAAAATCTACAATCTAACCCATTTGAGAACTCCCCTAGTGCCTGGGTACAGACGGAGGGAACAGAGCGCACGGCATCAGCTGCCAGGGAGTAAATCCAGTTCAAATACAGCAAAACATACAGTTCTTATGCTGAAGTCATTAAATCTTTGGCTAAACTAAAAAAGGCAGAGTGAACAATGTTGTTAATACGCTCAGGAAATCCTCCACGTCGGATGAGATCAGAAGCAGCCATTAGTGAGGGTGGACGGGGATTCTTCTCCAAACAAAGGCCAATACTGAGTAATTGCGATTCTATAAACAGAGCATCACTTAAAAAAGTCGATAATTTACCCAGCATCTGGGGAAGCATCAAAACTTGGTGTTTAATGTAAAGGTAGATGGATGGAAAATAATTAGGACCCTTACAGCTCCACACTTATTTTTCTAATCTACATTGTACTCGAGCCATTATATATTTAACGGGTTTATTCTGCACTAATGGGAATGGCATTGACAAATTCCATTCACGCTCGGAGATCAGCCTTCACCAGCTTTGTCCTTTCGAATTAAAGGACAGAGACAAGGCTTTTTTCTGAATACGCTCACTTTTATTTTTCATAAAAGCCAAAAAAGCTGCTTCCTTTACAGTTTAGATTATTTTTTTTAACATCAAATTGCAGCAAAAAAACAGCAAAAACTGTAACTTAATATAACACCTAACAGAGAGAGTTAGTGCGGGTTTTTATTAGCTCCTAACAGCAGAGGAGCATCCGAGTGGCTCTCAAACATCAGTTAACCCTCAAAACACCACTGAAGTCCACAAGTGTTGCAGTAACAATTTTATGGGGAGCAAAGAGGTGGGTCAACTTATTCACCAACCCATGAATCTGTGTCTCCAAGTACCTTCCCAGATTAGCTGTTAGCCAACCAGCCATACGTCTCCTTCATTTAATGTCGTGCTATAGATCCCAGCGTTCCACGTAAGAAGCGAGTCAGTGCCGGGCCAGCCATCGTCCTCGCTAGTAATGGACTCAAGCTGCAAAATTTGGATTTGAAGCTCAGAGCTGTTGGGATTTAGGGTTTTAGCTTGCCCACTATAGAAATAAGAAACAGATGGGATTTGCAGGGCTGGTTTGGACCCCGCACTTCTCATAAGGGCAGCATTGTTTAAGTAAAATCGGGTTTTAAGTCAGATTCATTTCTGCCTGTTGCACTAATGGCACACGCCAGCACAAAGTATCCCCAGGGCTGGAGTCCTTAAAACACTAAGTATATTCTGTGTATCTCGGAAAAGAAATACTACTGCTGGTTCTGCAAGTGATGTGAAATTAGTGGCAATTGGGAATGTTTGTAGTCAGGGCCAGAAAGGTCCTCAGCATGCATTTATACATCGAAGTTTGCATATTTTTAGAACTTTATAGCTGAGGACTGCACAATATTTCTTTTTCATCTAATAAGGGTTCTGTGAGACACATGGAAGGGCAGAGCTTGATATATTCTTAGCAATTTACACAAAAAGAGCATCTTGCCTCAATTTATTGTAGGCTCTGCTCCTCAGGGCAGAGCTGGCAGATGGGTTCTGCTGGGACCTTACCGAAGGAAGCCGTGGCTTCGGCGTCATTTCAAGTCCAGGTACCTTCCGTTTCGAAGCATCACTTCATCTGATACTAAATTTAGTAGTGAAATAACAGGCTCAAACTGCATTTTGCAGAAAGTCAGATTAGAGTATTTAATGATCCTTTCAAATCTAAATACCATTTAAAATAAGGTTCTTGAGAATCTTACGGTCTACGGTGGTGTACAACTGTCTGTGGTTTGCTCTTGTGTGTCGCTCACCAGTAACAACATAGAAATTCAGCAATTCCTTGGAAAGGAGAATTTCCTGGAGGGCTTTCACTTGTTCCTGATGACCTGTTGAGATGGTTTTAGCTGGAAAAAGAGATTTACAAAAGTGTAGCGTTAAAGATTCACAGACGGGTGTTGTCTCAAATGCTGTGCAACTAATACGCACGCCAACAGATCGGTGAATCACGGGCAAAATAAACTGCTGTTGGCGGGGTGTCTGTTCAACAAGCCTGCTGCTTTTGTCACGGGTGCACAAAACTAGAGTATCTGACAGGAAAACACTTTAATGTTGGTTGAGCCCAGCTGTCAGACCAGCTGAGACAAGGGCAATGCCTGGGGACACAGCAGCCGCGATGCTGCAGGGAATAAAGAGCGAAGGAGGGCAAATGTTCGGTCTATAAAAGCTTCCAGCCTAATGTAGGATTAGTGGAAAGAAAATGGACTGCACATTAAAATTCATGAAGGAGTACAATTTAAGATCCATGAATAACAGGGCCACAATTATGCAGGACCGGGGATTTGGTTTTGTTTTTGTTTTTCCAGAGCTGGTGGAAGAAATGAAGTCATTACCAGGCTGGCGCGTGCTCTGCCCTCGTCGCTGGATGCTGCGGACGCCCACAGTTGGTGATACCGAAGGATTAAACACAGGGACAAGAGGAAATTGGGAAATGCAACCTCTGGGCTGTAGATCCACAGACAAAATACATGAGTTGTTTTTCGGTGGTCTGTTCGATAGACCTCTCTCCTTGTCCCTGGATCTCAGGGCTGAGTCTCTGGTAAGGAGGAGCTTCAGTTGGGTCTGGCCAGATCTCTTAATGCAGAGACGTGTCACTTGGGCATCTCTGGCTTCCAACACCCTCTGCGTGGAACATGGAACCTTGGCCAAGTCACTTAATCTCCCAGAGCCCAGCTCCTCTCTACCAAACGAACTGGTCTCCAGTTCATCATGATCTAATTCTGTGAGAGGGTCGAGGGGATCTCTCTTTTCTTAGTGACTTACCGTGAGAAAAGCTCATGCCAGGGGTTAATTCTTCACCTTATATTCCCCGCTGTGAGGACAGAGGCTGGTCAAACAGTCAGCTGCCTTTGTTCTCTGGTCTTAATATAGAACAAAAGTGTAGTATTTTGTCCTCCATTTAATAGCGGGGAAATAAAACTACTTTGGGTATAAGGAGGTGGTGTCACATACAAGAGGACAATTCCAGGATAGTTTAGGGTATCTGCTTATTTTACACTGGTAGAAATATATAATAGATAAGGAAGTCAGGAGAGAAATGATGCCTAACATACAGAAATAGATTAGAAGCCTCCCATGGGTTGTAACAGAAGTGCAAGCGTGAGAAGGTCTTAAAATAGCCATCAGCTTTCATTCCTGCAGGTACAAAAAGCCTTGAATTAATGAAATACTTGAGGTGGAGATCCAGGGAGTTGGGTCTGGCCCATGCCTGGTGGATTTTTTTGCCCCGATTGCTCTCAGTAGTTGGTGTACGTGCTAACTGCCCATAAGTAGCTGCCTGCCTTCATCTTCTTAGGTGAGCGTGGGAAGAAAATGTTCCAATTTAACACAAAAATCTCAGGCACCATTTAAAGATGTAGGTATTCTCCAATCTACCCTACCCCAGTCGCCGGGGAGACCGTTCCCATGCCGTTCTGCGTCGGTATTTCTGTACAGATAATTTCACTGAGCCAGGGGCTGCTCAAAGGATTGCTGTAAAACCTTTTTTTTTAAAACCACAGCGAGTGCACATCTCTGATAGTGGCTTTGCACAAGCGTCACCGAATTGTTTCCAATATTCAGCTCCTCACCTGTCTGGTTCGTGTATGCGTGCTGACAGACGGAGGGACCGTGCTCTGGGTGAGAATGCAAACAGCTGAGCCAAAGCCTAATCCTCCCCCCAGCCCGTGACCTTTCTGTTCATACTTGCACCTGGCAGGAGCAGCAATCATTCATGTACGTGGCCTCGGAAACAGCTGCGGATCTGACACCGTGGTTAAATTTAAAAAGGGTGATGCAGGCGTACGTGCAAAGGTGGTAAATTAACGAAATCAATTGCTGGCCTGTCATAGACCAACTTTAAAGACAAAAGAAAACAGGCTTTTAAGAGCACCAGTTGAGGCTTGCAGTGCGTAAGCCACGTCTCTTGTACTGAAAGCAGTAAGGTTTGTGCAGAAACGTGTGCAGAACTGGGGCACTGAGACCCGAATCTGTGACTGTGGTTCACTGCAGGTCGGGTCTGTGGCTGGGGCCATGTGCGGACAAAGCTCCGGCACCCTCAGGCCAGCTGGCTTGGGAAGGGCTGAGGTTACCGGCTTCAGCACAAGCCGTGCGGGGTTGTCTGGCCAACAGCAAGCGGACGAGCAATTGCTGTAGCAGTTATCTCATCCTCTGTGTCGGCAGCAGCTGAGTGAGACCTGGCTGAGGAGCTTCTACAGGGGCTGTGTCACACACAAGATCGCAGTTGAGATGTGCTCTCAGGGTAGATTGATGCCGTGAATCCTTCCCCACCACAGAAATACCAGTATTTTATTCTGGCAGAGCAATTCCTAAGCCTGGATCTGGCCATACGCTGTCCCTTGCCACCTGCTGCACAAAACAAGCGAAGCCAGTGAAGTGCAGATTGCTGCCAGCACTGTGTTTCCTGCAGCCTTTTTTAGCAGAAACCTGTGAATGCAGTTATGAGTAAATGCACTTATGAGTGACCTGGCTACCCTGGCAGAAGGGCTGCACTGAAGAAATTGTTGTTTTCCATGGAGTTAACACAAGGAGATTCTATTCCTTATGTAGGAGAAAGGCTAAGGCTTCTGATTCTGTCTTCAAAAAGAAGCAATTCTTAACAAACAGAACAAAATTTGACGTAAAACTTGTCAATTTGTAAATGTTTTGTAGCAAGGCACTGTAAGAGAGCAGATAGAGGTGTAAAAGGGGGTTTGTTTGTTTTTTTTTTTCTGTGTCTAACACCTTTCCAGAGCGCTCATCCTCTGTTTTAAGAATAACACCTTTTCAATAACGACTCACAGCCAGCGCCACAAAAATCCTGGCTGTCAGGAAAACTGCTGGTTGCCTACAGGAACACAGCTCGTAGGGAACGTCGGTCTGTTCTGTTTGTCTGTACTGAAATTACAGCTCAGGGATCTTTCTTCTAGAAAGTGGCCCTACTTAGAGATTCCAGGCATGAGGCAATTACCTGTCTTCACTGGCTCAATGTAATTAATAGATGTGGTTTTCTTCACAGGCACCAAGGGGTGTTGTTTTCATCACGTAACAGACCACTTTGTCCAGAGCAAGGGCAAGAAAATTCACCTGGAAGCCAGGCCTCTCCTCTGGGAAGATGGATAAATCTGTGGTGTACAAGTAGGGACTGGAATACTCCCTGTACCCTGCTACATCTCTGCTCATCAGAAAAGAAAGGACACCCTCTGCTCAGAAGGGAAAAAAGACATCCTCAGGAATAATTCAGTACAGGCAGCTGGCAGAGCTACAGCTCTGTCACCTCACAGAATTTGCAGTTATGTGTAAAGCTAAACCTTAGGAAAAGAGCAAATTAAGTCTTTCTGGCTAAGCGTGGAAGTAACAGTGCTGCCCTGTGCAACGCTCCTGATGGAGCAGCTGCATGGGTAGAAACGCATTTTCACAGAGTTATTGGAGCAGGGAATTGTGGTAGGATTACCGGGCTCTTCCCCTAGCTCTGCCTTTGATTTCTGGTGTGTGCAGACCCCTTAATTTGTTTCTGTTTTCCCCATCTGTGAAACTGAGATAAGTTCACAAGGGAATTGTAGAGTGTGATTCATTAATGTTTATTAGACAGAGGGAAATCCTTGAATGAATGGCACTGTATTCCAGGAGGACAAAGTTCAAGACTGCAAAGAGGTTGATTAAAACCAAATCTGCTATTCCCAGGCTAGGAGGACAAAAAGGGAAAATTGAAAAACCTTACCTACCCCTGTGTCTGCCAAAAGCAGTATGTGACTTACATAAAACCAAGCAGAAGGTGCAAGTGTGCATGCATTCATCCATACATATGCACCTGTGAAAACCATTAAATAATTATTAGTAAATGTACACCAAAATGTGTAATGAGGGTGTGTTTGACTTTTCCAATACGAAATAATAAAGCAGCGTCTATGATCACCATTAACTGTGTGAGTTACTAGTGGTAACACGGTGTTAGTACGTCGTGAAGCAATAAATACGATCCGCTTTCATACAGGGATGTAACAACACACAGTGTATTGGCACGTTCCATTATGTACCTAAGTGAGCAGAGCTATAGGTTGGTTATAGTAATCTTACTGCTAGACTGACATGCTTCTCATGCTTATAGAGCAGCATTTAAGTTATTTTAGGTAATTGCTACCGGAGAGCCTCAAACAAAAACGGGAGGTTTATACACCTTAGTGTTATTCAAAGTAGGAATCTACACGTTGCAAAAAAGACTGACATGCAAATAACTTGTTGGTAGCTGAGGGACAGTTTGTGTACCTTTGGAGAAGGGATTTGTCTTTCTGTGATTTTTTTGTCAGATTGTTGCAAACATCAAAGCAATAAACCGAGTCATAATACCAGGTATCTCTGCTAGTACTGTAATGAAACAGTTACTGCAATGTTCTCTTCTCTCTGTCAACATTAGTAAGGAAGGGCAGAAAAACAGCTTATCTGCCCTGATTTTACAGTGCCAGTTTGTAGACAGACTAAACAAATATTTATAGGTCAGACATATCTGAATTTGGCAACATTGGGGACTGATGTAACATTTTCCAAGCTCCAGTGTGCATTGCAAGCGTTGCCAGCTCACCCCTCACCGTGATGCCTGAGCCAGCAGGTAAATATTCCTCCCGTTGTGTCAGAGGTAGAAATTGAGCTGATCGGCAATAACTGGAGTCAGTAGGTGGCCTAAATTCGGTCCTGGTGTGACGACAAATTTACTGTGTGATTCTTATCACTGATACAGCCTAATGGAGGGTGAAACATCAACATACGCAGGACTTGTGAGGGAAACAAACGTTATGATGTACAGGCAAAACGTAATGCAAAATTTGTGCTTTAGCAGAACCGGGGATTTGGTTGCAGCCGTTAGGCACAGGTTGGGAACCTGGGCTGCAGGCTGGCTGCACATTCCGCGTACATCGCTTGCCACCTTCAGGTCTTATGTGAATTCACAGACGTTGCCAGAAAGCCGGGGCCCTCGGTCAGGCCTGGGGTGGTGGATCCAAGCGTCCCCAGCGTGGTAAATCACAGAAAATGTTAATTTTATGGAGCTGTTTTCCCCGCATCGTGTCTCTTCCATACACTGTGTGGATAGTGAGGAGCTATTTTACCTATTGAGAGAGAACCACTGGTTACATCACCCGTGAGCAGTTTGATTTTACACCCCAGCTCAGCTGGGCCATGCCCGTGGGGGCTGAGGCGCTGGGCCCTCCGGCCTGCACTGGGCCCAGGCCAGCCAGAAGGAGCCTGGGGGCGGCACAGGGAGAGGTGCCGCTGGGTTCCCCTGCGCTGGCAGTGTCCCTCAGGAAGGAGCAAGTGCCACTGTAAAAAACCGCAGCGGATTTGGGGAAAAAAATAACAGTTTTGGCTGACGGGGGCGGGGAGCTGCTGCCTGGGGCAGGGGCTGAGGGCCGGGGGCGGGGCCTGCCTGGAGGGGCGTGGCCTTTAACGGGGCGGGGCTTGGGGAGGAGGCGGGGCCTCGGGCCTCGCGCATGACGTTAGGAACGCGTAAAAAGCGGACGTCATCAGCGTGCGCCCTGGCGCCGCTTCCGGTCACGTGAGGGGGCTGTGTTTGGTACCTGGCGGGGCGGCCGCGGCCTCCTCCTCCTCCTCCTCCTCCTCCTCCTCCTCCTCCTCCTCCTCGGCCGCCATGGAGGGCGCCGCCCTGCCCATCCGCCGGCACCGCCGGGCCCTGGTGGAGGCCGTGAAGGAGCGGCCCTTCCTCATCGTCACCGGCGAGACGGGCAGCGGCAAAAGCACGCAGCTGCCCAAGTACCTCTTCGAGGCAGGTAACGGCCGGGGAGGGGGGGGGGAAAACCCCTGAGGGCCCCCTCCGCTCTGCGGCCTCGGCCCCGAAACGTGGGAAATGAGCACAGATAAACGCAGATAATCCTCCTGTCCCCTCGGGGGGGACACGCAGCTTCAGGCTGTGCTGTGCCGATGTGTGTGTGGTGAGAGGAGGTGCCTTGATTAAATCTTTTAAACTAAAAAACGATTAACACGTGTATATTATAGAGTCATAGAATGGTTTGCGTTGGAAGGAACCTTAAGGACCATCTAGTTCCAACCGCCCTGCCACAGGCAGGGACACCTTCCACCAGACCAGGTTGCTCCAAGCCCCATCCAGCCTGGCCTTGAACACTGCCAGGGAGGGGGCAGCCACAGCTTCTCTGGGCAACCTGGGCCAGGGTCTCACCACCCTCACAGCAAAGAATTTCTTCCTAATATCTAATCTAAATCTCCCTTCTTTCAGTTTAAAACTGTTCCCTCTCGTCCTGTCCCTCCATGCCCTTGTAAAAAGCCCCTCTCCCGCTTTCCTGTAGGCCCCCTTCAGATACTGGAAGGTGCTAGAAGGTCTCCCCGGAGCCTTCTCCAGGCTGAACAGCCCCAACTCAGCCTGTCTTCATAGGAGAGGTGCTCCAGCCCTTTGATCATCTTTGTATGTAGGTACTTGTGTCTAAACTGACTCTGAGCAGCACAACTCAGTGTCCCTGTTCTCCCTGTCTCTCCCGTAGGCCTCGCCAAGCACGGGGCCATTGGCGTCACCCAGCCCCGGCGCGTTGCCACCATCTCGGTGGCGCAGCGGGTGGCTGAGGAGATGGGCTGCTCGCTGGGGAGTGTCGTCGGGTACCAGGTCCGCTTCGATGACTGCACCACTGAGGTAGGGCTCTGAGGATGGTGTTCCGTAGGTGTTGTCATGGCAGGTTGTGGTGGGGTCAGTGGGCTGTGGCTCAGCTTTTTGCTTGTGGGCCTCTCCGTGGAGTGGCACAGCCCGGTTGCCTCTCCTGGGGCTTTGCATGCAGAAGGTCTCAGAGCCTTGAGAAGCCACCTGTCCCAGCTGTGGTGAAGCTCCAGTTGGATGTATCATATAACGCATTTGATCAAGTTTTTTGAACACCTTGCAAGTGAAACATTGCCAAGCACCTGTGATGCAATCTCGGTGTGTGTTCTGGATGAATATGTGGCCTATGTAGAAGTGTTTACTTTGAAGTGAAAATCCAGGATAACAGCTGAATGTCTAATTAAACCTTTCAGGATACTGCCATCAGGTATATGACTGATGGCTGCTTATTGAGGCAAATATTGGCAGACCCTCTTCTCAGCAAGTACAGTATCATCATTTTGGATGAAGCCCATGAGCGGAGCCTCAGCACTGTGAGTGTCACCTTATATCTGTCCTTTTGGGTTGCTAGTTCTGCTTCACTGAGCTCTGCTTACACCTTTCTTTCACTTCTGCGCAATCCCCAAGGATTTTGGCTGACTTTCCATGGATGCACTTTATCCTTTTGCTGTCCTAAGACTATGGAATTGCTGCTTCATTTATTACATTCTGCATAATATGAAAATAAGATGCAGCCTATAATCCTTTTGGAGTTGTTGTAGCTGTTGTTGCGTTTGAAAGTAGTTAAAACGTGGCTGGCTATGGATACTTCCCCAAAATTTCCAGGAGTTTGAAGCCATCACAGTGAACACAAACTTCTAGAATCCTAATTTTAAAAAAACCACACACAAACAAACAAAACCCTAAAACATCTCTGGCACTCCAAGGCCTAATGTTTCTTAGGGTGTGTACATGACTGTGCAAAGAGATTACAGCTTTTGGGATCATGGAAGTGTCTAGACTGACCTAAGTACCGAAAGTTATCAAATGTCACTCTGACCCTTCTGTGGCAAGCAAAGTGAGACTCAAGTCACTCAGTCCTCAAGAGATTATGTTGTGTGTCAAACAACCTACCAGTCCAGCAAACAATCTACCAGTCTGGCTGGGGAGAAGGGAAAGTGCTTTCTGAATCCCAGTTCTGCCCTCAAGCATCTGAGGGTGTTGCAAGGAATTGAGTTAGGGTGATGTAAGAAGTTACTGCGCTCTCACCCATGTCTAAAAGGAGCAGATTTTTAATCCAGAGCACTGAGAGTATAATAAAATTGCTGAAGTCATAACAATAAATAGTACAACAAAGGAGGGTGCCCACTCGGTCAGGTAACGTGTGCTGGATAAAGGTGATGACTTTTTAAAATGGGTCTGAGGTAACTGCTTGCAAATGACCATGAGAGTATAAAAGTGAAAACTAAAGGATGTTAAGTTGCACTCATTCTGTTTATAGGCTGTGAGAAGAGCTGATAAAAAATTAATTAAATTCTAGAAACAAATTAACGTGTTTACAAGATAACCAGGGTAAGTGTATGTATTCTTCTGAGTGCCTAAGCCCTGAAGATTTGATTTTTCTGCCTTCGCTATATCAGTGGGATAAAATCAGTCCCTTCCAAGTTCGTCAGGTGCTTCTAAGAAAACTGTGGTACTGATATAAGTTGCTTCTGTTTTTCTGTTAGGATATTTTATTTGGTTTGCTGAAGAAACTATTTCTACAGAGGAAACCACCAGACAGGAAGACGCCCATGAAAGTGGTGGTGATGTCAGCCACCCTGGAGGTAGACAAGCTCTCGGAGTTCTTTGGACACTGTTCAGTGCTGCATATTCCAGGACGAAGTTATCCTGTCAAGGAGATATTCTGCAACCTGCTCAGCCCGAGGGACATAGGCAGCTCTGCGTACGTTACAGAGGTCTGGCCTGTTTTTCTTTGTTTCCATGTTGTGTTCTCTGCTCTTGGTATGATTATCATCTGTGAAAGACCACAAGAATTAGCTGCTGTATTGCTGTGTTTGTAGCATCTCTGCAGGATATAGGGAAGAGTTAGTGAGTAGTATGAGTTTTAGAAAGAGTAAGTGAGATTCCCACTGTTATTGGCTTGTTTGTTCGTTGTTTCAGGCTGTAAAAGTGACGTTGGATATCCACTTAAATGAACCAGAAGGCGACATCTTGGTTTTCCTGACAGGTGAGAATTTTATTTTCTACAACTGATGGTTATTCCAGGTGAAGCATGGCATTGCCAGCAAGACAGTACACCCTTCCAATGCCTGTCTAGTTTCTCCTAGAGCACTAAGTAGAGAAGGGAAAGTTGCAGGTTGACACACGTAGTCCTGTGAATTGATAGTTTTCAGAGCATGTTTAGGTATATCCATGCCTATGAGATCAAATAAGAAAAACATTGACTTAAAAATTTGCATACGCTCTTTTCTTCCTGTGCTAAACGTGCTCTGTTTGTGTTGTCTACGTGTTTTATTTTGTTGTTAATTCAGGAAGGGAGAATTTCTTTAGCGGCAAAACTCTACATCAGTGTATGGGCCGGGCATTTATACAGTCATCTTTTAAGGAGAAGCCTTGGTGAGAGGCACTGTGGAAAGACTGGATGTCACCTCCTAAACTAACTCTTACAAATATTACTTCCTTCTTGTAATGGTGTTGATGATTGTTGGCAAAACAATCTTGTTTAAAGATGTTACAAACTAAAAAGGCAGAGTTGTAGCTACACAGGTCGCTTAAATGCTCTTGTATGTTTTTTAGGTCAAATTGAAATAGAAAAAGCGTGTGACTTACTTTTCAAGAAAGCAGAATCTATTGATTACCGGTATGAAGTACATGATCGGTCTGTTGAAGGCCTTCTTATCTTACCATTGTATGGGTCAATGTCAACAGGTAAGAGGCTATAATGTCATATAGAACTTAATTCACATAAATGTTAACTGCAAGAGCTGTTATAAACAGTATCTTACTCAAATATTTCTGTTGCAGTTGGAATAAATGGCATTCATTAGCCCATTTGTTACAATACTGTACAACTGTGGAGTTTTTTGGTGGTGTTCATAAACTAATCAAACTTGAGCCTTCTCTGTACTTGCACAGAAGCCTCCGGTTAAAATTCATATCTACTGGAAATGGCTTCACATGGTGTATGGAAGGGGATATTGTGTAACTGAAAGCTCAGATGTCTTATTTAGGCCCTCACATTTTATTTTATACAGAAAAGATATTGCCAGTAGGTTTTTGGTGATGAGAGTAGACCTGTAAGGGAAGATAGTAGTAGAGTGTTACACAATATAGAAAAGTACAGGTCATCAGAATGAGTCAGTCTGTTCTGTTTGGCAGCAATACCACAGTTAGTTTTGAAGAGTTAAAAAGAAAGGCTCTTTGACCTTTACGGTATTTTCAGATGAACTTGAGTGCGATGTGTAAGTGTGTGGGTGCAGTATGTAGAATGCCAGGAGGCTGAGTAAGTGTTCAGAAGAGTAGGACGGCAATTCCTGTCTGGAGGTGCTGCTGAGAGGAAAGATCTGTTAATGATCTGCAGAGAAGGGAGCAAAATTTTTACCTTCTTGAAAGAGCAAAATGAAAAGTTGCATAAAAGAAAAGTGTAGCTTCTTCCTTACTCCATGATAGGTGTTAGATTCCTGACTGAGAGTGATGTTTTACTTATTTTTTTATTTTGTGGTAGTTTCTCAGAGGCCATTGTGTTTGAATGTTTTGAAATAGACAAGAAAGAGTTTTCCTTAAAGAGATTTTTATATTTTTCAAGTATAATAAATGAGAAAAATATCAGGGGAAAGTTGAATTTCCACCTCCTTTTTTGTTCCTTGGAAAGCCAAATGAATTAATGGAAACTGCATATGCTGCTGTGTTATGTGCTACAAGAAGATTTGCTGGAAGCGTGGGGGTTAACTGAGTCTTTTCATGTTCACCTTCGATTGCTCTGATTGTTAAAACCCTTCACATCCTTCATGAAGATTCTATTAAGACCAGACATCTTGTTTATTTTTTCCTAGCTCTCTCCAGGAGAATTGGCCTTTCTTGATCTCAAAACCTTCTTGAATATGCAAGCAATAAAGAAGATACTTTCTGATTTCTGGCATATGCTAAAATAATACCGAATCTATATTTTAGAATATTATGTGATTCACTTTCTAATTTCATTCAAATGACTTTCACTAAGCGTTTGAGTAAGTTTGCCCCGTGTTAGAGATGTGGTTTGAAATCAGAGCATCGTAACATAACAGGTTGTTTGACTACCTGTCGTTTTAGATCAACAGAAAAGAATATTTTTGCCAGCTCCCAAAGGCATTAGGAAGTGTGTGGTATCCACAAACATTGCTGCAACATCTCTGACGATTGAAGGAGTCAGGTATCGTTTCCTGTCTTTCATAAAAGCTGTAACAGAGGGAATAATTCAGAAAGTTCTACTAGATTTGGAAAAATGCATCTGACTGCCTTCTGCTACTATAGCTGCCCAATAATTGCCTGTTGCCTTCTTTTGTATATGTAGTGAGTAAGAATAACCCCTTGATACTATTATATAGTCTTACAGATGACTAATATTGTTAGACCCTAATTTGAAATCAAATCTCAGCTCCATTAAATGAGCTTAGTCTCCTTGGGTGCTGGGAGGTATTATCTGTGACATCCTGTAGACTGAACCAGTGCAGGGATGCAGCTGACCAGCAAAGTGCAGCTACCTGTTTGCAGTGATTGCAGGGTAAAAGTGTTCTTGCTTTGATCACATGCATGTGGCAGTTACCTTTCTGTCTCCTGAGACCCCTGTTGTTTTCTTCTCTGACAGAGTATGAATCTTTTTCAGATATGTAGTAGATAGTGGGTTTGTGAAGCAGTTGAATCATAACCCCCGAGTTGGCTTGGACGTACTGGAGGTGGTTCCCATTTCAAAGTAAGCTTTAACAAGGTCATGTGCTTGGTGTTTCTGGGAGTTGCTCTGACAGTACTGAGTATCAGTTGATCTTTAAAAAAAAAAAGGGGAGGGGGGCAGCTTTGAGGCCTCATAATTTAAAGCCATTTTGTTTGCCACTAAATAGAAAGTGGTTCAGGACATATAATTTCCTATAAGTTACAGACGTTAAGAAGGAAATGACAGTGTATTGTCTGTAGTCTGAACGGTGGCTCACCTGTCATCTTGTGTTTGCTGAATACAACAGCCTGATTCAGAGAAGCTTAAAAAAATATCTTCTCTTGCACAGAAATGCTTCTTCATTCTGCTGGTTCTTGTATAACTGGATTTCTCAGTTGCTGCACAGTGTAATGTATCTTCCATCTACCAGCATAGAAATTGCTATTATTTGTCATAATTACAGTGTGCTTTTTCGGATAATAACAGAAGGGATCAAGAGTTTGGATTTCTTTTTTTTCTTCTTTTTTTTTTTTTTTTTCCCCTGCCTTTCTGTTTTGGCAGGAGCGAAGCAAAGCAACGAGCTGGCCGAGCTGGCAGGACATCATCTGGAAAAAGCTATCGGCTGTACAGCAAAGAATTCTGGGAGCAGTGCATGCCTGATCACACGGTCCCAGAGATCAAGAGAACCAGTCTGACCTCTGTGATCCTGACCTTGAAGTGCCTTTCTGTGCATGATGTCATAAGGTAACCTCCATGGAGGGGGGGATTATCATTTTCTTCCTGAGCCTCAGCAGCAAGGCAGCCCAGGCACCAACAGCCTGTTGGCAGGAGACAGGATTAGGTCCCCAGCCAACTGTGACACTTCGATACAATCAGCTTTTCTACTGTTCTCCTCAGTCTTTAATGCCAGATTGGATCTTGAGCTCAGGTTCAGTCGGAGGTTCTGCCAAAACTAGCTCCTCCTCTCCAAAATTAAATAGTTAATAGTGTTCCTTTAAAATACTGATGTTTATTATCCCAAAAGCTTTATCTCTGTGGCATTGTTTAATTTTAGGATCATACACATGCAGAAAATACTGTTCATCTTTGCATGGGCCGTGCTGGGATTTGTCATTGTAATTCTTCAGCTTGGGGCTGTACATGTAGTAACACACTCATATACTGAAGATGCTTATGTGCACCTTAGTCAGAAACCTGTAGTGAAAGGTTACAAAAGTATTTTAATAAATATGAAACTAACAAAGCTATACTGAGTCTGAACAGTGAGATTTTTTTTTTTTTACTTCATTTTTTACTATAGATTTCCCTATTTGGACTGCCCTGAAGAAAGGCATATTTTAGAAGCTCTCAAGGAACTTTACCAGTGTAATGCTATTGACAGGTAAAAAAAAAAGGGGTGTAGTCACTACAAGAATTTAAAATCTAATGGTTTAACTGGTGTTAGTGAGTTGTTCCTGTGGACTGAAGGACTTCCCCCAGCAGTAGAATGTTTCCTTATTAGGCCAGGAATTTAATTACTGGCTTTTAATATACTCTCTGTAAAATTAAGGTTAGAGTGTGGCTTAGGACTTGAGAGATAAAGATTTTCTCTACATTGTCCTGGAGTTCCTGAGTGACCTCAGACAAATCGCCTCAATGGTCTGTGCTGTGCTTCCTAATAGCAGATCCCAGACTGTTGTGACGAAGGTACTTAGGCACCAGCTGTGAGGCCCATCCAAGAACTCAGGACAGGAAGCGAGATCTTATCCTCAGCTTCCAGGAATTCTTCTTGCAAAAAAAAAAAATCTTAAGCATCTGATACACTTAAAAACCTGGCTTTGCCTGCCATGAAGCAGGCATTAAGTGAACGGGAGAGAGGTGAAATGTTCTCCTAGGGATGCTTGCTTCAGGTCTTCAGCACCTGTGTGGGCACACACAGACTGCAGTGTTAGAACAGCCCAGAGGGAAATGCTTCTTTCATGCTCTTTATCAGTATGTGGTGGCTGACGTTGTGTGTGCATGTTCTGATTTACATTTAAACATATTTCTGTTGAATCCGGTATTTGAATCTTTTTCCTGGGATAAGGAGAGGCCACGTGACAAGACTGGGCGAATTCCTGGTGCAGTTTCCCCTCCCTCCCAACCTGACCTGTGCTGTCATAAAAGCTGCTTCTCTTGACTGTGAAGACCTGCTGCTTCCCATAGCAGCCATGTTGTCTGTGGAAAACGTCTTCATTCGTCCAGGTAGGAAGCCCTTTATTCTAAAGCAGCCCCGGGTGGGTGGAGAATTCTGCTTGGACAGGGACCTCTCAGGCAATGGTTAGGCAGCACACACTGCTTCACAGAATCACAGAATCAACTAGGTTGGAAGAGACCTCTGGGATCATCACCTGGAGACCTTTTCTACAGCTTCCCTCTGTGGGGTTTTTTGCTCTCAGTTTTCTATGCTAATAGTTTGTGATGCCACAGTATCTTACAGGTGTATCTCAAGGTTATAAAGTGGGAACTGATTCAGTATTTTGAGCAATGGTAGCACAAGCCTTTACTTGAGCATAAAGATACTCCTGCCAGGGAGCGATTCGGTCGTCTTAGTTGGGCCCAGCACTGGTGGGAGACATAAGTATTTACCTTAAACTAATGCTTTAAATAACCCTAATGTTGCAGTGTGAGGAAGATTCCTCAAGTGCAACGCCTTGTCTCCCAGAGTACATTGTAGCAGATCTGCAGGGAAGAATGTTAAGATTAGGACAAATATGGCACTTTTCCCTTATGCTTTTACAGCTTTCGGTGGTGATGGAGTCGGGGCACATTGCACACTAGGAATTGGGCAACAGCTGTTCCAAAGACTTCAAAATAGCATGGAATTGGGTTGCATTTTTCCCAAGTCTGTGAGCTGTAAAACAACATAAGGGACTGATTAATTTGTTTTTAAGGAATGAGGTCGCCTCTGGGTTGGCTGTTCTGTTCAATAACTGTTTAACCAAACAGACCTTCTGAGTTACTGTGAGAAACTCAACTTGTCACTGCCTCCATTTCCAGTGTTTCTAAATGGAAAATGTAATTTTGCTGTGGTTCCAAGCTGGCACCTCTCACTAGTGCTAAACTCAGTCTCCCATGTCCTCCTGCTGATCTCCTTTCCCCTCCAGTCTGCCTCCGCCACCCCCAACTGTCCTACATATAGTCTTTATATGTAGCACAATCTTTGTGGGAGACCTTTGTCCTTTCTAGTCACTCATTGGCTCTTGTCCAGTTATCTCCGTAGTCTATTAACCGTGCCCGTTAGTGCAACAGCTAAAGACACTGCTGACAGTACTGATAGCCTGGATTTTGCTCTGGGGTCTTTCCCATTCCTACAAATATGCGCTTGCTTTCCCATCATCCATCTGGCAATATGCCCTTGTTATCTGTTCAGCTAGCTAATGCACACACGTTCGTTACTCTCCAGCAACCCCGTACGTTAGGACACAAACACAGACTCCCATCATGAAGGCACTTGCTGATGGGCAGTATGTGTATGAACAAGCCTCCTCACTTCATCGGCGTTACTTGTAGTACCCACAAACTCCTGACCTCGTCTGCAGTACAGCAGCAATGCATTGGCCTATGCAGCCATATCCCTCTCTACGAAGGCAAATAGGTTGTGCTGGGGGAGAAATTCTTTGGGTATTTAAAACTTGAAATAACACTTTGGAAATGTTGCTTTTGCCTAGTACATTCCTAGCATTTAGTGAAGGCGAATTCCCACTAAACTCAACAGATCACATTTTTTTCTAGACTCTTATTTTGTTAAGACCTCCATTACTATGGCACTTGAGTACTGGGACAAAAGCTGAGTTAAATAGATTAGATGGTGCGATGAGGGGGTGGTTTCAACAGTGTTGTTTTTTCTCCCAGAACAAAACTTTCACTTGATCCCTGTGAGCTGTTTGATTAAGGTGGTTCAGATGTTCTGATCTGAATTGATTGTGAGAGAGCAATACACAGAACCTTTATTTCTAAGAGACTAGAAGTCTTCATCTCTAGTGCTGACTGATGAGATTAATCACAGATTTAATAGCACCTCCATATTCTTGTTCAGCAGTAGTGGAAAGGGGAAGAACTGTAAATGCAGCTGTGGAGGAGAGACAAATCTAAAAGTAACATGAGTAAAGAGCCAAGGCTGTCAAACACACTTTGGAGAGATATTAACAGAAAATTAAGTAGGAGTGATACATCTCACTTCAAAGTCATTTTTATTTAACTTACTTCCTCAGGTGATCCTCAGAAGCAAAAGGAGGCAGAACTTCAACACCAGGAACTTTCCTCACAAGTGGGAGGATTCAATGACTTTGCAACCCTCTTAAATATTTTTGAACAGTGCAAAGCAAGGTATGAAATGATTCCTTACAGTAAGTGGTTTTGCATTGCTCATAACTCCCAGCTGCTGATGGTTTTTAGATGTATTGCGTATCCTCACATGTATGTACTCATACCTAATTGCAGATTTATTCCTTGTTGCGATCTGTAATTTCTATCAAGACACCTATTATTTAAACTAACAAAATATCTGGCTGTGTAGGTTGCCTTCTTTGTATGACCGTAACAAAAAATAGAGGCAACTTTCTGCCTTCAGCTTACAAAGGGCTTCTTTATAATTCAAGTATTTCTGTTCTCAGCAAGTCTCCTTCAGCTTGGTGCCAGAAATACTGGATCCACTGGAGAGCTTTAAAATCTGCTTTTAGTGTGGAAAAACAACTTCGGGAAATAATCAGTAAACTGAAACAGGTAAAAAAATAAATTTTTTATATATGATCGAGTTATATAAGTTTATATTTAAGACACGTACTGGACTACTGAGCCTTTGCCAGATGGCTGCTGACTTTCTCCAGTAGAAACTAATCCACTTAAATATTTATTAGAGCATCCTTGCTGTAGCTTGTGTAACTAACAGGTATGATGGTGGTAACAAGCCAGAAGGAGGGTTTTCCTCCTTTCCTCATGGTTTCTGTAGGGTGAGAAACCCAGAGTTTAAAATCCATGGGCGGGAGGCGGGTATAGCCACTTTTTCTTTAGCAAAGATCCTGGTTCATATTTTTCTTTACATAGCTGCCAGACTTCCCTAAAGAGACATTTGAGGGCTCCAGAACTGAAATTCTAAGAAGATGTCTGTGTGCAGGATACTTTATCAATGTAGCTAGAAGGTAAGTAATAAAGTTACACCTGTTCTTTAAAGGTGTAGCTGCATATTGAAACAGAATAGTAAGGCTGTATATTGTTAAAAGCAGCAGTTGCAGCTGAAGGTGGTATTTCTGCACAAGGCTGGCAGCCTGGAGGCTACTCTGCTTTTGACTCTCCTTACATTCCTGGGGAAGCTGCTTACATCCTTGGAACAGCAGTTTTCCTGTCTGTGAAATGAACTTGCAAGCTGATGAGTAGTTCCAGGTATTAAACTAAAGGGCTTGGAAATGTCCAATTGTCATGGCTGTCAGACTTCAATCCCAAACCCTGTTTATTATTGTGTTGTTATATCTGCAGTGTTACCATGGTAAATTAGACAGATATATTTTATTCCTTATTGCTTTTTTTAATAGTTTAATTCTGGAAGGATCTCCCCCTGCTTATATATTTGAGTATTTTCTTCTATGCTGCTGCTGATTTGCTTAGTTAGTGTTGCTGCCTAATCACAGCAAAGTATGTTTCATTATATATTTATTTTTTTCCACAAACCTTTCAGATCTGCAGCCAGGACATTCTGCACAATGGACGGACATGGCAGCATAGTCTATATCCATCCTTCATCTACAGTAAGTTACCAAATTCTGTTAGTGAAGTAGCAAAGGATCTATAAAAGGATTAAGAGGCAGGTTCCCGTAAACTCTTCTGTTTGATGTGTGCTAACTTACAGCCAGGAGAAGCACTGTTGCAGTGTTCATTTTGAGAGTGGGGAAGAGCCTCACTTCTTCAAATTTGGTAAAAGTTTGGCTTATGAATGGAGTGTGACATAGACTGAGCTTTCTCTCTGACTCTTTGGATTTCCTGGGCAATGCTAAGCAAGTCGTTATGCCTGTTTTCCTGCCTGAAAATGTAGGGTAATGTCAGCTCTGTCTCATTCTTGCATCTGAAGCATTGGAAGGTATTCCAATGGAGGACGCTCTAGAAATAGAAATACTTTTTCATCAGTTCTGAAATAATATTTTAATTTTTCAGCTATATAACCAGGAGACTCACCTCGACTGGATCATCTTCCACGATGTCACAGTGACATCAAAAATCTATGTCCGGACAGTGTGTCCTGTTCGCTATGAATGGGTCAAAGACTTGTTGCCCAGATTGCATCAAATCGATGCATATGAACTGAGCAGTGTGGCACGGGAAGAAGTAACTGAAGAGGAAATAACCAGGTGGAAACATAAGGAGGACCTTAAAAGGCACTATGGTAAGCACCTTACTAGTCCATACCTATGGCGTGTGTAGTTTTCTTGGTGGTTGTGGACATGTGTGTGTGTATTATGTCACTGAATGCATTCTGGACTAGTAGGTGTTAATCTGGATGTGCTTAACATATCAAATATGTGTAGCTCTAGCTGTTTTCTTGTCTTACTACAGCTCTGCAATCCTTATTTTCTTGCCTCAGCAGTGCGTGTAGTGGTCTTTGTCTGATGGTTCTTGCCATGCTACCTGCTTCTTCCGGTTTACTGTAGCTGACAGGAGCAGAACTTCAACACAGAGCTGAATAAAAGCATTTTGTGTCTGAACATTATTGAAGTTTGCAAAGGGTATCTAGTCATAGATAGCCAGAATAATACTGTCCTGAGAGAGGGAAGTCCTAAGGGCAGGGGGGAACAAACAACTGAAAAAAACCTCACCAAACAAAAAGCACTGAGTATCACATTTTGGTGAATGTCTCATTCTGATAATGAATTTAATGCCCTATGTTTAAATAGTCGGTTTTAATTAAAACTGGTGCCTGCTAACTGATCTGGCTGCTTGACATTCTTTGAATTCTTCTATCAGCAGGTTTCATAAAGCAGCTAAGTGTTCAAAGGGCCTCTTTACTCCTGAGCTGACCCTTCCAAAACATTAATTTAATCTATAGTACAGTCACTGGCAATATAGAATCCATTCAGTTTCCTTAACAACAGAAAAAATGTAGACTCTTCTACTCAGACCAGTGTCTTTTTGTCCTACATTATTGTATAAAACAACCATTTTAAATGATAAAAACATGAATTGGATTTGATTATAAATTTTCTGGAAAGGATATTTATGTTATTGGATAACACAGAGGAGCCTCATCTATTTATGTGAAGCCCAAGGAGCTGAGGTTTGTTCTGTTTGTCCCCCTTAACTTTTTTGACTTCACCAGGCAATTGTAAATTAATTTGAGATTAATACCGACCTTACAGATGATGTATTTCTTGGAGCTTCATAAAAATAGGTGGCTGAATAGCTGACAAAGGCTTAGTTAGTGCCCAATGGAAGGAAAGGCTGTGGCATGAGCTGAGTTATTATTTGACTCCAAGACAGAATGATTACAAATATTCCAATAGTGAATGCTGATTAAAGCTCCTTCCTCGTATCAATGAATCTGGTGCCCAGAGCCCTCGGAACAGGCTGCAGTAGCTGCTTCATTCACACAACACTGAGGCTCTCAGAGTCTTTGAAGGATTTTTTTTTTATTATTTTAAATTTTATTTAAAACTGAAAATATTTCCTGCTTTTCTTTCCTGCTGGGAGAAGCACTCCCAAGGTCTCAGCTCAGTGGGAGAATGTGCATTTCTAATGGTATCTGATCTGGAGTATTAACTTTTCCCACTCCTTTATCTGTATGTTATCCTCCCTCTTCCTCCTGCCTCTGGAAATTTATAAAGATGGTTTATTCTAAGCTTTTTTTTCCTGCTCCCAGTGCTGTCCCTCTCCTGCCTAAACCTGAGTTTGAGATATGTAATTTAGAGAAGAAATGGGAACAGAAGATGCGTAGTATCTGTTACAATAAAAAACAAGATACACGTTTGGGGACAAGATGAGCCCAGCTGCAAATATTGACATGGGAGTTAAGGCATGATATTTTTTTTAATTTTATTTTTTTCTCCCTGCTGTGGTACAGTCTGTCCTCTCTGGAAGTCATTCAAGTGACTGACTGGGACTTGAAAAACATTTGAGATTCTGTTGGGGTTTTTGGGTATTTTACAAATAGGAGGAATTGCAGTGCTTGTTTGGTTTTCTTTTTACCCAGAAGAGTATATATCTCTCTCTCCTCTCCCCCCAGAAGAAGTCACAGACAACTCTGCAAAGAAGATGGAGAGAAGGAATGATGATAAATCAATACTGGATGCCCGAGCTCGCTATCTTGAGAGAAAGCAGCAGAGAGCACAGGGTTCGAGTGGCCCATTGAAAGAAATGGGGTAATACTTGTGGCTGCTCTTCTCCCCCTGTGAGGAGGGGCAGTTTGGTGCAGTTCTTCCAGGTGTGTTTGCATAATGCGAAATAACTAACTGGAATGAAGGAAAAGTTCTGCTTTGTGGTAAGTTTGAGTGCCGAGGCATACAAATGCGATCTTCCTTTGCTGCATCCAGCGAGGAAGAGTTACCAAGCTGAGTTTTGTTGCTACATGTCACAGGCAACAACTTAGTGGCCTCAAATGTGGGTGAAGACATGACACTTACTGTGGTGCCAATTCTGTGGCATTTAGTTGACTTAGAGAGGTCTTGGTGGTCTCAGTGCCATTATTAATAATTTCTTTTTAAAGTTGTTTTTTTAAAGGAGTGGAACTGTCAGTTTTTATCCATTTGACTTTGTATGGTTGTGGCTGTACAGTCTTCATGCTCATGCACTACTCAGGAAAATGTGTAGGAAGTGCTCTTTTAGTGATGGAACCATCAGGATCTAAATGTAAAAGGATGTTTTCCACCTGCATTCTCTGTTGCAGACAGTGTTGTTCCTACTCTGTATTGTGCTGTACCATGTACAGTGATGGTTCAGGATGAAGAGGTCTTTGTATGCAAAGTATTTTGTAAATGTTTTCACACTCTTGCTAGCAATGGATAATTTTTGTCAGGGATGACTTAGCACTGTGTGTTTTCCATTTGGCAAAAAACCCGACCCCAGCAGTCAATCCAGTGCTCAGCCAGGTTCCATCCTGCAGTCCGTCAGCAGGCCTGCTGCCTACTGGGTGGTGTTTCTGAATTTGGTGACTGTTATTTTTGAAATGTATGGATTCTTGGGTGAAGAATGACTATTTCACGTGTGCAGAAAGAATACACAAGGAAATACTAGCTTTTTTCCTTGACTCAAGTATATAAAAAGCCAAGAGATGCGATGCTTTGTCATCATAAAGTTTGTTTCCTTCTCAATATCCCCTTTGGTCACCTTAATAATCCTAAAATGTTCCAGTGCTCCAATGTGGAGCTTGTCTTTTTTGCTATTTTTCACTTTCATTAAGTAACATTTTGTATAAGACAATTTCCAAAAAGCTGAGAAAACTTACTGTCACTTTTCATGCCTCAGTTGTTTGCACTGTGTGTCACCTTCGGTTGCTTTTCACGTAACTAGGGAACTCTGTTAAAGTCGTGTTGTAAGGAAGCCTTAGCACTTGGTGTAAAACATTAAGCATTCCACCTCTGTACTGCACGGGTCTGTAGCTGTTCGTAAGCTTTCAAAAAACCTCTTGTGGGGAAGATGATAATATTATTCTTCATAAAGAATGTTGTAGGCCTGATAATTGTCCCTCTTTCTGTGATTGCACCTATTAAAGTGAAGAAGCCGAGGCTGGTCTGCGCCCTTGCCAACCCTAGGGAAGGAGGTGGTTCATGTCTCAAAGAGCTGGAGAGGCTGCGGCACACGCTGCCGGTCGCCCTTGTGCGGCTGTCAGAGGCTTGGCTCGAGCACCACCATAGTTGGCAACAGCAATAGCTGGAGCGAGCGGCGATGCCTGCGGCTGCCCTGCAAGGTGCAGTCGCGGAGTTCCTCACTGCAGGGTTGCTGCTGCCTGCCCCTTCTCTGTGCGTACAGAGCACAGAAATGGCAGCAGGTTAATGCCTTTCTGGTTCCTAAGGGAATGCACGAATCAAACAATGACAGGCTGTGATCAGTCTTTGAAGGAAGAGGCATGTTGACGATGCCTCTTTCATTGGGCCTTTTATCCTACCTTCAGATGGAAAAGGGGTTTGTTCTTTCATGCTGTTGCTCAGATTCTGCTCTTGAGAAGCCAGCGCTTTTTCTTGACTAAACCAATAGTCATAGTTTGCAGGCTTTTGCAAAATTCATGGTGTTTGCTTTGATTTATATTATATTTGCAATGTCATAGCCACTTGCAAGTCAAATGACATCTGTGCTATGCACTAGGTCTGAGAGCAGTAGCTACAACACCCCCTCTTGCTTGGGGCTATGTATCTCTTGCAGATCCTAATGTTATTTTTTTTTTTCTTTTACATTCTTAGTAGCAAAAAGGGAGGGTTTTTTCCCCTGCGTTCCAGGGCTGCTCAAGCGATTTTGAAATTGTGAATTTAAGACAAAGCAAAAATTATATGAGGAAATAACCATGAGATTGCAAAATAAGGGAAGGTGTAAGAAAAGCAGTGGTGCCTGTGCCTTACAACACACACAGCCTCGGGGTAAAAAGCACTTGGAATGCCCAATGTGCTGCAGTCTGGTAAAAAGAATTAAGTTTTACCTCTTCCTATGGGCTGGAGTTGCAGTGTAAGTTAATAAACATAGAAGGAAATTAAAAGTTTCATTATGTTACTGTATTTATTAACAGCATTAATGGGAAGAGTCCTTTTGGACCATCCCTGGAGTCTCAGGGGTCTGCTGCAGCCTCTGGTGACGTTCAGTGACATCCCGTGATTTTGGTGAAGGAAAAGGGGGAAGGTCGGTACCAGCTTATGGCTCTTCTCTGCTTTACTTTCTCTTTTTAATCAGGATTTATTAGTGTGGAGCAAGGAGAAATACATCCTCTGCCGCCTAAGGCGCGGGGCAGCGCAGGGCAGCAGCACAACGCCCAGGGTGACACCCGGGATGGCTCCTAAAAGGGGGCAGAAGCTGTGGGCAGAACCTGAGGGCGCTGAGCGGGGGGGAACCGCTGCCGTCCCTGCCCGGGGTCCGCGGTCCCCGCGGTGGCGGCCGCTGAGGGGGCGCGCGCCGGGCCCGTCTCCGCGGCAACCGCCCCCCCGAGTCACCTTGCGCGGCCGCGCTGCCCCTGCGCGGGACCCGCCGGGGCGACGAGCGCGGGGCGGAAGTGACGGCGCCGCGCGGCGGTCGCATGATGTGGCAAAAAAAAAAGGCCGGGGAGGGAGGAGTGAGGCGGCGCGAAATAGTCCCTTCCGGTGGCGGGTGCCTCTGCCGCTCCCATTGGTCCGGTGGCGTGCGAGTCACTCCGCTCGCCGGGATCCTTCCGCCCGGCCGGCGCGGTTAAGGCCGGTCCCGGCAGGTGAGGGCAGGCCTCTTCCTGCCGCGGCCGTATCCTTCCGCTGGCGGGGGCAGCTTCCGGATCGCCGCGGCTCTCCCCGCTCGCTGGCCCGTTCCGCCATTGCGGTCCCGCTCCCCCGCGCCGCCCGGACCCCGCCGAGGTGTGACTCCGGTCCGGCCTCGGACTGGAGCCCCAGCCCGCTGCCGCCGCCATGGCCCAGATCCTGCCGATTCGCTTCCAGGAGCACCTCCAGGTGGGCGCGGAGGGGCCGGGGGAGCGGGTGCTGGGGCGGGCGGGCCGCTCCCTCAGGCGGAGGAGCCGCCCGGGGACGGTGCCTGGGTGAGAGGCCCGGGGCTTGTCCGCGGTCCTTCCCTGAGGGCCGTGGGACCGCCCGGGCCCCTCCGGCGGCGGGGTGGCCGCCCTCCCGCGGGCCCTGCCGGCGGCTGGCTCGGGCAGCGCCTTCCCGCCGTGGCCGCCCGCCGCGCCGTCCCGAAGGGCACCTTCCAGCGCGCCCGCTGCTGCCTCCGTGCGGGCCCGGCCGTGAGGGGAAGGGCTGCGGCGCCGCGAGGCTCCCCCGCGGCCTGGGGAGGTGGTGAGGGGCCGAGGTGCGGGCCTCGGCCCGGTCCCCACCTTGCTTTCCCGGCTCTGGGTGGCGGAGTCCCGGTGGTGTAGGCGAGGCTGGCGCCGTGCCCGCGCGAGCACCTGCCGGGCGGTGGGAGGGGAGAGCGCGGCTGGTTCCTCCGGGCTTCCCGGGAGGGTCCGGCCCCTCCGGTGCAGCGCGGGTGGGGAATCCCGCTTCGGCACGGGAGGGGGCGAGGGGGGTACATTAATGAGGTGGCCGAGCTGCCTCTGTGTGTTGCTTAGTTTTTATGTTTTTTTTTAAATGAGGCTAAGACTTCTTGTAACCGTAAGGACACATTAAATCATTTTATTGATGTTCTGACTTGTAATGTCATCTTCTGTGAAGAAAACCCACATATTGCAGTGAAATGTGAACGGTACTGCGGGCTTCCCTGCCGTGCAGCTGTGGCAGTGCAGGCACACGAGTGCCAGGTCAACGCTTTCTGTCTGGTGCCTGCTGGCCTCTGACAGGTTCTAGGTTTGGGCATCGTTAAACCATAACCACACACTAATAGATCATTTCCAAGTGGTGGCCTTTAGTTTCTTTAACACAGCCTTCTAAAGGTGCTAGTAATGAATTCTAAAATCGTTCCACTGCAGGAATGGAAGGTTATGTTCTCAAAGCAGCACACACCTTTAATGTGTCTCGGTGAAGCTGGAGTACAGGGAGGGGTCTGGAAGCGGTGTTGTGCAATGTGAACTTCCTATCTGACGAGTTTGTAGGGCGAAGTACTATGAGCTGTGCTTCTCGTCCTGAGTTGCTGTAGCTGTGATGGTGTTAAGTATGGTTTCACTGCTGGGGCATATTTATTTGAGGAGAACTTGTATAATAAATGTTACATTAACATACCTAGGCAGGGGCTCCTGGGTTCTAGCAACCTGTCTGTAGCCCTGCTTCCCTATGGTGTCAGCATCTGTGTGTGGTTTGTGGTGGATTTGCATGGTTTGTAGTGACTCTTTTCTTACCCCAATGGAAAGAATTTAATTTCTAGACACCTTGTTAAAAGAACAATTGCAAAATACTTATTTTGCTCTGTAAATTACCACTGTCCATGGTGTTACTTTTAGATTTAAAAAATGCTGCCGTGATTGGTTTTTATCTAGCTAGTTAACTTTTGAGCATTGGATAATTTTACTTCAATGTCAGTTTAAAAGCAAGCCAGAACTCATAGCTTAGGTGTAGCCCTGGACTCTTCTTTAGAGAGCAGCACTGACAGGAGAATCTCATGAGTTGGCCAGAGCTTCAGCTCTGAGCAAGTGTTCTCTCCTGGAGTGGCACAGCCTAGAGCCAGGTATGGAGAAGGTTCTGTATACTCAGGTGAAACTCAACCCTCTGGGTAGCCCAGCGCTTAGTGAAGTATTGTGGACATGCATCTATGATGCATTATTTAAGGTGCAAACCTTGCACGTGACCCACTACCAGGTCTCTAATGACATGAGTACTGTTACATAATGGAACCCACCTGCTTCACTCCAGGAGTGCTTTTAGGTTTCTGGCCAGCAAAGACTGATTTATCTGTTTATTTGTATTTTTTTTTAATTTGGATTTTTTCCCCTGTTCCTATTTACTGTAGAGCACTGGCTTAACCAATATCTTTTACAACTGCATATATGAGCTGGTCTTTTGTAAGACTGGGTGTCCAGCCTTCTGAGCCTGCACGCACGTGGCTCTTGCCCATAACGCTTCAGTTTGCTGTACCGACTGAACTTCCTCATTTTATTTCATTGAAAAAATTCAGAGGAAGTTGAATTCTCAGAGTTACTGTTTTTGTGCTGAAACTTCTGACTTGCTGTTGGTGTAAACAGTGAGAGCAGAAACATGGACATTGCTACATTTTTGCTATGCAGAGCTGCTTTAGCATATTCCATGCTGTCCATAGGAGGTCCTCATGGACTCAATAATACAATTTCTTGAACTGTGCCTGACCTACATTGTGTAGGACACTTGTCGTACAGGTGTTGCGCAGTACTAGCAAGTTTGCAGTTGATGCTTAACGAAAGACAAGGTACCTAACTGGAGCCTTGTTCATAAAAAGGCAGGTGATGGGTATGAATGAGAAAGTTCTTGTGAGGCTGTTATTGAAAGCTGCTTTTAATTCATCAGAAGACTGGCAGTCAGCAGTACATGTAGTATGATACTAGTTCTCCATGATCCACTAGTGCAGGTCAGAAGGTGGTCAAGTAATTGTCTGTACAAAGCTTGTCCTGATCTTCAGCTTCACCCCAGCTGCACTCCATATGACACTGCTTCAGGCTCGCTGGCGTTATCTGTTGCTGTCAGCATCTTGGCTAGGTGATGTGGGAGTGAAGAGGTAAAGGCTCCAGAAGCCCTGCACTGTTGTGCTTCTGAGTGTCTTGTCTCTGGGGTACACAGTACAGCACGCATTGAACCTGCAATTTGAGCTGAAGGTCTAGTCTGGACAAGTAAGATGTGGCAAGTAGTTAGCGTGCTAGGGCTAAGTGAATTTTCTGGATATTTACTAAGGGAAGTCTAAAAACAAAATGTGTGGCCAGGCTTCAGGTCTTGTTTGTCTGAGTCCCATCGCACAGCTCTGAAATCTCAGTCGCTGTAAATATGTAGGACGTTATCTGTGTATTGTCTAGTGTAGAGCCTGCCTTGCCACAAAAGAACATCAACAACACGCTGTGGAGAAACCTTTCCCTTGGGAGTTTCCAATGAGAAACTTGATTCCTGTTCTATCAGAACTACTGAACTTGTGTTATGAAACTTCATAGTGCTACTTTTTTTTTTTTAAAAGTAGACATGAGGAAACAGTCCGGTGGGCATGTAGTGGGAGACCAGAGTTCATTATGCCAAATGATTGCAAATCTGGCTACTTATATCCAGGTTTTAGGGAGTCTGTAAGTACTTGAGGGCGAAAGTAAAACACCACTGCTTACTGTGGTAGGTGCATGGAGCTTTTCTTAGATTACAGATTCCTAATGGGTGAGAAGGAACCAGACAATTTAGCAGGTGATGAACTGTGATTGCCATTTAATTTAGCCACACTGCTCTGAAGTGTATAAAAATTGAACTTGGACCAGGCGCACCGCTGTACTGGTGTGACTTAAGGCATTGATACATACTAAAATATATATACTAAATATTGATACATACCTAAATATATTTTTAAAAATTTTAAATTATTCTGCAGACTTGTCTAGGCAGTACAGAGAACTGTCAGCTCATGCTGTGCACTTGATGCTGAGACAGAACTACTCTTTTTAAACTGGGAAAAGGGTTCTTGTGTCTATTGGCTGTTGATGGAGCAAACCTGAATGGTGACTGTGCTGTTCTGGTGTGGTGGTACTTAGATGGCTCTCAAGTCATAGCGAGCTATGCCAAAGAGCTAACTGAATAAAACTGGGTAGCCAAGGCATCATATAATAAAACTTATAAATTTACTGCTTCACTCTAACAACGACAAACAACAAAGTGCTTCCATGTATTGTGCTGGCAGTGAGACAATTTAATATATCCTAAAACACTAAATCTCTGCTATAACGGCATTAGTTGGGAGCAGTTAAGTCTTTTGTTGGTATTTTAAGTCAGGAATTAGAGAGGACTGCTGTGCCTAATGCTGTTTTGGTGGGGTTCTTGCCCTCTGAATTCCTAAAACCAGTGACCTTGGAGTATTCTTGTAGAGGGAAAATCTGTAACAGAGAATGCTGTGAAGAATCGAAGTGACTTGAGGAATGTGTATGTGTGTCAACTAATTGGATAGGAACAATTAGTTAAGCAGTTTATAAGCTATTCCTCTTGGCATGTCCCTCGCAGCAGGTACTGAAGTCGACAGGCCTGCTTGTCTCGGTGACGGTACTCATTAGCACTTTGTACTGGGGCTGTGGTGACTTACCCAAAGGTAAGTAATGGCAGCCAGTGGTTCTGAACTCCAGTTTCAGCAGGTACGGTCTCAGCTGTGGCTTGTAACTGAAATAGTCACACAGTGTGCCTGGGGCTGCTGAGACCGGATGGCTACCTCGGCCTGTTGAGGGTGAGGCAGTAAATAGGAAGGATATAGAAATAGAAGAGCTCTTGAATATTATAGATGTCTCTTATCTGTTGAAAACATAACTTCCTCGCCTGTCACAGACTGTAACTCTTACCTTGCACTGGTAAACATGAATTACTTCGGAGCCATTGGCTGGTTGTGGGACTCCTGTGTGACAGAGCTGCAGTCAGTAGCGCTAATGGGTCAGCACAGAGGTAACTCTTGTGTGACTTAAGTTTGCTTTGCTAAGTTTCGCATGTGGAACTAAATGAGTAGCTGAAGTGTAGCCTGGTGCCTGCCTTGTTCAGTCACAGCCCAGTAAGCAATGGCCTTGCAGTAGAGCTAATGTGACTCACTGCACATCAAGGAGCTCCGTGCTTCTCAAAAGACTGGGAATCTTTCTGTTAACTGACATTTCCCAGCTACGTGATTTCTAGCTGCAAGTAGATAAGGAGTCTCCGGGCAGAGACTAAGCAGCTGCTTGTGGCTACAAGAACAGTGGTTACATCCTGTGGAGTGTGAGAGTCGAGGTGAAATGCGTACTCAGCAGTTCCGCGCCCTTCCTTGTAGGCAAGGAGAAATTATTTGACAGCTAAGCAAACTGTCACAAGAAAGCTAGTGTTCCAGGAAGGGGTCAACAAAGAGGCTTTTGTCAGCAGTTTTACCGTTCAGTTTGATGTCAAACATGCATGTAATATTACAACTTTTCTGGGTAAGTTACCAAGAATGTACTTGAATTATCTTCCAGTGAAAAAAATAATTTTACTAATCAGACTTTCACTTACCATGTTGTAATGATCCAGCTCTCGACGCTGTTCAGATAAATGTCATAGAATTTGATGGTTCAGTACAGCCTGCCATTGACTGAAGAATCCAGTCTCGAGTTAGGCGAGTCCCTCAAGGCGACATCTCTGCTGAGCAGAAGAGTTGCTGCTGTCTCTGGCAACCTGTTTCGTGTTTCCACTGCAATGGAGCAGCTACTTCACAGAACACTTTCTTCTCAACGTGCTTTCAGCAGACTGGTATAACTGAACTTTCCAACAAATATTGGTGTAAAATCACTTGAACTGTAAATGGGCTGTCCAAGCACAGCTACCAAGTTCTGCTTTCATATCTGCTTGAAAGCGAAGGAAGTGGGTTTTTGCAGTAAAACGTAGGAGTATCTTATGATTCCTTCTTTATTCCCCAATCTTTTAAACTTGTTCCTGAATTGGTGAAAGGTAGCAGACCTAAGTGTGCAATATTAAATGTTTGGGCTGTTCCTCTGTGGTAAGAGAAGAAGGGTAGAAAAATCTGCCATAAACCCCTGTACTCTTTTAGTTGTAGTGTAAACTTGGGAGTTTGTGCATAGAAGAGTGTTGAAATTTTCATAATAAAAGCTTCCAGAGAAATCCCTGCTGTCATGTTCCCTAATAGTAATCTTAGTCTCTGTTTGCTTAGCTTTATAAACACTCCTGCCTCACTGACCTGAACTTTAGCCTGTTTGGAGAAGGAAATAACCTGTAGTACAGGGAGCGAGCTATACTCTCAAGAGTTCTGTGCATCAGGTCTGAGTGCAGCCAAGAAAAGTTGCCGTTAGCCTACCTGCTACGCAAAGCGAGTGGCAGCCTTGGCTGGTGATGCTCTTGTGTAACCAAAGGCAGAGATTGTCACGGTTAGAGTCAGCTTCCCGTCTCGGTGCTTGAAGCAGACTTGGTTTGTGAGATTAAAAGATGAAATGTTAGCAGAAAGAGCTTGTGTACGTAAAGACCTCACTAATGGTCATGCCTCCATCAGAAAGCTTCTCCGAGCTTTCTTTGGAGCTCCAGTGCCAATCTAAATCTTTTCAAAGAAATATCTAGCCTTTGAAAATGGTCTTAAGTTCAAAAAGGACCACGTCTTCCACTACTAACTAGGGTTGGATACCTCAGACATGACACCTAGCAGATGGCAGTTTCATTATGATTAAAATATGTCTTTTAATATCTGAGCAACTTTGATTCGGTGGTTACGTCTAGACCTCCCTAAGAGGTCTGCCATCTGCTAGGACTTGCTTCTTCAATTTGTTCTGCTAACAATGTCCATTTGAGTATAGTGCTGTGAGGTACTGCCAGGCGGAGTGCTTGGCACTCTGAAACTACCCTCCTGAATGAGGATATGAACAAGGAAATGAACAAAGAAACTGAGTGCTTGATAAATGATTTTGCAATTGTTAAGCTTGCAGCCCTAGCAAAAGGAAACGCCACGTCCTAGTAAGTCTCTACAGCTCTGCCAGATGAAACTCTTACATCTTCAAACCTTCTCTGCCTGCAGGGGTGTGACCAGGTTGCATATAGCCCTGCCTAGCTGATGTACAAATACCAGAGTCGCCAGCCTAGAGAACACTACCCAAATAAAGGTGTGAAAGGGAGAATCGAACTTAAATCTGAAATCTTCCAAGTGAATCCATGTTGCTGAAGAATGTCTGGTCAGGTTCTGTGATGGTGGACCTCAAACACTGACTTAAATCTGAGTAACAGAGTTCTGACCTGTCCAGGAGGTAGCGTTTGATGTAGCAGCTCTCTCTTGGGAGAGCTGAAAAAACACTTATCTTTCACTTGAAAGTTTCCTGGCTTTGTTGTCAGGTGGGTGGATGCAAAGGGAGCTGCCTTTGAATGAAACAGTGGACTGTATTAGGTTGCAGGAAGTGTAGATCTTCTGCCTTGGAAGAATGGCTTAAGCTAGCTTGATGCCTGGCTTCAAGAATTACATTTAAATTTGTTCTGCTTCTGGTGTTATCTCAAAATCTTTCAAAGTAGTAAAGCTGGGTAGACCTTAATTTACTAGGTCAGTGTTTACTGTCTGTAAACTAATGGTGAAATGAGCCCTTAAACATCCAAGAGCCTAAACACCTTTTTGGTATAGCATTGAGATCTTGTTGTTTGAACCCAACTGAAGATCTTCAAATGGTGAAGAACTCTCCTGAAAGAGCAAGGTAACTTCAATGAAATAGTGTCCTTTAGGACAAAGGACTTAAATGCAGAGTGACTGGAGAACCATATACAAAGGTTGAATCATCTTCTAGAAATTCTCTCCTTCACCAGACCCAAGGAGCTAAAACCCACTTGCTTTTGAGGCTCAGCCTTAAGCTGCACCAACATCTGGTTGTCTTGATTTACTGGGTGATACAGGTCATCCATTGAAGTGCCTTTTGTGAAGCTTGTTCTGTTAACTTGGTGTGCTGTAGCTTAGATGTTACTTGTTCCTCTGTGTGATGTCTGAAAGCCCTGGGGCAAAGGGGAAGTATAGTAAAACACCCACTTTATCAGAAGCTGCAAGTAGGCAGGAATGGAGCAGCTCAGGCGTGGTCATCTCGGAGCTCTTACAGAGCGCAGCTGATAAGAGCTTTGTGTTTTGCTTCAAACTAGTACAATAATACTAAAATGGCTTTGAAGGTCTAGTCCTTCTTGGGAGACCTTGGGCTTGAAGTTCAAACAGTCTCCCAGAAACAAAAATATCTGAAGTATTAGAAGTGATAATTCCTCTAACGGTAGAAAACTGGTCTTGAGTTTTTAAGGTGTATCCACCAACAAGCTGGGTATCTGTGAGGTGAACTAATCATTCTGCATTTCCACTGTTAAAAATGGAATAAACTTTGTTTCACTACTGACATCCTAATACACTAGTCTGCAAACGCAGTGAAGTGGTATTAACTGAACTGTGTTTTGTTGCAAACTGTACCAGAAACATAATTTAAAGGTGTGCATTTAAAGGTTTACAGAAGCAGACTGTGGCTCAGCAGAAAAGGAGGTGGTTTATTGATATCTTCCGTGTTAAGTACGGCTGTGGATGAGCTATTTCTGACTTCAATAGCGTCCATCTCATACATGTTAGCTCTATCTCCTGGGTGATACACAGCCTTGCGGCTAGACAGGGCTAGGCTAATTGCTAGACAGGTAGCTTTTTTTAACTCGGCAAGGATAAAGATAAAGCTCAGATGCCTCACGTGTGATGTTAAGCTTGAAACCGTGATAGCTGCCAAGCTGAACGGGATGAGTTGGGGCTCTGGAAGCAAGGCTGGCGGGAGCGAGCACTGAAGCTGTGACTCTAGCACAGCTGCCAGGAGCAGGCACGTTCAATATGCCTTAAACCATATGAGGGGTTTGCAGAACAGTAGATTGTAACTGGACCTTGAAGAGACAAGGTACCAAGCACTTGAATGCTGCAGGGCTTCTTCAGGAAGCCTGCTGGGCTTAATTGAGGGTGGGCAAGAATTTGTGTGCCACGCCGATTTTGGGTAGCGTGGTTGTATTGTCACAAAAATATACATGAAGCCTAGTATCTGTCTACAGAGGTAGTAACTTAATGCTAAACCTTTTTTCTCTTCCAGCTCCAAAATCTGGGCATCAACCCAGCAAACATCGGGTTCAGCACTCTGACAATGGAGTCTGACAAGTTTATCTGCATAAGAGAGAAAGTAGGAGAACAGGCTCAAGTGGTGATCATCGACATGAATGACCCCAGCAACCCTATTCGAAGACCAATTTCAGCTGACAGTGCTATCATGAACCCTGCCAGTAAAGTCATTGCATTAAAAGGTATGGAAGTCCTGATAAAGAAATGTTTGAAGTGGATGGAAAGCTTTCTAGTTTATGATTGACTTAAGTCTCAGGCAACTTATATGGGAAGATCCCTTACCAATTTTCCACACCTTAATGGGAACTTAAGTTTAATGCATTTTCAGTTCTTCTGAAGGTGGCTGGGCAGTAAGTTTCAGTTGAGGCTTCCTGCTATTTGCTGATCATTAGGATGAGTTCTTTGCTTCAGTCAGAATGCTTACAGCTTCTGGGCGGGGAGAGCTGGAAGGGAAGTCTAGGCTTTAAGATACTTCTGGAGTCTCTACTCTGGAATCATGTTAGAGGGAAGCGAGACCTGATCTCCTAAGCGTATAAGGTCTATTAACTAAGCCTCTTTGCAGAGAGGAAAGGGAAGGCTGAGGAGGAGGGGAAATATTCCTGCAGGCCTTAGTCTGGCCTTGCTGGAAGAGGCTGGTGCACCAATTTGTGCATATTTATTATATCAGTCAGTGATAAGAAAAGTAAAACTATGCAGAGAAGACTTGTGTAGGGAATAAAGCACAAGGTCAGCTAACTTGGTATCTCTGGTGATACAGAGAACAAGCATTCCTCTGGAGTCTCCAGAAATGTCAATCTCTTTCCCCAAGAGGCCCAAGAAGCTCAAATACTGTAACTCTAGAAATGCATATATTGCTAATGGAAAGATGTATATGTATTCAGTGTTATGTAAGTTTGACTTTAATACTGTGCTCCTGTTTTGTCACAACTTTAATGCTTTCTTGTGTGTGCAGATGGTGAGTTATGTCCATTGACTGTACTAGTTCCTGTCCTGTCTTATGAAAAGAGAAAGCAGAATCAAATGGCTCAGATCTGTGGTACACATGGCTGAACAGTGGTGTTAAGCAACTGAAAGCCTAAAATTCAGATGTTTTTCATGCTTTCCCAAACAAGGGAATCCTTAAGATCCAGAAAATTAATCCAGTCAAGAACTTGAAGTATACTTAAACTGTTAAGATCTTGATATTAAGCTTTTTATAAACAGGACTGACCCTTTTCACTTAAGTCTAGATTTTACCTCTTAATATGCCTTGCATAGCATGTAGAATACATGTTACCTGAATGTAATCTTCCTTGACTCTAAAGCTCTAGCTGCGCTAGATAAGGAAATAAACTGCTAGCCTGTAGCCTGAGTAACACTCTATTAGACAGTCTTCTCCAAGCTCTGGAGAAACTCCTGACTCTGCATCTTGTCAGTAGCTGAACTAATGGTGGCTTCTAACTAAACTAATCCTTGGTGAGTGGAGGCACTTGCCCATATGGCATTGTGACTTTATCAAGCTAAGTTACAGGTAGTAACTGTGGCAGATACTCTGACCTGCACCTAGTTGCACATGATCTTTAATATTCCTGTTGGGCTATGTTAGCATGTGCTTAAATAGCTGTATCCTAAAAGTAGTAGTTGGTCAGAATCTTCCTTCTTAATAGAAAGAAATAATTTCTTATATGCCACTGAATTGTAAAAACTGGTAGAAGTGACTGCAGGTAGCTGTTCAGGATGTATATATGCACCATTCTGTGTAACTCAGAGAACTTTTCCTTTTACCTTCTAGAGCTTCTGTTGGTCACTAGATTCCTTTCCTTGCGCAGTTTCTGTTAGTCTGGTTTGCAGCCAGTAGCTCTGTGTATCCCATTAGTGCAACCTAAGGGTTTTGGTTAATGAGTCTGAGTTACAAGAAGCCCTCTGCCAACTTGACCATTCTATGTTGTGCTTTTTTTATACTTAAAACAGATGTGGACATAGTTTTTAATGGCACTGGCATAGCTCTCCTCACAACTTTCAAGAGACTCAGCATTATTGTAACCTAATTTTGATGTACGTGAAGTATCATGTAACGTTCATGTAGCCAAAGCTGTTGTCTCCTGCCAAGTTGTTTTCCACATCTGTTTGATTGCTCAGTAGTGGCAAATTGGTAAAATTAGCCCTGGGGGTGTGGTCTGGTTAAAAGTAATAGCTGATCACTGAAGATACTGCTAGTATATAAAAGTGTTTTATTAAAAGAAGTTATGAGGATTTAATGTCATAGTGCAGCTCTTCTACTTTTAACCAGTGCTTGAAGTAACAAGTGAAAACTGCAACCTGGCTAACAATGTTGTGTTTTCTAGCTGGGAAAACGCTTCAAATATTTAACATTGAAATGAAGAGCAAAATGAAGGCTCATACAATGACAGATGATGTCACCTTCTGGAAGTGGATCTCTCTGAATACTGTTGCCCTTGTAACGGATAATGCAGTCTACCATTGGAGTATGGAGGGGGAGTCCCAGCCTGTGAAAATGTTTGATCGCCATTCTAGTCTTGCTGGCTGCCAGATCATCAACTACCGCACTGATGCTAAGCAGAAATGGCTACTCCTGACTGGCATATCTGCACAGGTACCTCACTGCTCGGGAGGCCTGCCGTGGAAGGCTCACAGCTTGTCTTGTTTCCTCTTCTGTAGGAGCAGGACTGATATGTTTGTTTTCTTTCCTAAAACATTGTTGGGAATGTAAATGCTTGTCTTGATCTTCAACTAACAAACTTAAGTGTAACTGAAAATATTACAGTAATGGTATGAACACTAGTACAAGGTTAAGAGTCTTAAGTGATGCCTTTGTAAGAGAAAGCATGGTGTGGTAGTTCAGCTTGATATGGCAACGTATTTACCAACACTAACTTAAATGAAATTACTGTCCGAGTGCCTGTTGTTCCTGACTCTTGTTCTGTCTTGTCTAGCAAAATCGTGTTGTGGGAGCAATGCAGCTATATTCTGTAGATAGAAAAGTGTCACAACCAATTGAGGGACATGCAGCTAGCTTTGCGCAGTTCAAGATGGAAGGGAATGCTGAAGAATCCACTCTCTTCTGTTTTGCAGTAAGAGGGCAAGCTGGGGGTAAGGTAAGACTTGGTTCTGAATATGTGGTAATCTTTAATGTCTCACTGTGGTTATCTCCATCCAGGAAAACAAATGGTTTAATGCACAAAGTTACCTTTAGGAAAAAAGTTAAGGACTATGTGTCAGTCTGGATGCTCTATATCTAATATATATGAAAAATGGTGCATACAGAGCTTCACAGCAGGGACTGCCTGATGCAGCAGGAGTCTGTGAGGCGGCATGTCATGACCAGCCTAATTAGCTGCTTGGAACACATGGCTCTCAGCTTCACAGGCTAAGCTTAAGGGAAAAGCTGTTGTAATCTTTCTTTTAGGCTGATCCCCAGTATCAGGCTTAACTTATTTCCAAATTATTGGATGAAAAAAAATTAAACACTAGTGTTACAAGGCTAACTAGTGGTCTAATACTAACACTGGAATTATGTGAGCTACTATGACAGCTAAAACAAAGTAAAACCAAAGCTAGATTTAGAGAAATGTGTTCAGAACTGTCTCTGTAGAATGTTAACCAAGCTGAAAGAGTGCGTATAAGGTGACCTAACTGAATCCTTAAACTTCTAAGTAGCTAGGGGTAAGTAAAGATCGTGCTTAACTGTTTCCCCTCATCTATGGTACATGAATATATTATGCCACAGCTTTAGCCAGTGAAAATATTTAGGAAGACTGACTTAGTTTATCTTTGCGTAAGTCTGGGATTAAGGCTCAGCAGCAAAAGATTGCCGTATCTTCGTTGTTGGATATATTGTTACATAAATTAAATACAAGAACTAACAGACTAATCTTATCTATTGCACAGTTGCATATCATTGAAGTTGGCACACCACCTACTGGGAATCAGCCATTTCCAAAGAAAGCAGTGGATGTCTTCTTTCCTCCTGAAGCACAGAATGACTTTCCTGTTGCCATGCAGGTATGTCAGCTGCAAACAAGAGCACAAGAACAGGTCTGTAGCTTCTCCTGGTGGATGTGACACTGTAACGGGGCACTGAAAGCCAGGTGGTCAACACTGACCTGAGGCTTGGCACTAAACTGGTGTGATTTCTGCTCCTGCTTCAGCAGTGTTAAAGTAAAGGTAGAGCCTGAAGCAGCATTCAAAGACAGCATGTTCTTGTTTATGGAAGAAATATTGATATATTTTTAACTGTCTTTCAAGCTCTTAAAAGATCATTATACTGTGATAGTGCTGAAGTATTAAGCAAAAATATAACAGCACTTCTAGTTGTCCTGAAATGGCACAGCTGTCTGCTGATTCTTACTTATTTTATCCAATACCAAATGTGATTAATCTATTCCTGTTTTGCAGATCAGTGACAAGCATGATGTGGTGTTTCTCATAACAAAATATGGCTATATCCACTTGTATGACCTGGAAACTGGCACCTGTATCTACATGAACAGAATCAGTGGAGAGACCATATTTGTTACTGCACAGCATGAAGCAACAGCTGGAATTATTGGAGTAAACAGAAAGGGACAAGTAAGGAAGCTTGGCCTGGAAACCACTTGCTTAGCTAATCCCACTGGCCCTTAATGATACACTGTAGTGTTCATATGAATGTCTAAAAGTTTCCAGAAATTAATAAGACAGAATAATAGAATGAGGAATATGGTGGTATCAGGTAGTCGAACAGGAATGCAGCTTGTCTGACTTCTAGTTTCTTCTACAGCTCAGATCCTGGTTGCATAATTTTAGGGGTTTTGTAATGGCAGTCAGTGGATCTAAACACCGTCCTACTGTTGAGGATGGAGCTAGAATATACCTCTCTTTTTGGGGGTAGATTGTATCCTCTTGCAGAGTATGTGCTAATGGAAGCCTTAAATATGTTAGCTTTGAACTCTGTTCAGAACATTGGATGTCCAACAGTGTTCTGTGCCCCAGAGAAGATTTGCTACTGTACCTCCATACGCATCTAACTTTACTAGTTTAAACCAATTTACTAACGTTGTACAGCTATTCCTCTAGACTGAATTGGTTTTAAATGTTGTTGCTTGTTGAGCATGGGTAATACAGAGCATATTTACTCCTAGTTTATCCTCTAGGATTGGTTACTTAAGACACTGAGTATAGGTTACAGAAAGACAGTACTTGTATCCCTGTATTTCTGACCTCTGTAAATACCTCAGTTTAAACTGGCCGTTAATCATCTGCCTTGATGCAGTAATTGGATGGTAGAGATTCTTTCTAACTGGAGGTCTGTTTCTTAAGTAAAATGGCAAGACTCTGCAGTTATCAAGGGATGACAAAGCTTTCCATGTACGCCATAGCTTTCCTTTTAGAGCTTAGCTTAGCCCTTGGCTCACTTCTTATATTTGGACTAACTGGAAGTTTTCCTTAATGATTTTTTCAGGTGCTCTCAGTGTGTGTGGAAGAAGAGAATATTATTCCTTATATCACAAACGTGCTGCAGAATCCTGACCTAGCTTTACGAATGGCTGTCCGCAACAACCTGGCAGGTGCTGAGGAGCTCTTTGCCAGGAAATTCAATGCACTGTTTGCACAAGGGAACTATTCGGAGGCAGCAAAAGTGGCAGCTAATGCCCCCAAGGTAATAGACTGATATTCAGAACAGTACTGCACTCTACTGGCTTAAGCTTCTTGCTTCAGGAGAGCTCATTGAATTTCATAAGTGGCAAGGCCAGAATCTTGTTACTGCTCCTGTCCTAATGTAGTGCTTAACATAGCTGTGAAGAACCCGTACACAGTGTGCTGAGAGTACTGATTCTATGTTGCTGCTGTAAAGCTTGTATGAAGCCCACAGAGGGCGAGAGGAGCAAATGGTAAAGTAATGGCTATGACGCTCAATGTTTCTGATGCTTATCTTTACTTCTCCAATGATTAAAAAAGTCTCTGTGAAAAGACAGCCTCTGGCTGAGGCTGCACCTGGAAACAGGACGAAAAGGACAGACTAAGAGCAAAGATCATACTAAATTCAGATGAGAGGAACTTGCTTGCAAGGACAAGGGTGTCTTAATTCTGTAGGACACTCCTCTGTACTTAAATCTGCAATGTGTGTGCTGATGTTCAGCTGTACTGCTTTTGACTTATTCTGGGCTGGTGAAACATAATGTCACTGCAGCAAGCATTTCTAACTTCAGCTTTCTGGAGGAACTCTTGCCAAGCCACAATAGCAGAACAGAAACCTAAAGTGCATCTCTATTTCTGGCAGGGAATCCTGCGTACTCCAGACACCATACGCCGGTTCCAGAGTGTTCCAGCTCAGCCAGGACAGACTTCCCCTTTACTCCAATACTTCGGCATTCTGCTTGACCAAGGGCAGCTGAACAAGTACGAGTCGCTGGAACTCTGCCGACCAGTGCTTCAGCAGGGACGCAAACAGCTCCTGGAAAAATGGTTAAAAGAAGATAAGGTAAATTTGGGATAGATACTTTTATAACCCTGGAGGAGGAGGGACATAACTGCTTGACAGCCTCCCCTCACTCAGGAAAACTCAACTGGGCAACTCATCAATGCACTAGTGTGATCAAACAGTTGAGCAGTAGGTGTTTGCTCTACCTGTGACGATGACCCATATTACTGCAAGAGAATTGATCAAATACTCTAGGAGCTTCACTCCTTCTACTTAAAGTTACAGCAGAGTGAACTCAGCATGGAAAGCTTCTGAGCTGCTCCTATTCTTTCCCAAACCACTTCAGGCTTCCTTGGATACTGACTTGCATATACTTTGAGCTGCGTTGCATTCCTGTAAATAGCTGAAGAAACATGCTGATACATTGTATCTACAAATGCATTTTTGGCTACTGTAAAGCAGCGTAAGGACCAGAGCCCACTAGATCACTGCTGGAAGAGAGTTAGGTAATGCTATCAAGCTGGGCCTTACATCTTTTTTTTTTTTCTTTTAAGAGAAGTCCAAAAGGAAGACAAATGAGGAAGAAGGTAGTAATGCATTTCAGCATGGCACTGTCAGGGTGGAGTGACTGTGTTTATATCTTTGAACAGCTGGAGTGCTCAGAGGAGCTGGGAGACCTTGTGAAATCTGTAGATCCTACGCTAGCACTTAGTGTCTACCTGAGAGCCAACGTTCCAAACAAAGTCATCCAGTGTTTTGCTGAAACAGGACAAGTCCAGAAGATTGTTTTGTATGCTAAGAAGGTGAGAGGAAATTAAATTGCCGTATCTGTCCTGTATTTACAAATAACTAGTGTATGTTCCAAAGGAGGTAAAAGTAATTGTGTGGGAATCTGAGAGCCTGTGTAGTAGCTGCTTTGGCCTAAGATTTTTGTTATGAATAATTACTGCTAGACTTCATACATATATCTTCTCATACTTACCAATGTAGACTTTTCCAAATGAGGAAATCCTGACTGGGTTGTGTAAGCTACTGATAGTAGCTTTTACTGAGCTCTGAATTTCACAAGGCATGTGCTCTTGCTGAGTTACTACTTTTCATTATCTCTTCAGGTTGGATATACTCCAGACTGGATTTTTTTGCTGAGGAATGTAATGAGAATCAGCCCTGATCAAGGACAGCAGTTTGCACAAATGCTTGTTCAAGATGAAGAGCCTCTTGCAGACATAACACAAGTAAATAATTTTATTGCTATGAAATGTTAACTTCAAGGCCTTAAATTGGTAAGAGGAGCCATACTCTTACCATTAGAGAAAGATTTTTTTGAACTACGAGTTTGGATTTACCTTACTGATACAATGCTGTTTCTTGTGTAGCTTTAAGAACGCTAAATGACAGCTTAGTGCAGTGCAAGAATAAACAGTTTAGCTTTGGAAGCTGCACTTGATGTTACTTTGTTTAAATGTGCTTTCAGTTTCTAATCAAAAGGCTAAATTTTTTTTTTCTGCAGATTGTGGATGTCTTTATGGAATATAATTTAATTCAGCAATGTACAGCGTTCTTGCTGGATGCGCTGAAGAATAATCGTCCCTCAGAAGGTCCTCTGCAAACACGTTTACTTGAGATGAACCTCATGCATGCACCTCAGGTATGCTTTCGGAATTGTATTCGATCAAGATTGTCTGTAGCTAGACTAGCTACTGCATTGTGGTCCATGTCAAATGCTAGTGATAGTGTTTAGGAACTAAATGAAACTTTTCAATATTCCTTCTAGGTTGCAGATGCTATCCTGGGAAACCAAATGTTTACTCATTATGACCGGGCTCACATAGCTCAGCTGTGTGAGAAAGCTGGCTTGCTACAGAGAGCACTTGAACACTTCACAGACCTGTATGACATCAAGCGTGCGGTAGTTCACACTCATCTTCTCAATCCTGAGGTATGAGATCAAATATCCTGAATCTAGCAAAAGCCAGGCAATTAATAATTGCTTTCAACATTTGGCTTCAGAGTGTAGAGTGTTCTGCTTGGGTCTAAAATGGCTTCTGTGTCTTTGCAGTGGTTAGTGAATTATTTTGGTTCCTTATCGGTGGAAGACTCTCTGGAGTGTCTGCGTGCTATGTTGTCTGCTAACATTCGTCAGAACCTGCAGATCTGTGTCCAGGTAGCTTCAAAATACCATGAACAACTGTCAACACAGTCACTTATTGAGCTGTTTGAGTCTTTCAAAAGCTTTGAAGGTAAGTTCATGCTCTTGTCTCTAGCAAAAGGCGCTAGTGCTCGCCTCATCATACATTGTCCATGAAGGACTGTCTATCTGCTGAAATCTAGAAAGCCATATTAAGCTTAAGTACCTAGGCCTCAAAGCTGTCTTGAAACCTGACCTAAACCTTAAAGTTCCCCTGTTAAAGGGGGCACCAACATCCAGTGTTGCATGTTTCGGTTTTCTGAAATGTTACCAAAATGCTTGGAGCTGTAGCCAACCTAAAAAGTTGACTGAAGAAGCTGCTGGCCTTCTTCCTTTGTCTAAAATGCTCATCTTAACTTTGTGTAGCCTTTGGGCTTTTGTACTTCTCAACAAGACTTAACTGTGTGTAGTCTAGTCAGCACGGTGGTATGTCAGTGGTCAAATCTCTGCAGATGCGTGGCTGAACAGCATCTTGCTAAGCTTTAAAGAAAACCGCCTGCAAGACTGAGAACAGCATGATCTTGGACTCTTGGAATTTGGAGAATGGTTGGTGGAATAAGATGCTATTGTAGACAGGTTTCTTGCATAGGCAACCTGTGTGTATTTTTCAAAAAAAACCCCATGAATTTTGACTGAGTGACTTGGCAGTCACTTGTCTAAAGTAGTCAAGTATTATGGCATCAGCTTTAAGTGAACTTTAGCTGTGGGTCATGGCAAGCAGCTTTTGCTCTGTGTGCTTGTTTTAGTGAAAGGTATGATAGCTTATGGGCACAACTAGTTTATTTTCTAAACTCTTCCTTGCCTTCTGTCTAGGGAGTGTGTGGAAGGCACATGCTGGATGCTTGAACAAAGCTGACCTATGGCAATTGATGATGATACCTCAGTATTTATCGAAGTTGCGTATAACACACTAGTCTGTGTAATACATGGGGAACAACAGGCTCAACTCAGCTAGGACGATCTGATCTTTGTAAAACAATTACAATGCTTGAATCTTTTTTTCAGTTCTTTGTAAATTTCTACAGTAGTTAGATGCAAATTTTCATGTAATTGTAACTTGGAAGGCTTGCTTAAAAGCTAATTTGATCCAACTCAAGTGCTTTAGTAGAATAATGCATTGACTGTTTCCCTCGAGGTTTGTTTTATTTCCTGGGCTCTATTGTAAACTTCAGCCAGGACCCAGATGTGCACTTCAAGTATATTCAAGCTGCATGCAAGACTGGACAAATTAAAGAAGTGGAAAGAATCTGCAGAGAAAGTAACTGCTATGATCCAGAACGTGTTAAAAACTTCCTCAAGGTAATGTTTGGGTAGCACTGGACTGTCTTGACCTGTTTGGGGTTCTGATAAAACATGTTGTGTGTCACCAGTGAAGTGAGGCAGCTCTGTGAATATACAGATGAGTCTTAACCCTTGCACTTAAGGATCCATCTGTCCTCTTAAACCAGAGGTACCTAACGTGTTGGTAGTACCTCCTAATAGAGCCTGAGCCTGGAACAGTATCTAAAAAATGGAGAATCTTGTTAGATCAGTTCCTCACTGCTCTTAGTAAGGTTAACCTGGCTTAAACTCTTAAACTGTAATAATAGCACCAGCTCTTGAGAACTCGTTACAGACATCTGCTATAAAGTAGGAAATGGGTAACTTGAAGGTTGAGAACAACCATAATGCCAAATGAGTTCATAACTTAATGCTTACTTACAGTAATCAGCTTCAGCTGAGCAACTACAGAAACAAATGAATAGTGTCAATTAATTCCATAAATGTTTTTAGAGTTCAGGGTTGATCTGTCCCCCTCATCTTGTACACTTACTGAAACTTCAGCCAGGTGACCTGCAGTTCAGCTCTGCTAGGATATGCTGGTCAGTGTAAACACATGCTGACAGGTATAGCTAGGAGTTGGAGCATTACTGAAACATTTCTGAAGCGTGGAAAAAGGTGGTGTGCTCAAAGTTTAGATTCTGTAGCCTGTTGTTAGTGCTGAGCTTATTGACAAATGTAACACTGCTAGAAATACCTGAGAAACAGCGTGGGAGGGGAAAACTTTATCTGGGAACATTTCCTGCCTTCATGTTTGTTGGTTACATAGCATAGCCTTAGATTTTGCTGATCATATCTGAAGATGGCAAAACTCTTCAAATGAGAATTGTATAAAAATAACCTGGTGTCACCAAGGTGTAAGGTATGTAAATTGATCAAGCCACCTAAGATAAGTTATCAAGCTGTCAAATTCCTGATGAAAGCTATTGTTTTTTGTGCTGTTCCATGTCTGGAATGTGCAGGACATGTACCAGGTAAATCTCCCAGTACAGGCCTCCCTGTGTAAAGTCCTTAAGTGTAATTTATATGTAGGATTATATTCTGGGATGTGCATGTTTGAATAAGTGATCCGAAATATGCATCCGGAATACTGTCTGCCACATAGACTAAGCTTCTGTACTGTCACCATTGTAATCTTATGCTGAAAGTTGGAATGCTTTTAGATAACTAATCTCATTAGCAATTTAAGTAGTACAGCTACTAGCTTGATTCTTAATGTTGTCTAAATCCATAGTTAGAAGGTATCACAAGACACATGGCACTTGAAGTCAATTCTCTATATAAGTCTTACATTATGATCCACAACTTAATCTAGTCTTGGTTAAATTCCTTTTAAAATCCCAGAGTGCTAATCCTGCACACCAAACACCAGTGGCAACTAAAAATGCTGTCTATAGCTTAGGCTTGTTATAGTTGTACTGTGTTGTAAAACTTTGTAGACTCTGCCATGCAAAGGAGCAGGGTTAAACTTCAGAAAGCTTCTTGCTGTAGGCCCTGAAGTGGGTGCGAGTACTCTTACTTGCTACCTATTGCAAACAATTAGTTCAGCGATAAGCTGTCATTATTTGGTTGACTGTTGAATTTTGGCTTTCCAAATTCAGCTATTTTAACAGTTTAAGTGACTATATTCATCTGCCTAAGCCTGAGAACAAAACCAAATAACTGAAGCTCTTCTCTTTGTAGGAAGCTAAACTCACTGACCAGTTACCGCTCATCATTGTGTGTGATCGCTTTGACTTCGTCCACGACTTGGTGCTGTACTTGTATAGAAATAATCTCCAAAAATATATTGAGATTTACGTACAGAAGGTAAGTTACAATTTGTCACTTGGCTTTAATGAGTCAAACTGATAAATCTTTCTAGCATTATGTGCAGCTATAGGCATGATGTTTGCAAGTATTCTGCAACGAGCCTCATACTCGTGGCTGACATTTAAGTACCTGTTAGTGCCCTTGGGAAGTTAGCCCTTATGTGATTCAGATCTCTCATTCATTCTTCACTCAAACTGAGCAGTAACCCCTGCTAATGTGCTGCTTGAAGGAGGAAGCCTTGGTAGAATAGTTTTGGAGTTCTTAAGGTAATTTTAACTTCTAGCATTTTAGAGGGGGGCAGTTGTCCTTTATACTTTCTGCAGGGACAAATTGGCTTCCTCAGGAGCTCTTCCTATGGGGACTGAGCATTAGTGAGCCACTGAACTGTGGTGTGAACCCCTGCTGACTGAAGAATTGACTTTCAAGCTTGTCTAGAACCTCAGGAAGCTGGGAGTAAAGGCGAGAAGATGAGGTCAATCTTAACAAGTAGCCTTCGTGTGTACTTCTAGGGATAAGTATTAACTGCCTATACTGCATGACAACACATTGACTTCTTTAAATGATCCTGTTTAGGTGAACCCAAGCCGTCTGCCTGTTGTTATTGGGGGACTGCTTGATGTGGATTGTTCTGAAGATGTGATAAAGAACCTTATCCTTGTAGTGAGAGGTCAATTTTCGACTGATGAGCTTGTTGCAGAGGTTGAGAAAAGAAACAGGTACTAAACATCTACAAGTCTCTTAACACTGCCAGACTGGTAATGGTTATATTGCTCATCCCTCAATGCATGTCCTCATTACACAGCTAAAGCTGGTACTGACATAACAAGGAGCTGCCATTGGGTAAGCAAGCAGCAAAAGTCTGCTTTATTTCTTGGCTGATGTAGGGATGTCCCTTACGCAGCCTTCAGATAATGAGTCTTTGGCATGTGCTGTTCTTCATAGTGTCAGAAAGTTATACCATTATAATAATGAACCAGAACACAGGTCAAAATGGGGCACTCTGACTCTAATTTAGTTACTGACTATCCTGCACTGAAGCTGACTTCTATAGTGAAGAAACTGTGCCAGTAGATACTTGCATATTCACTCAACCTCTCTAATGTGAAAACCACTTCCTTCTAGGCTGAAACTGCTTCTGCCCTGGCTGGAAGCAAGAATTCACGAGGGTTGTGAGGAGCCTGCAACTCACAATGCACTGGCCAAAATATACATTGATAGCAACAACAACCCAGAAAGATTCCTGCGTGAGAATCCTTATTATGATAGTCGCGTTGTTGGCAAGTACTGTGAGAAGAGGGACCCTCACCTGGCCTGTGTGGCTTATGAGCGTGGACAGTGCGATTTGGAACTTATTAATGTATGTATGCCAAGGCAGCTGACTCATGGGTTAAGTTCTAACCTGAGTATTATGCGATAAATATTCAGGTTTATGACTGACAAAAGCATTTATTTCCTAAAAGCATTAAGCTAGGAACTGCTCGCTTGTAATAGACTAGGTAGCTATTTAATCTCCCCCTGCAACTTGATGAGAAATGGGAGACTCCCCTGGACATCCTAGAATGGGAGACTAATGGAAATAGCAAAGCCTGAGATTTCTAGTCTGCATCTCAGGCAGGCTTATTTGACATTGCAATGCAATTAGCTCACCCACTGTAGGCTCAATAGCTGTGACTTCACTCTGAATAAACTTTGCCTTTCACTAGGTGTGCAATGAGAACTCCCTCTTCAAAAGCCTTTCCCGCTACTTAGTTCGCCGTAAAGACCCTGAACTGTGGGCCAGCGTGCTACTGGAAAGCAACCCTTACAGAAGACCACTAATTGACCAGGTATAACTGACAACAGATTAAAAGCCTTTACTATCCTAATTTGACTTGCTAGTACCTGACTTAACTGATTTATTTGTCAATGGCTTGACTCTGCTTACAGGTTGTACAGACTGCGCTGTCAGAGACACAGGACCCTGAGGAAGTGTCTGTTACTGTGAAGGCCTTCATGACTGCAGATCTTCCTAATGAGCTTATTGAACTGCTGGAGAAAATAGTTCTTGATAACTCTGTGTTCAGTGAGCACAGGTGTGTAAAGTCAAAACTAAGTCACAGGAAACCTGAAATTATACCTGGTGCAGGTGTTAAATTGCTGTAATGTGGAACAGCAAATACTTTCTCCAGAGGGGAGCGTGAATTTCTTGGACATGACTTGACATGTACTAATACTTTATTTCTCTATTTAGGAACCTGCAGAACCTTCTCATTCTTACAGCTATTAAGGCTGATCGCACCCGTGTCATGGAATACATCAATCGCCTGGATAACTATGATGCTCCAGACATAGCCAATATAGCGATCAGCAATGAGCTTTTTGAGGAGGCCTTTGCTATCTTCAGGAAGTTTGATGTCAACACATCAGCTGTACAGGTATCTTAAAATCTCAGTCTGTAGTAACTCCTTCTGACCTGTGCATCCTCACACAAGGAATTTGCTGTTAACTTGGGACCCCATTACTGAACACCAATTAGCAAAGTGACAAAGCTGCTCAGTGTCTTATCTTAGGAAGTAGAACAAACGTTGTGTGTTGAACCCTCTAGTAAGTGAAACTTCATAAGCATGACATTACTCATGCTGTGTGGGTTATGTAGGGTAGTCCCTATTTTAAAAGCAACTGTGGATCCATTGAGGAACTAACATAAAACACAGCTCAGTGTCTTGTAAAACTGACCTTTATAGACAGTGGCTGATCATGGTAACCCTTTCTTTAGGTGTTAATAGAGCACATTGGAAACCTGGATCGTGCGTATGAATTTGCTGAACGCTGCAATGAGCCTGCTGTGTGGAGTCAGCTGGCTAAAGCACAGCTTCAGAAAGGGATGGTAAAGGAAGCAATTGACTCATATATTAAAGCAGATGATCCTTCCTCGTACATGGAAGTTGTTCAAGCTGCCAATGCCAGTGGTATGATTAAGTTTTATTTAGATCTTTGCTGTTAATGTTGCTCAGCTCTTGTGCGTTGTCTGTTGCTCAAACTGCAGTTCTGCCAAACCTGTATCTTAATGCAAGTAGAAGAATCTGGTCCTTCAAAGACTGCCCTAAGTGAGAATGAGAAAAGACAGTGTATTCCATTTGCAGATAATCAGTGGGCTTATGTCTACCTTCTTTAGCTAGCTGGAGACTTCTGTCAGAGCAGTTGCTACTAAGGAGGTCTTTAAATAAATCGTGGTATTTAATTTCATGCAGTTAGGCCCATCGTAAGGTGACTTTACTAATCTAATGTAGCATGTGCAGTATGAAGGCTAGTCTTGATTGTTGGGGAATAGCTGTAGAAATACTTACATCAAACCAGATTGAGCTGGTAGTATAGCTTAAGCACAAATGTCCTTAATGGTGGGAAGTAAGCATTCTGAACTGTTTCACAGGAAACTGGGAAGAACTGGTGAAGTATCTCCAGATGGCACGCAAGAAGGCCCGGGAGTCATATGTGGAAACGGAATTAATCTTTGCTCTTGCTAAAACAAATCGTCTAGCAGAGCTAGAGGAGTTTATCAATGGACCCAACAATGCACACATCCAGCAAGTGAGTGAGACTGAGTTTGTTTTGCTGAATCACAGCAGCAGGCTTGTTAGGCCTTGCTAACCAGAGGGGTATTGGGACTTCTGCCTCTTTGGATGTGCAGATAGATCTTGGACTTTAAAGGCATTTCCATTTTGATAATGGCTTGAATGCTATGTGTTTTATGTAAGCCCTTGACTGAAAACCTGCCTGAATAACCTGGTTGTGCTCTCCTCTAGGTTGGCGATCGCTGTTATGATGAAAAGATGTATGAAGCAGCCAAGCTGTTGTATAATAATGTGTCCAACTTTGGCCGTTTAGCCTCCACTTTAGTTCACTTAGGTGAATACCAGGCAGCTGTGGATGGTGCTCGGAAAGCAAACAGTACTCGCACATGGAAAGAGGTAAACTTACTGATTGTGTAAGTTAAGGGACTTCAAAGCTGTAGCCTCTTCAGAAGCTTTGATTATAAGCAATAATGCAATTGTCAATTCCAGGTCTGCTTTGCTTGTGTTGACGGAAAAGAGTTCCGCCTGGCCCAGATGTGTGGACTCCATATTGTAGTGCATGCAGATGAGTTGGAAGAGCTAATTAACTATTACCAGGTAATTAAGCTGACTCCTGTTGTACAAAGTCTAAATTCTTTCATGGCAACTCTATCTAAAGCTGGAAATTGAGAGTCAAGTTGTTTCCTAATGTGAAACATCTGTCTGTATCTCTTAGGACCGTGGCTACTTTGAAGAGCTGATAACTATGTTGGAAGCAGCGCTTGGACTTGAGCGAGCACACATGGGGATGTTTACAGAGCTAGCAATTCTCTACTCCAAATTCAAGCCACAGAAGATGAGGGAGCACTTGGAGCTGTTTTGGTCCAGAGTCAACATCCCCAAGGTGAAAGTCTGAGGCCTTTAAATTTAATCTTAAAATGCATCTCTTGGGATTATCTGAATCCTAGCTTTTGCAATAGCAGCTCTTGAGGGTATTAATAGCACTAAAGCCTGAGGACTGATAGGCCCTGATAGTAATGTATGTTAACTGGAATTTCTAATATGCCTTTTGCTTAGGTTCTGAGAGCCGCAGAACAAGCCCATCTCTGGGCTGAACTGGTGTTCTTGTATGATAAGTATGAAGAATATGATAATGCCATAATCACAATGATGAATCACCCAACAGATGCTTGGAAAGAAGGCCAGTTCAAAGATATCATCACTAAGGTATTACTTTCCTAGTGAAAGGAGGTAAATTTCTTGCTATGTGCACTTCAGATCTCTTCCTTCACTAGTAGCCTGTTTAAAATTCAAAGTTCTTGATATTGCTACAAGATTTCAAAGCAAGTCAACTACAGTAACTAAAGAGATTTCTAGAGACAAGAATGAGTCTTGGATGGGTGGCTCAGTTGTGCTGAAATATCTAAGGTTATGTCTGTCTTTCATTTGGATTCCTCTACAATCAAGCTGCTTCTCTGAATGTGCATCCTTGCTCGTCTCTAGGTGGCCAATGTGGAGCTGTATTACAAGGCAGTTCAATTCTATTTGGAATTTAAACCTCTGTTGCTCAATGATCTGCTGATGGTGTTGTCCCCTCGTCTTGACCACACTCGTGCTGTCACCTTCTTCACAAAGGTAATTTTCCTACTATCCAGATCAAAGAAAAACTTGCAGTTGGAAAAGCATTTAGCTGTAGTAGCAATTTAAAATGCTTAGCTGCTTCACTGCCTCTGAGGAAAGATGCTAGGAGACCTCTGCAAAAAGTTGTCTTAAATTTATCTACCTGATTCCTTGCAGGTTAAACAGCTACCACTGGTTAAGCCTTACTTGCGCTCCGTTCAAAATCACAACAACAAATCGGTGAATGAGTCCCTGAACAACCTCTTCATTATTGAAGAAGACTACCAGGTATGTCTTGTCTTGAAATGGCAATATCTGGAATGGGTCTCAACCTGCGTGTTGTATGTGCTTCTTAACAGAAGCAGCTGTTCCTGAATTTCAAAGTTCTGTTCAAGCTGGCTTCTGTGTCAATATTAACCTAATATTCTGGGTGTTCATTTAATGTCTAGAAACACAGGTTTCTCTCTTGTTTTCAGAAGATTTTACCTGCTTGCTATTAACTTGCATTCCTTAAGTACATGTTCTTTGCCACTTCAAACTGAACTAGTGGTGACTGGCCAAGGATTAGGTGGAGAACTGTTAGTGGCTTTGTGGGAGATTTTTGGGTCATTCCTACTGGGGATGGACTGGCTACTGTGTTATGAGTGTGACAGATCAGCTGTTATTTAAGGCAAGCAATGGGTGCTAAGGAAAGAACTTGCAGAAAGGGCACAGAGTTATGTCTAGCTGTTCTACTGCTTACAAAGAACAGCTGTCTGATATTCAGAGGCTCTTAACCTCAGTGACCACTATTGAAAAATGCTGACTGGAATACCCTAAACTCCATGTGTGTCAAACACCAGCTTCTCGTAAAAAAAAAAAAAATAGAGCTCTTTGCAGGTGTGGCTAGAATACTTTATTCTCCTAGAAGTAGGAATACAGAACTAAGACGTATGGGAAGTGTTTGCATCTTTGGATGCAGTTGTACATCTGAGGTGTGAATAACTTTTTTCTACTTAACTCAGGCTCTTAGGACTTCTATAGATGCTTATGACAACTTTGACAACATTTCTCTTGCTCAACGTTTGGAGAAACATGAACTAATAGAGTTCCGAAGAATCGCTGCCTATCTCTTCAAAGGAAACAATCGCTGGAAACAGAGTGTAGAACTCTGCAAGAAAGACAGACTGTATAAGGTAAGACCACCACACAGGTCTGGTTTAGCATAGTTGGCTGTTGGAGGCTTGTGACTTTCTAGTAAAGCTGCATCTTTTTGGGTGCCACTAGGTGCTGCCTGTTGCTAATTGGGCAAATCTTGCTTTGGAGTGGCAGTAGATGGACAGATTTCTTGGAAACAAGTCATAGAATGCCTCCTGTCCATGTCAGTAATAGATTGCAGCTTAGTTAAATTTCACATCTGTGTCAGTGATGGTACTATGGCACCTGAGGCTAAACAAACTCTCTCCTGTTGTAGGATGCAATGCAGTATGCTTCAGAATCCAAAGATACTGAGTTGGCAGAAGAGTTGTTGCAGTGGTTCTTGCAGGAGAACAAGAGAGAATGCTTTGGTGCTTGTCTGTTCACCTGCTATGATCTCTTAAGGCCAGATGTTGTCTTGGAAACAGCATGGAGGCACAACATCATGGACTTTGCCATGCCATACTTTATTCAGGTCATGAAGGAATACTTGACCAAGGTAAGAGCAGGTGCTTCTCCAACACTGAAAGCTTGTTAGTCACTGTGATGTATGCCTTGGGACTGTCTGCTTGCTACTAACATTGATGTGGGCTTTGTCAAATGTCTGTCTGTCCATGTCCACACTTATTTTTCAGTCCATCTGGGGAGAGACTTCGCCCTCTAAGAGACTGAAACGCTTGCAGACTCCACCCTATCTACCAATTACAGAACCTGCATCAGTAGTATTTGTCTGACCATGGGCAGTGTCTTAAAGTAGTTCCAGGATTCAGGCTTTTCATATGCCATGTCAGGGATCTCAGCTGGGATCAAGCTCTAACTAAATTCTAGACTGTATACTAAAAAAGCTTTATAACTAGATCTTGAATTAACTTGGTCTGCTGTGCATTTAACTCTAAAATGTGGCTCTGATACTTAATGGCACTAATTATGACTCAGCTTTTGTTTGAAGTGACTTAGGATGGGGAAAGTACTTGGTAATACTCTGACAGACTTGAACCAGATTTGAGTTAAATACTAACTGTCACTAGCAAGATTTGCCCAGCTGAAGCTTTTGGAGTATCTTCCAGTGAAATGGTGTAAATTCCTTAATCATTAAGACTCTGAGAAGTAAAAGCTTAACTCAAGCTTGAGTCAATGAAGACTAGAGTGCCTGTTTGTCTAGCAGATTTGCCTGGCTGTTACTGCTAAAGGCAGGACTACTCTGTAGTCCTACAGCAATCTGCTATCCTTAAATGCTGTATTTTGGGGGAGGTGGGGAGCTACCTAAGCAATAGCATTGCTTGTCAGATATACCTGATGTGCCAAACTAATACTAAGCCTGTTTTGAGAGTAGTAGTCTTTGAGTAGGATTCTTAAAGGTTAAAATCTCGTGATCTGCTAAAGAATTAGGATACAAGTGTAGTGTAGCTAATGAAATCCATGCAGTAAGATCTAGCAACATGCAGAGCTGCCTTTCTAAAGCAGATACTTCTGGTGTATCTTTGTTTTTACTCACCTGTACCTTAATTATTTCTTCCCTGACGCTTTTGTTTCTACCTTTTATATGCTAAATATGGAATTTGATTTTTCTAAGCTGCACCTTCTGAATTCCTTTGCAGGTTGATGCAATAAAGGAAAAGGTGAAAGTTGATTCTTGTTTTCCATCTTTAAGTCTGGAGGACTAAGTCTAAGGATTCTGCATGAGTTTTTTTTCTTTCCTACGTTTACTACACTGCTGCTACTGCTTTTCCCCCAAACAAAATATCACTAAAGCATATGCAAATTGTTTTAACTCTACAAGTAGCTAGTGCTGTAGGACAAAAGTAGATTCATTTGCTACTAATAAGCTAATAGATCCTCAGGAAGGGCATACAGGTGATCAGTTGGATCGCAGTCAACCTGATATTGAAAAGATACACAAGTGCTAGTATTTGACGGCCAATCTGACTGGAAGAACCTTCTACAATAAGAAATAATTAAGTCTTGGACCACTGTCTCTGAACCATAAATCAATATGGCATTTGCTAGTTTAAGGACTGTGATCCAGTTGCTGATCTCTTGAGCATTACTAACGTGTGCTGACAGTAGGCAGAGTAGATACTAGCTGCTTCAGAAGAGACTCTTCCTCATTCAGGTGTCCAGTTCTTATGGTGCTATTCTAGTCCACGTGGTGCTCCAGTTCACACAGCAACGTAAAACTTCAGCTATTAGACAAAGTCTGTGGTTCTCTTCCCTGTAGTAAATTTCATGTAGTTGTGCAAAAAAGACTGCCTTCTAAGCTCTTCAGCTTCATTAAACTTCTCTTGCTACCTCATTTAAAAAAAAAAAAAAAGAAAAAAGGTAATGCTTATTGCTTTTCTGAGGGAACTCTGAGGCTTGCCTTTTGCTATGCAGTTTTGCCCTTCCAAAGGGCAATCTCTAAGGCTTCTGTCCATCTGCTTCTGTACAAATACCACTCCGATTCTCCTTAGACCAGAGGTCAGCCCTAGTGTGAGTTTTCCATTAATGTGGTTGAGCAAAGGGCAAACGGACAAATGGCTTGAAGATGGACTAAATGCAAACTGCTCCTTGGTGGTGAGATGTCTGTAATTACACCACTGGAACTCAAGGCTAACCTGACTAAAATGTGTAGTGTAAGGTCCTTCAGCAGCTAGTAAGTGAGGCAGTAAGAAAGCGTGTGTGTGAAAAAAGGTAATTGAACTGCAGTGTTTGCATAAACTACGCATGTGTAGCAGTCATTGCAATTACATCCCACTACTCCTTAAGCTACAAGGCATTGCTGTGGGCTGCGTGTGGTTTTTTGGGGGAGCCTGTATGGCAGTCATCTTCAGACCTCACTCTTGCTTCAGTACTTTTGCCTCTTTTTCATGCACACATAACACAATAACATTGAATGCATGTTACTTTTCCTCTGCAGCTTCTTGCAGTCCCTGTGGAAAAGCCTTTAAAACAATCTCGCTACAAGTGTGTAGGGTACTGAACCTGGTGATGCTCAAGCAAGTGGTGTAACAACCATCCTGCAGGCTGGTTTCAAACTTGTGCTTGTTATTGTAAATATTTGTGTAGCTGTGAGGGGAGGCATCAGAACTGGTTCAAAAATGCATTAAATGTCCTGGGCTGGAGGCTTTCCAAGTGTGCGTAAGCCAAATGCCTCTGCTTAGTAGCAAACTCTGCACGTTCTCCTTGGATTTTCATCTCTAAACTTGTGCTTCTGTGTTCAGTGTGTTGCTATTTGAGTTAAAAACAGTGCAGTTCTCAGCACGGTGTTTGGAAACGAGTCTTGAAGCATTGGCATACACTCCTGTGCACTTTGACAGCAGCGAGCCAGACACTGGTGTGAGGCAACAGAAAGGCTTGCCGTGAAAGCCCAGTCAATGAATGAACTCGTAAAGCTCAGGACTTACGCCACTTCCTGGATCTATGCCTCTAATTGAGGTTACACATTAACAGGTTTATGGAACACGTGTTGTAACTCACAACTAAATGAAAGAAAGCTGTTAGAGCTGCCTGCGAGTATTTGCTGATGTAGCACAGTTAAGCTGAAAACTGTTCAACTCATGGATGTTGGTGTAGCGGAATAAGTAATACCGACCCTGTGTTGGTACAGGAAACCTGTCTTCAAACTCCTTTATTGAGGACACGAATGATTAATCTGGTTTGTGAGCTGTCTTACTGTCTTAAAAAGTAATTGGCATGATTGTCTCTGACTTTATTCTAAGTCTTACCTCCCAGGTAAAATAGCAATACCTACTTTTTGTGGTTTTAGTTTCAGGGCCTGCCTCAGACTGTAGTAATGCTGAGTTTCCTTGGATCTGTTTTAGTAACAAGCAATATTTCACTACAGAATAAGTTTCTTCTCTTGCCTTTCTGTAGGGATTGGCTAACAGCACAATTGCACTTGCTGTGCAGCAGAGTGAAGCTGGCTAGTCTTGTCTTGTTGCTGTGTATTAAGCTTGAACAAGTTGAGTATTTGTGGGTTTAGGCTGACTGCCACACAGTTCTAGAGTGGAAAAAAGCAAGTCTTATACACATGCATTCTCTGCATTTGAACTTAAATTGCATGAGTGAATGGGTTTGGAAAGTGAAATCTTGAGGCTCAAGTGACATGTCGGATGCTATTGCAGTCTGCTGTATGCAAATACCAACTTCAGATTCCTTTGCCTCAATGGTATATTCAGGGAAACTTCTCCAGGTCTGGGCATTACCATAGCAATTGCTCCAACACCAAAGGTCTCCAGCTGACATTGTGCTAAAAGCTGAGTTTGTGTCCTAAGGCTGTTGGTGTGAAGCAGTTGGAGCAACAGCGACTGATGAGCTTACTGATGTCAAAGTAGCTCCAGTCCAGTGTGGGACTTTTCATACAAAGCTTCAGCCTGGAGTGAGCTTTCAAAGACGTTCCACAAATCCCTCAATTAGGGGTTTTTTTCAGGAAACGGACACTCTTGACTGCACCAGTACCAACATTGCTACTTGAATTGATCTTAACTTGTAAATGGTCTCCTTTTCTTGATGGGTGTTAACATACCACTAAGGCTTTTCCACTTCTCTGCCATGAATAAGTGCCTCTTTTAGAGGAGTTTTTTTAATTGTTGGTCTTAATTCCAGGTGGATAAACTGGATGCATCAGAGTCTTTGAGAAAGGAAGAGGAGCAAGCTACGGAAACACAACCTATCGTTTATGGTAATGCTTTAGTTCCTGTGTTGTCAGTAACATATTTTGCTTTTAAAACAACACATCTCTAGTCATGGGTTTTCCCAAGGAAGTCCTTGGAAATGGGAACGTTCTTCATGTGAAATCAAATCTTAAAGCAATGTGTTCCAAAATATTAGATAAAGTACCAGTGTAATGCTGCTGCTGCTAAGATTGGATGTGGACTGCAGGATTTAAGATTGTCCTAGTCATTAAGAAAACGCTTTCTAAAGAAAAGGAGTGCAGGAGCTGTACTATTCCAGACGTCCAGCAAGTGCATTATTTGGATCTTGCTCAACATGCTTTATTTCTTGGGTAATTCTTTTGTGTCCAGGTTATTCCAGAGTTACAAATGTGAATTCCATCCAGTGATAAAGGGGCCTTCAGGGTATAGCTGACATCTCTAGTCACCACACCTGGAGCAGTGCAATAATTGTGGAATATTAGTCATAAAGTGCTGGGTGTGATGTTTTAAGACCTATCTCTGAGTACTAATGTGACAAGTAACCTGATCTACACCGTTTCCAAAGCAAAAAACCTTGTAACAGTTGTCTTAATGCACACTTAATATTCCTAATATGTTTGAATTACTACTATAAGGTTGAACTAGTCTGGAAACCGTGTCCTGGCCTAACATGCTATTATAACTGCAAACTATTGGGCTGTCTTATTAAATTGTTATCATAAGTAGCTGAAAGTGAGACACTTATCAAAGATGTAATTCTCCAGAATGAACTAATACACTGTAGTGAATGTGGCTTATGAGAATGTTTGTTGTAGAAGGTGTTTCTGTACTTCAGGGCTGCAGGGGTCAAGCCTTTGCATTGGGCTCACTGTAGCATAGGACTCAGCCTTAAAGGAAGCTGAGTTACTAACACAACTGGAGCAGGAAATGCTATTCAGATCTCGAGTCTGTCAGTGTCTACGTACTACTTAGTGTAGTATTTTTACTCTGTCAGCCTGAGGTTTTGTGGGGAAATACCCATTCTGGCTGCTGAGGACTCTAACCAGCTCAATAGGGACTTACTGTTCAACATACAAATGTCTGTAGGGAAGTTGCAGGAATTCTGCTGACTGAACTCTCTGTGCTGAGGAATAAAGATGAAACTGTTCTGTCTTCCAGGTCAGCCACAGCTAATGTTGACAGCAGGACCCAGTGTCGCAGTTCCTCCACAAGCACCTTTTGGCTACGGCTACACCGCGCCTCCGTACGGGCAGCCGCAGCCTGGCTTTGGGTACAGCATGTAAGGTGCAGCACAAGTCAGTTTGGAGCTAGCGTATTTTCTTACTGAAACTCCACCGTCCCTCCCCGCTTTAACTCATAACAGGGAAAAGCAAGAGTTCTGCCTCCGTGTTCTTGTAACCTTTATTTCATGAAGGACTGTTTTTTCTAGCGCAAACTATTTGAATCACTTCTGTTAAATCTTTTTCACATTCCATGTCATTTAGACTTTACTTTAAAAGGGGAATAGTTTAAACGACTTTGTTCAAGTGGGCTTTTGCAAGACTGCTTATTACCATTAAGTCTATTGTGAAGATTCTGATTTGCACTCTATAGTGTTAAACTCTAATATTGAATCTTAAGTTCATTGTATGTGAGCAGCTTACAGTATGTACTGTCTATTCTAAACGCATTTAAGTCTCACTGTATATTCGGAGAAAGCTAAAGCGAAGATCCTTGTATTTGACCTTGCAAGACCGCTGACAAGAGACAACACTAATCAGCATATCCTACCCTGGTTGGATTGCATAGCTCTAAAATAATTTAAAATGCGTACAGACAACCTTGCCTGACTTTAAAATGAGTAAAAGTTTGGTTTTTTTCCTTAACCTATGCAGGTTTTTCCAGTTACACATATAGAAAATGCTAGTGTCTTTTTGCTCACTCCATATGTAACAGATGACCTTATGTTGTGCTGTATCCTGTGCTTTTGTGGGACATTCCATTCAGGAACAGAGCACCATGATTCCAATCTGTGTATTTACTAACCCTGCCCTGAGGTTTGTGTATGTTGGATATTGTGGTGTTTTAGATCACTGTTTTGAGTGTACAGAAGAGAGAATTCAAGCATATTGCTGTTCAGTTTTGTTTGTGCAATTTGAAATTACTCAATTTAAAAATAAATTACTGGACTGTGGACATGCTGCATAGTGGTAGCTTCACTTTACTGTTTTCAAAAAGGACCTTCGAACTCGAACCAAGTATTACAGTGCTAGTAGTATGGGGCATGCAAGTGCGTACATCCAAGGGTATGAGGGGCCATTAGGAGAGCAGCAACAGAGACCATTAGTGGTGTCTTGCACTGAGGGGGCAATACAAGAAAATATGTAATGCTTTTTCTATAGAAAGATTATGCCAGAGAGAAGAAAATAGCACTTTTCAATAGTTGGCTGCATTGTGGTCAACTACAGCATTGTGGTCAACTACAGCATTATTTGACCAGATGATACGTTAGGATTGTAGTAGGGTGTGTCAGTTAAATTGAGATCATGTTCTAGGTATGTAAGTTGCCTTAAATATATTTAGCTTCAAATAAAATCGACTTAAATGTTTCTCTATGAATACTGTCATATTTGAGTGTAACAAGTGTCACAGCACTGGCCCTCTTTGGATAGCTGTAGAAGCTTCTCTCTCTTAACCAGGAGCTGCTGTGGGTGGCAGGCTGCAGTTCTGAGGTTGAATCCCCTTCCTGCTCGCTCCTGTGAACTCCAGTGTTACCTTGTGTGATCCTGTCAGCCCAGCACTGCAGCACTTCCATGTGTAATGGTGGGTGTCAGCATCTGGGGGGGCTTAACCTGCCATGGGCTGTAGGTCTGTTCAGGAGTGTGTTGGAGTAAAAGTCTGCAGTGAGTAGTGTTGGTCTTCGTAAAAGTATTATGCCTAAATAAGAGGTGCACTATAAAAACTTCTCCTTTCTCTGTGTTTATTACACTTGCTTGCACTTGCATTCCACCTACTCCGAGTCTGTAAATTTGACTGATGGGAGACAAACCCTTCTCTTCCCTCTTACAACGTATTCCATAGGTACTCAACTGGAAGACATGGCTGAGAGGCTGTAAAAGAAATGCATTCAACAGCATAGTTTTTGCAGAACAGCTTTGTTATAAAATGGATTCAGAGAACCTCACCAATGAGAAGTGCAGGGCAGTTGCTCTCACAGTGTCAGCTGTTAACAGTTACAAGCTGTTGCATCAGTTACTCAATTAGAAACTGTGCAGGAAGTTGCTACAGCTACTCCCAGCTGTATGGGGCAATTTTTAACTGCTTCAGCAGCTCATCTTTTGTAAATTAAACAATGGATCTCTTCAAAAAACCCTCCTCTAGGGCAGAGAGGGGGAACCTGTCATTTTTAACACAAGGACAAACTGACTTAAACTTTATTAGTGCTTCTCTTCAGCCAGGAAGCCTGACAAAGTGCAAAATCCTCAGTTAATTGCACAAGTCTTAAATTCTTTCTTAGGGGTAGTAAAATTCTGCCAACTCTACTTTCCTCAACTCCACTGAGCCATGCGTTTTCTCTCCTGCGTTAGACAGACTCATGAACAGCATTAATATTAAACTTTGCAAATTTACATCTTTTACAAAAACTGGTTACTTTATTTATACTGAGAGAACATACGGAAATGGGTTTTATCCCCGCAGTACTGATATATACCAGTGCGTCCAGATTCCTTTGGTCCCTGGTTTAGAAGAGTTTCAGGTGACCAGAAACTTTATCTATTACATCAGCTGGTCCTGGTCCAATACCAAGGACTGTCTGGGAGCCCGGAGCTATCTGAGTACGACCCGCGTCTTGTATTAAGCTCACGGTCAGTCCGAGGTGTTTAGCAGCAGCCAGGAGCTGGATCAGAGTCTCTTCATCAGGAGCTCTGAGGACCACCTTGGGCTGCCCACAGTACTCCCACTGTTTCAGGAGTTCAGGATTTCTTCTCTGAGCTTGCTTATAGGCAGAAACAGCAGCGTGCGAACACTGCGCCGCTACTTTACCCTTTCCCATCTTCAAATCATTGCGGACAATCAGCACCATCTTGAACTCCCCGGACTCTCCCATGATGTCAGCTTCGCTCCCCAGGCTGTTGGCAGGCGCAGCCATGCCGGCTCTGGGCTGCCGGAGCAGCCTCCCGCGAAGGCCCCAGCCCAGGCACACGCCGCACGCAACTCCAGCGATGACACTGAGGAACCCGGGTTGAGAGAGGGAATCCATGGTGGATTTTGGAGATCGGCTACAGAAAGAGAGGGAAAATAGAATTTACTCGAGTGTTTTACAGCTTCTGAGAGCACCTGGTTAGTTGGAGACAACCCTTGTTAAAAAAGATCTATTCCATCTTCATGCAAGGGGAAGGGGTGTGCAGACGCCTCTCTTGGTGCGTGTCTCCTGCTCTCGCAGCGACAGCTTTCTCATCGCAAACACGTCACTGGTGACGGTGCACAACCTACCCGTGACAGGCTTCAACTCCGGAGGCAGAATTAAGAAAAAAATGGCAAATTATGTGAAAGCGACACCTACAAATAGGGAGAGAAACGGTAAAATGGCGGGGTTTTAAGTCAATACCCACAATTCCCTTGAGGACTACGGCCCGCGGGGGAGCGAGGGGCGGAGCTGAGCCGCCTCCCGCTCCGCCGGGGGCTGCGGCAGCTCAGGCAGCCACGGCCCCGCCGGGCCCCGCGCACCGGCAACCCCCGGGGGACGCGACTGCGCCGGGCAGGCCGGCATCGGGTAAGCCCCGACCTGGTGGAAGAAAGAGGCAAAAACAGAGGACGAGGCGAACCGTGCTGGGTCGCAGGGTATCGCCGGGGCGGGGAGGCCCATGGGTCCCCCGTGGATCCCCCTCCCGGCCCCGCTTACCTGCCGCGCGCCCGCCCCGCCGCTGCCGCCCCGCCGTTGCCCGGAAGTGACGCCGCCAGCGCGTGTCAGCGAGGGGCGGGACGAGGGCGGAAGGAGGGGCAGGGAGTGCGGCGCGCGGGAAGTGACGCCTGACAGCGGGTGGGGAGGGGCGCGCTGTGGCCCCGCCCCCACTTCCGGGTTGGCCCGGGCCCAGCGGCAGCAGCCGGCGCGGAGCGGGGTGAGTGCGGCGCTGCGGGCCGGGCTGGGGCCGGTCGGGGGCTCGGCTCGGCTGCCCCAGGGGCTTCCCCGGCGGGCGGGCATCCGCGCCGCTGTCCCCTCAGCGGCACCTGCCTGGCTTCCCCCATCCCGCCCCCTCAGCACCGGCCTCGCGGCCGCTCCCCTCACGGCCGCCATCCCCCGCCCCGTCTCAGTGGTAACAGCGCGCGGGCGGGCCGGGCTGCGCTGATGGCGGTTGGTGAGGCGGGAGCTCCGGCCCTGGGGCGGCGGGAGGGCGGCCGGCGGCGTCGTCCCGGGGCACCGTGACCCAGCGACGGCCCACGCCGTGTTGTGCGAGGCCGGGGCCGGGAGGGGTGGCGGGGCGGGAGAGCTGCCTGTGAGGTAACCGGGAGGCGAGCGCTGAGGGAGCGTTGTAGGGTGAGGGAGGGCGGGAGGGGAAGGAGCCGTCCCCGGGGTGCGGGAGGAGGCGCGTCGCCGTCGTTCAGGGCGGTAGCTGGGCTGCTGCTAACTCATCCCCCGTCCCGCTAGAGACCGGCTCTGCCCGGGACGCTGCACGTCACCCTGGGCAAAACGCGGGAGCTGTGCGATAGAATCTCCCTGCTTTGGCCCAGGGGATGGTGCCTGATGACACAGTGAGAAATTCATCCTTCCAGCTGCAAGGAGTCGGATACCGATGGTCTTTGTCCACTTCTTCAGTAGGAACGTGTTGTGCTTTCCTAGCTGGGCTGCTGACTGCATCCTCTGCACCATGCCCACTGTCCCTGTTCCGAGGGACTGTTGGTGGCTTGGGTGGTTAGGCCCAAACCCATGAAGACTCTTCATGTCTCATTTCTGTTGACTGAAGTTAAGCACCTAGATGTGTTTGTCTGGTTTTTAGTTCATCTAGTGATTACAGAAGGTGATAAAGCAGTAAGATTCCTGTTTTGTTCCAGTTCTGCCTCGTCGATGTTTGGCAAGTCATTCAGGTGACCTGAGGGAAGAGGTAATAAGTCTGTCTGATAGTGGCTGGTTTTCTATAAAGTTCTGTGAATCGAGGTTGTCCCCTTTGACCTGCACATATGACATCTCTTTAGGGTTCTCTCCTGTCCTTGTTTTCTCTGCTGTGTGCTTACCAACAAGTGGGTATCCTGGTTTAGTTAATGTTAATGATATGGGTTGAGCACTCTGAGGTGGAGAGAGTGTGATACTACTCTTTTATGCTTTGGAGCATATGAATTTTGTTTGAGCTGTGGCTTTTGGTACTGTTTCACTGTTAGGACTTCTGCTCTTCTAAGGTTGTTTCACCCCCACTTGTGCCAGGTAGGTCTATTGGGGGTACTCATGCTTTATGCCATCTTACCTTATGTTAGGATCCATAAGCTCTTAATGCGTTAATTTACCTATTGAAATGGGCTTCATTATGTCAGTCCTCTTTCTTTCAGTCCATTATTTCTGCAGCAGGGGATGGACTTTTCTTTGTTCCTTATTGGTCATAAGTGACAGTTGTAACGATGGCTTCCTCCCATGTTTTCTGATGAGAGTTTGAAAAAACATGTTTACAATTGTGCAGTGGGAGGTGAGCACTAATTAATTTAAGCTGAGCTTCTTGTCCTACTTACCAGCTGAAATCAATGGTACTTGTAATTTCTGTGGGAAGGGATAGGAGGAGACTTAGTAGCTTCTAAGTGGGTAGTAGCCATGAGGAAGGTGAGTATACTGGGACAGGCCTCTTAGCTAGAACATCTACACTATTTCCACCTTAAAGCTTTTTTTCCTGTGGTTGTCTTTGAATATCTTTTGAATGTCATAACTCTTTCTGACTACATCTTGTGAACACCTCTCCTTAGAATGTTCTGTGTAATTAGTGCATAGTTTGAGTTCTCATTTCTTAACAAGCTTTGGTTTTAAAACACAAAACCATTGCTCCTGATGTATAGTAGGAGTAGGCCAGTTTTTTTCTGGTATAATGGTGATGGGAAACATATTATTATCTGCAGGTTAGAACTTTAACTTGTTACTTGTGGAGAAGTGTGAGTTGGATGGACTTTGCCACTCCATGAGAACGAAGGGCACGGCCTTGAAGCTTTTGCAACACTAAGGTTTTTGTATTCCTGTAGCAGGTTGGAACCATAGCAAGGTGACGCCCCATGACTGGTTTTGGTGCTGCACTGACCAGGGGGGCCGAGGACACAGTATGATGTTACTTGTGAGGCAGGCAGTTGTTCAGTGTATTTCAAACTTGTTAAAAGAATATTCTTCTCTCTTACAAGGCTTGGAATTAGCTTCTGTGATTCACCGTTGGGTGGGCAGTGTATTCTCATTGAATGGCCAAGGCAGCCGTAGTGTAACCTGAATTGGTTCCAGTTGGAGACTGTTAATGTCCATGAAAAGCAGAAGTCGTCGTCTCGAGACCATGTTTCAGCTACTGTTTTCTGTGGAGTTTGTTAGGTACTTCTGTTCATTCCCTTTCACTTCTGCTGTGCCTCTTCTTAGAGAAAAAGTACCCTGGATATAATGGCTGAGGAGGTTCAAGCATCTTCTTGTGAGGAAACTGTCTCCCAGCACTTACAGGATAGGATAAAGGCGAAGTTCCTACCAAATCTGCACCCTCCACTAGCTGCTGGAGGAGTCAGAGGTGGCGATTCTTAAGGCTGCATTTATACTCTTATTTTTCTAACTCTTTGTTCTTTCCTAGTCAAATTTTAGCAGGCCTTTTTTGTGCAAGATGTGTTATCATCTGGTGACAGTTCCTGAGACCCTTCTTCCCTCTGTGCCTTTTGGAAGCATAGGGAGGCTGACAGCAGATAGCTTGACTGCCACCTTCTGAAGGCAGAACGCGGTCTGAGGGCTGTGAGACAAACATCTGGGCAGACAGTATGTGCGTGGATTTCTCTACAGCCCTCTGGAACTGAGGATGTGAAAGATACTGGGTCTGTTTAGTCACCTGAATATTAAGTGATGGCCTTTTTTTCCAATATTGTGTGGCCCCTCTCTCCAGAGCTTTTCTCTCTGCTTGTATCAGTCTTTCCGAGTCATCTGTTTTGCTGAGAGGGCTGCCTGGGCATCGTGATGTGTCCTCCCCAGGAGGTACGTTATTGTGGGACTGATCGGTGCTGCAGTCGTAGTTGTCACTGAATCCCTGTTTGAGAGAGACCATGGAGTACATTGTATCGTAATGCTGTCGTATAGTTGAGCTGGGAAGCTGAAGTTAGCACAGCAGCAGCACTCGGGAGGTCTCCTGTGATCTCAAGTCACCCTATCAGCAGGGTATTTCGCTCTCTCTGGTAACCTTGAAGCGGTTTTCTCAGCAGCTGGTGGAGCGTTGTCCCGCTCAGCAGAGGAGCAGGCGCATTCTGTGAGCTGTGATCTGCAGCCCGGGCTTGCTGCCTCCTGCCAGCGCAAGGAGCGCAGAACTGAGCTGTGATCTGCATTGTAGCATGAGATGCTGCTCTGATAATGTTCACACTCCCAGTTATTTCAATTTCCTTTCTTTTATTTAAATCTTTTTTTTTTTTTTTAAGTTTCAGCAAGAGATCACTGCAAAGACCTCAACAATGTGAATTTTGTCTTTCTTACCATCTTCCGTGCCTTTTCACCTGTATATTGTGTAATGACTCTACTGTGTTATTATAGCACCTGATTCTACTGCTGGATCTACGCAGACAACCATCAATAGTCATGTTTCACCTGAGAAAATCCACCAGAGAGAACAGTTTAGTAGATGTGGTGTTAACGGCAGGGACAGAACTTCTAGTAACCTCAAAATAAAATGTGTGGCATCCCTGAAACTCATGTTACAGCAACATTAAATCATTCTTTCCTAAAAGATGTCCCAAAGTCTTTTGGAAAAAATTGAAATTTTAACTCTAAATCATAAGCTGACTTTTTTGAAAAGGTATTTGGCTAGGAATTGGAAAATAGGTCTGGTGTACAGAGGCATAACCCACAAAATGGAAACCTGTGGTCTTTAAGTGAATTACTTTTCCTTTGAGGGATTAAACTATTCTAGTTAGAAAAACATTTTTAGTATGGGAATAAATGCACTCATATCAAAGTAACCCATTATAGCTAAATCTATGGAGATTTTTAACATCTTTCAGATGTGTCCTAATTTATTTTAATTGAATGCTTCCCATGAGTGTTAAAGGACTGGAAAAAATCAAGCAGTTCCTTTTTCTATTTTGTGTCATCTTTAGGAAAGTTATTAACCTTCAAGTCAGGGACTGTGTCAGTTTTGTATCACATGATGAACGGTATTATCTTACTCTGTAGGGACAGAAGGTTTGGAAGAGCGGTTGCTTTGGTCTTGAATGTCTACAGAACTGAGGACGTAGTTGTGTGTTCCACTGGCTTCAAATACAGAAGAAGTAGTGAAGAGTGACATAGTTGCACGGAGCTGAAAGGGTATGTAACATTTCACTTCGAGACTGATCTCATCCTTTACCTAAATGTGTTCATGTGCCAGGCAGTCTTTGACTTCTGAGGGAAGGTGCTATCCAAACTCTTTCTTTGCCAACAAACTGTTAACTTACTCCCTGTGTAAATTGTTGCCTATGTAGAGCATTTGATGACTGAAACAAAACCGTATTACAGACGTGTAACACTGTCTAGTTTAGTGCAATTACTTACCCACCTGATCTTTTCTTCTCTTTATTGTAATTGAAGAACAGTTATGTAGATAAAGAAGAAGGAATGGTTGTCAGAAAAGGTGAGGAGAAAGAAGCAGCAGGATACCGGCAGGATTGGAGCATTTGGCTTAAAATGCAAGAAATGACAAAAGACCGAAAATGGTGTGTTGCTAAGGTGGCTGGAAGCAAGCGTCAGCAAAATGGTCTAAGCTATAAATCTAGTTCTAGCAGTTGAGTGACAAGAAACTTTGATGGAGGTGAGAGTCAGGGTTCCAGGGTCTCTTTAAGTGAGAAGTGGTAAGAATTAGTCGTTCAAATGATTCTGGGAAAGCAGTGAGATCATTAAAATAGTTTAGCAGCCTCCTTGTTGTTCCAGCACGTTGGAAAGGAGTCCTCAAAAAATCCTTAGTGCAGAATGTGAGTCCCCATTCTGCTCCTCCAAGTGAGAGTGCAAGCGCCCAACTGCCTTGTCTTAAACGGTTTCCTTCTCCGTAAGCGCACCCAACACTTGGGTGCTTCAGAAAGAAGAGAGTTTTGTCCTTTTCTCTGATTACGGAGTGCAGAGATTGCAGTGCTTGATTTTGTTATGTGCTCATGCTCGAATAGCTTGTTTTGCTTTGTCTCACTTATGCTGTGAAGTGCCAGTCACAGTTAACATAAGCCCTTTTTGTTGACCAATTTACATTTGTGACTAGCAATAATTGTCTTTTTATACTTAATGTTATGGATTGCACTACAGCTGAATAGTGTATTGTGGGCTATTTGTTCAGCCGTACAAAGAAGTTCTTGTGTGAGCACAGCTCTAACAAATGAGCTAAGTGACTCTGATACAAAAACTGTTCAAAGTTGTTTTTCTCTCTCTTTTAAATAGTTTATTTTTGTGTTTGCTGGTAACTACTCAATGTGTTAGGCAAATTTATTTTTAGGTATGGACTCTGTCTTTTTCAGCATTCATAAGTGAAGTTCATTTAGCAGGTGGCATTTAATTAGCAGTTAATGAAGGATAACTCCATTTTGGGTCAGGCTCCCACCCCAATTAATTTCCATGGGGAGACATTAGTGTGGGAATAGTGATTCTAATAGATGTCAAACAGAGCAACAGATCAGAGAGCTGAGCTTTCTGCGTGCACATCCTCCAGTTCCTTATGCTAAGATGCTTTGAGTATAATTAGACTTTGGTAAACCAGGGAGTTTTTTACTGAAGCCAGTAAGGGTTTTGTTTCTGAATTGCAGCCTGTTTGGACTTGCCATGTAATAGGTATCAAATCTCCGAGTCAACTGTGTTCTTAAATACGAGCTTTTCTGCAGAACGTTTGAACTTTAAGATGTTCTTAACAAGTATTTGCCCTACAGAAGTGTGCAAGGGGATTATTTATGTGCTTTGCTGTAAATGTTGACTTGTGTACTTGAGGTAGCGTTATGCAAAGCTAAGCCCAGATTAGTGTCTTTCCAAGCAGGCAGGGTAAAACTGGCTCTGTTAGTTGAGCTTGTGAAAGCTGTGGTATGTGTGTAACAACGCACCTGAGACCCCTAGAGACTGGTGATATTTATGTGCCAGTAAGATGTTCAATGGTTTGCAGTGGAATTCAGCTCATGCAGAGGGAGTGTTGTGAACAGCCTACATTTTAGCATCAAACATGGACAGCAGTTTGTATCACAGTAAATTAACTTTCTTGAAATGTAATTAAGCTGAGAGCAGAGACCAAACCAACTGAGACTTCAATTTTGAAGGCTAGATTTGCACAAGGGAAAAAGACGAATTTCAAAATGAGGAACATGTGGCTTCCACTTAAGTTTTTGTTTGTTTGTTTGTTTTTAACGTTTGTTATATTTAAGCCAACAGAATGTCACTGAAGTTCCCTAAACCAGAATGTTGGTGGTTCTTTTTTTTAGTGTGGCTGTGTGCAGAACAGCTCTGATGGCTTTTGCCTCCTAAGCAGCTTTATGTGAACATCAGGCTTTCTAACTGTGGATGGCCAATTTAATTATTCCCCTCTGCAATTTGAGCTTTCTGTGTGTACGTGTGTGTGTAACCTGTGTGTGTGATATACATATGTATGTGTGTATATATAAGCTTGTATTGTATATGTAGATAAATACATATTTATATACATAAAAAATGAGTACCATGGGCAAGTGCAGTCAGTAGAAACAAAACACTCCACCACCTGCAGGGACTTACTGTCCTAATGGAATTAGGAGATGGCTAAACATTTGATCCTTGTATCACCGTAGCAACTGGCCAGTTATCCTCAATTAAGTACTAGTGTAACTGCCCTGACTTCCAGGGTGTCAGGCTGCTATAAAACTGATCTGAGGAGAGAAGGAGGTTCACATTTCTCTGGTGTTTGACCAGCAGTTCAGAGCAACCCTTTGACTGCAAGTGGCTGCAGAATGATGCTGTAGAGCTCTTACTGCAGCAGGCCAGTCCTCTGTTGTCCTTGGCTGACTGTGGAGCCCTTCAGCATTTTTCAGAAGCAAACTTCTGCAAGGCTGTTTTATTAATTTTCTTGGTGGTTTGGGTATTCTGGGGCCCAAGTTTCAATGAATAAAAACTGCAACATGCAGGAGATGAGTTTCTGCTAGCTTGTTTAACTACGCAGATTTCTGTTTCTGCACATTTCATTTCAGGAAGGAGGTGTTGGAGGAAGGACTCCTTCCCGAGACCTTGATGCTTTTGACTATTGGGTTTTAAGTAAAACCCCTTTAATAATCACATTCTAGCTAGCAATTTTATCTGTATTACAAGTAATGCACGGGGCTTGTACCTGTTTAGAAGAACATCTGTCTAAAGCTGACTTGTGAAATCCTGGAAATATGAAACAAATATAATAGCTGAAATCTTTTAGCATTTTATTAAAAAAAATGACAAAATTATTGCAGTCTGAATCAAAGGGGCGATCTCACTCTTATTTACCGAACCTGGGTTGCTGCTTGGCTCTTAAGCCTAACATAAATCAAAGGGGAAGTATTTTTTCTGTAAAACTTTAATTTCCTCCACTAGACATTTTTATATAACCTGTCATTTTAATATTGCACTACTTTTCTTTCCAACAAAAGCAGCATATCAAAAACTGTAAATCATGTTTGCTTACAGGGAGAAATGTAATGCAAATAAGATGCTTTAGCTTTGTGGAACTTTTTTTTTTCCAAAATAAAATTCCAGAAACTGTTTTAAGATTCAAGAGAAGATTTTTAAAGCAAGGACTCTGACTAGCTGCTTTCTTTGTGTTTGGTTGCATAAGAATTGTCAGCCTTTCAGTTTGTTGGGGTTTTTTTAAGGGGGACAAAAAAAAAGCTCTTGCAACATTCTCATTTATGCTGCCTTCGAATTGCACTATTTGCTCTCCTGGATAAGGAAAACTGCAGCTGCTCTCTTGCACTTTTTAAGGCTGATCTCACTAGAGAGAGGCTAACCTAGCAGACAGAATGTACACTTTTACAAAAGCTTTCCATCAGAGAGCTCTTGGCCGTTGAAGAGTTTTCCTTTTCTGCTTTGGAGACATTAGACTGTGCAAAACATAAGATGCAGTTCTGTATCTCAGTTACCATGCTAAGGGCTGTTTCTTTAGGCTATGGGGTTTGTGAGGTCTACTTGCATCCTGACTACCTGGAAGCTTAGTGCCAGAACAGATGCTTTCTAATACAGGAATCAAATCTTAAGGGCCTCTCTCTCAGGGTTGAACAGAGGTTTGTATGAAGCTTTGCTGCTTCTGGGGCCCAAACAGTGGGGTGATTAGTAGAAGGGGTTGTTTAACAAGCTTTTGTTCAGTTGTTAGAAGTGAGGGAGTTTTGTTATTTAAGTGAAAAATTTAGATGTACGCAGGTGGAAATGTTTTAATCTTTGTCATTGTGGGAATTGAATCACTTTCTCCTTTTTAATGGTGTAATGCAGGCTGTGTTCTGGATTTGGAGATCTGCTGGATGTTTGCCTGTATCCTTTTGACTACGGAGTAAATGGGGTCTTCATAACCAGAAATGAAGACGTGATGCTTTTTGGTTTTGTTCTACTATTAGATTCCCATACGTGACTGATCTATGAAATGGCAGAGAATGGAACAGATTGTGACCAGAGACGTGTAGGAATGATCAAAGAACAGCACAATGGAAACTTTACAGGTAGGTGGAAAATGACTTAGTGTTCCCAGCTGGTCAGCTTGGGGTGTAAAATGGCCAGCACAATGCTCAAAGAGAATTTATGCCCAGATAATGCAAAGGGCCTCAATGTTTGAATCAGTCTTGGAAACCAGTCATCTCTAAATCTGAAGTCTGGAGGATTTATGTATTGCAAAGCCATAGAATAGTTTTATGCTGTGTATTTCCATTCAGTTTTCTCTTACACTCTTTTCTCCCTCCAGAGTTCTTATTCTGTAGTTGATATGCATGGGAGCCCTGTAAAGCTGACTTGGGTACCAACAGGGGCTGCAACAGGACTGAGCTAAAATACTGAACTCTGTTGGCAAATATGTGGCTGTAGAAGTAAGGCTGTACAGCCCCACCCTTTGGCACTGAAAAGTTAGTACTTGGTAATAAAAATCTGTTTTACTCTGGGAGAAATCCAATTACTAGTCTCCCAGTTTCTAGCTTTTCTGTTGACATTTAGCTGCACTATAATTTATCCATTTCAATGACAAATTACTAACAAAACAGTTAACTGCTTTGCCTCTGTTTTTCCTATTGGTATGTCTGAAGTAGGCTTGGGTTAATGTTTAGGACTCATGAAAAATAACCTGAGAACGTTTCATGAAGAGCCTTGTGTCACTGAATTATCTGTGCTGTGTAGTATAGCGTAGAAATTATAATCATTTTAGTTTGTTTCCTGTCAACTTTGAATGTGCCAGTTCCATATTTAATTAAGTTTTGTAACCAAGTGATTTCTCAAGTTGTATGCAGTCTTGCACCATTGTCTTTTATGACCTTTACTAAAAACAAAGTCATAAAAAACAAGGTTGAAGCATTTTTATTAGACATATTAAGTGAAAAAATAGAGAATAGAAATTCCTGATGCAATGAATGAGGCAAGATTTAAAGAGGAACTGTATGTGTGTATGTATGGAACAAATCAAAGCCTTTAAGTAAAAGGCTTAAATCATTTTGTAACTCTGAGGGCATGTGGATCTTAGCCAGTACTTGCCATTGTAGGATTTCTGTTAGTTGGTCTACAGCAACTAATGCTTACAGCTAAAGAATATAAAATTAAATGGGCTATGTGACTAATGAGATATGCAATTTCTGTGTAAGTATTAGCATCTGATAAGGCAGCATGTTTCAATTACTGGAATAAAGACTGAAATAATACATCTTGAGTTACAATATCTGGAGGATTCAGGTGAGATTAATATTTTAAATGCGACAGCTTTTCACAAATTTAAAATTTATGAATATTATTGTGGTGCTTTAAATGTATACAAAAGAGAATACGTTTGTTTTGACTGCGTAGTAAGTGATGTTTAAACAACTTTGGTGTCTGTTTGGATACAAGAATTATTTTTGTTTGTTTTTTTTTCTGTTGTTTTGTGATGTTATTTTTTCTCTTATTTCAGAATTCATTTTCTTTGAAAGCTTAAAAATGATTACCGCTCATTAGCTTGATGAACTTTTAACCAAGCCATTCTCAGAAAAAAAATAGCTAGTGTTTCTATTAACCTGGACTGTATTGTAAGTGCAAAATAACACATTTGTTAGAAGAACCTTTCTTCTGTACCTGTATGGTAGTGTACAGTGACTGGTGTTAGAGTAGATTTGCACTCTGCATCATAACCAAATCACTGCAGCTCAAAGCAACCCAATGTGTAGTGTCAGTCCAGCAAAGCGGGTCCTTTTCATGGGAGCACTTCCCGTCTCCTGCGCTTACTTTGGAGAGGCTGAACAGCACGGCAAGGCTTACCACAGCCTGAGGATCCTGACTGGGAGGGTAGATGCTGTTATCCAGTTACATGGCGACTGAAGTGTGCGAAGAGCACACGTAATTCAATCTAGTTCGATTGGAGAAGTCTGAGAATAGCTTTGGAAGAGAACCAAATGCAGAAGTTCAAAGTGAAAAGTGGTTTCTGGTAGTGGGTGATAGAGTGGCATTCGACCTAATATATTAGCTGATTTGTAACTAGTAGTGCAGCACCTTGCTTAAATGCTAATAGATATGCCTGACTTTTTGCACCTTGGGCCAATTAGATTATTGAATGGGTGTCAGCTACATAGACAAAAAAAAGCCACCTTATTTCCTTTGCTGGAGGTCACCTGCTGTCTGATGCCCTTGGAGTAAATGCTTTGTGATGAGCAGAAAAGATGTCTGGGAGCTCACATTAACTTCCTAACAAAGCAAAAAAAAAAGTCAGTATATTTCTGGGTAGGATAGAATCTGAGCTGTCAGCCTGTGCTTTTACATTTCTGTTGCTTTTCATTTGCAGATTCCTCTTTGTTGAGTGAACGGAAGCGAAGGGACAGAGAAGAGAGATTGAATATTGTACTGTGGAGAAAACCGCTTGTTACCTTGCAGTATTTTTTCCTGGAAACACTAATAAGCTTGAAGGAATGGACCATAAAGTAAAGATCATTTCTTTAACTTCTACTAAGCATTCTGGGGAAACCCATGCTCTGATTCAGTAGGTCATTCTGACATCTCACTTTCCCTGATGATTCACAACTTTAAGATTCTTCTTTCAGAAAACGTATTTATTTTTGTACTAAAGGTGGCTACTGGAACTTACCACACTTCTGGCTGTGTACCCAGACCTTCTGTCTGAATTACATAAGTGTAAATACAGTAAGGTGTCAATGGAAGAAAATTGCAAATTTCCTTTCTGAAGAGTTGAATATTCCAATTTGAAGGAGTGGGACGGTGTTGAGGGATCCTTAAGGGAAGAGATATTGTACTTACGACTGCAGTGTTAAGTGCTAATGTATTAATGTGTCTGTTAGTATTGCTGAGTGATCTTCAAATAGCTCAGCTAGGGCAGGGTTCCCGATTACATGGAACTTGCAGCGATGTTTATGATGCTGCAAAGAGGACTTTGCTTGTAAGGTACATGGTCCCTTTCACAGCAGGAAATGATTTATTAAAGCACTTTCCCTAAGTGTTATTTACATACTGGATAAAATGGGCTTTTATTCCAGTTAGAAAATTTGTGAGCAGCAGTCCTAACATCCCCTACTAATGCTGAAATGCGTAGCTATTTCTTAATGCATTAGGCTTGAGAGGGTTTAGAGTGCCAAAAGGCAAACAGAAGTAAAACTGGCAACTGAAAAAGCCAAGAGATTTTTAAGTGGTGCTAGCACTTGCTTTTTTATATCATTAGGTGACAGTATAATAGTGCTTCCCAGAAAATAATAAATGTGTTTGCTAATATACTGTGTGTGGCCACATACACATCAAGCAGAATGTGTATGTAAAACTAAAGAGGCTCAAAAGTAATTTGGTATCAAATTACGTAGGAAAACACTTTTCTCCCCTTACTGTAGTGGCTTCCTAATGCTTTGTAATTAGCTAAAATGTATTTATTAAACTTTGAGCTGTTACAACAGATATTAATTTCAATAGATCAGGGGAACCAAAACAGTGTAAAGATTTGTTCCCTTTACTGTCGCTGTGGTTCTACCCACCAGCACACAGCTTGAAATTAGCACTTCTGTGTTCCACCCACAGCTCATCCCTTGCCCAGAGCCAGCGCCTGCCTTGCCCTTTGCTTAACCGTGGATGTTGTTGATGGCCTTGTGTTTGAGTCTGTCTTGGCTGCAGAAGCTGAATATTGTTTTCAGATTGTGTTTGTTTTCAGACAGTTACTTTGTTTTTCTTTATTTAAAAAAAAAATGTCATGGCTGAGCTTTGATCTCACTTGACAGTGATGTAGAGATTTTTCCATAAAGAGTAAAGGCTCCCCAGATATTTTCTTGGGAGGTTTATGCTTTTATAATAACAAACTTTTCAGCTGCCATTGTCCCTGCTGACTGCATCCGTGCAGACCCAGTCTACAGGGATAACTAAGTTACTTTGACATGCATGCTAAATTGCAAAAAACCCTAATTGCCATTTGTCTTTTAAGATTGTGGCATCGGCGAAGTATCCTGGTGTCTTTTTTACTGACGCTTGCAGTGCTTACAGCTACGTATTACATCGAAGGAACACATCAACAGGTAAGAGGTTTTCAAGGTACTTTCCTTAGTGACTAATACTTCTGTCCATGTGCTAAAGTAGATGTACTGGGAACTGAATGAGGTCTTCATGAAATTGTAATGTTTCTTTTGAACTCCTGCTCACTAAGGATATTCGTTTCTCATGTCATGACTCCTCTCTGTTGTGTGTGGATGAGTTGTGTTCTAGAGATGAGGAACGATCAGCTGTATTGTTTGATCTGTTCCGTTGCATCTGTAGGTGTTCCACTCCTCATCCGTTCCTGAATAAGCACAGCTCTGATGCTGCAGCACTGCTTCACATCTGCTGTTAACAAGCTTTTAACAGTGATGTGAGCTCTTGAGATAAAACGTTAAACTGAGTCATGATAGAACTTCGTGGTTCCTGAGAAATGTTTCTTCTCTATGGATGGATCTCATGACTCCTATGCCATGCTAGGATAGGCACGTATCTAGACATAAAATGGTATCATGGTTCAAATCTGGTTCTTATACCACCATTGTTTTAAAATGGTTGTTTTAAAAACTTTTTTGTGCTTTGGAGTACATGAAGACTGATGCTTTGCATCACTTGAAGTGTAAGTCATTACTTAAGCATAAGATGATGGTGTTGCCTACACCTTTCCCCTCCCCATTTCTCGTTAAGTTTCAGATGTTCCCTGAGGACAGACAGGCCTTTTAAACCCTGCAGAGCATTTCCTTGTGCAACTGAATCGTCTTACCGCTCTGACTCTGAAATCGGCAGGTTCCCAGTTTCGGAGAACTTGCTCACATCCATACTGCTATGGTGTGTCACTGGCTGCCTGAGGGACATCCAGGTCTGGAACAGGAGTCCTGGCTTCCCAGTACGGGTCTTGAAACGCAGTGAAATGAGTTGCTTCAGCTCATCGCATTCTTACTCACTCAATCCCATGCTTGAGACCTAAGCACTTACACACAGAGCAAGTTGGTAGTAAATCGGTGACCTGTTCCTGATGGACAAATACCTGCTTCATTAAAAACCGCCCTGGTTGGTGGCCTTGCCAGTGGGAAGGTCAGTGTGACACACTCCACATGTGCCACTAGATGGCTCTTACAAACTGCTGTTGAGGCACATGGCCCCTGAGCTGGCTGCTGGGCCTGTGCTGTGCCAAGGCTTGGCAGAGTAGCGCTGCTCAAGGTTTCCTTGAGCCTGCTGGTAACAAACCTGTGCCTCTGGGACTGGCGAGGCGAGTGTGACCTGCAGGGTCCAACCAGTGCTTGGAGCTCTCTGTTCTGGGGGGTCGCAGTCGTGTGCAAGCAGGTATCTGTGCATCCCCCTTCCTCCAGAGCTCCTTCCCTACAGTCCGTGTCCTGCTAGTGCCTCTGTCTCTGTGTGCCATCAATGTGTACTTGAGTATGAGCCACTTTCTTCTGAAAACATACTCAGAATAGTGAAGTATATTTGTGATTTTCACTTGCCATTTTCAAGACTTATTTTACACCCTGGCAGGTTCAGCCTGGTTAAGGCTGGTAGACTTCATCTTGGTGCTGTTGGGCCATGGATGGTACAAAATGGCACCTCTTCTTCAGGCTGTGGTACAGACAAGTTTATGGCCTGGCTCATCCTCTTAGTATTGCTGTCATAGCAGTGAGGGGGGAGATACTGCTTCCCGTTCCTCCAGTGTACCCAACTGGACTTTTTATGTCCAGAACTTGTTGTGACTTTCCCATATCCCCCCATTTATGTGTGCCACACACAACCAACATTTTAATCTTTTCTTGAAAGTAACAAACCTGGCTACTCACTGGTCCAAGATAAAACATTCAACAGAGTAACCAAGAGTGCAGCTAATTCTCTTCCGTTATTTAATCTGTTCAGGCAATTCCCTGAGCTGTCTGCTTGCTGCTTGGGCTCCAGTAGACACTATCTAAGACTTGCTGCTCACTGCTCACACACAGTATGCCTATTCTGGATTTCAACCCCCTACTATTTTTCATCTGTCTCCTTGGAATCTTGCTGATTCTAAGGCGTGTGGGCTTGTCTTTTCAAAGTGCGCTGTTTTCTGTACGTGTCCGTGCTGTAACTGTAATAAATGCAAACAGAAATATCTAGGATTTTGTTTCAGTTATTGTAATCCAGATAAATATCTGCGTTAGTTTGTAGCTTTAACTTTCTCCCCTAAGAGACATCACCATTCTTGATTTTTTTTCTTTTTCAGTATGTGCGGTATATGGAAAAAAAGTTCTTCTGGTGTGCCTACTGGGTAGGATTAGGCATTCTGTCCTCTGTTGGACTTGGAACAGGTCTTCACACCTTTCTGCTCTATTTGGTAAGCATATGTCCCTACTGTGTTCTTTCTGAATTGAGTATTTTAGTTGTTGCATCTTTTTAAATCTGTGAATAAAGAATATTCCATAAGTCCTAAATGCTAAGTACTTTTGAAGGAAAAAAAATACTTAGTGTAATGTTTCTGGGCTCTAGTGAATGCGTTTAATATTCTATGCTGTACAACCTTGTCTTGTAGTTTGTATGCTGTATGTTTGTTGAACTGTAGGTATTAGCCTGCTGTTAATCCTTACTTTGAAACAATGAGGCAAAATCTGCAAACTCTGTCCTCTAATTTTCGAATTTAAATGAAACATTTTCTAGTGTGTGCAGCTCAAATGTTTCCATTTAAAGTTTTTCAACATACTCTTTTAGTAGCTTAAAATGATCATTTTTCTAGCTGAAACCACTGAAATGGGCAGCTGTTTTAAAGTTCAGTCTGTATTCATTTTGCTTTGAAAATAATATGAAGAAAAAGGTTTGTATACAAGATAAAATATCTGTCGTTCTGAAAATTTATGTGATGTTGTTTATCTCAACTCAGCTAGGAAAGTTAGGGAAATGTTTGGGTGTGTTTTGCTTTTGGCCATTGGATTAGTTCCTTGCTTATGAAACCACTGTCCTGGATTTAAGAAAAGGATTCATGACCACAAAATAATTAAAACCAGTTTATGCAACAAATGTCATCTTGTATTTGGAACAATTACAGATGTTTACTTTCAGAACTGCTTTAATCATTAGCAATAACACAGAAAACACTACAAGAAACAAGAAACTCGTGCTTTTCCACACAGCAGGGCAAAGCCTGTTGGATCGAATGGCATCTGTATGGCTGCATTTGCAGGAGTCTTAGACTTACTCCTAAGTGTAGCTTCTCTCCTAAAGACTGTGGAGGCAGAAAGTACAGGAGAAGGGAAAGGAAAGCAGTTCCAGGTTTGCTGCAGAAATCAGCTGATCATGATTTAAATCAGCGAGTAGGAAATGGTTTAAATGATAGATTTTGAACTTGTTCTGCATTTTTTATATTAGGCTATCAACCGGTGAGAGTCAAGATTTCCTCTAACCAAAGATTTCACGTATATCAACATCCTCTTTGAAGCAGTTTGGAGAGCTTAGCATACGGTTCTTGTTCCTAATATTTACACATGTTGTGTCAGAAATCTAGTAAATAAGAAATGTTATCCACCATTTTGGAGCTGTATTTAAAGTGGGTAGTGTTTCTTTGCTGTACATTGATCTGACACAGAGTAGCAAGAGTGCTGCTGTTTTATACCCAAGGCCACTCCAAGACGATTTTGGCACATAAAGAAGTATTCATAAGACAGCACCACTTTTTTTTCTAAAAGAAAGTGGAATGAATTGATCTTTCTTTTACTCTGTATTTAAAAATTCAGATGTTTAATAGTTCTAAATTACTTTAATAGAAAACAAATTAAATTTCATAACATATCACTTAAGTTTTCCTGTGGAGTATGTGAACCTAGTAGATATATTTAGGCCATGACCTGAGCTGATATTAATGTGATGTATATAAAAAATACTGCTACTTTATTGGTTTATCAATATAATTTATGGTGGGCCTATAGGAGGTGAACAGCCTCCCAAAGATTACAGGGAGGTGCCTCACCTAGGAAAAGAAATTTAGTTTAATATTGTTCGCAAAGGTGTTTATTTGGAATGTAAGAGGCAAGGTTTCCCATAACTTTGTTAGGGGAAAAAAACAGACAATATAGATTGCACTGAATAATTAGGAGGTGGTTATAGAATAAAATGTAATACAACTATACCATCAATATCTGATGTGTAACAATACAGGAGAAATACTTATTTGCTTTAAATATGTAACGCAGATAAACGTGTTTCTATTCCATTGAGGGAATTCTATAAAGGCAGTGAGTGTAGGGAGAAAGAGAAGCAAAGATTCATTTTTCTCTTTTCTCCTGTGCAAGATCTAGTGGTTAGCATGGCCTGTAAATTTAGGGCAATTGCACTTTCTGGGCACTGCAGGCTTGTCTGACCCCCAAGCCTAATTTAACCACCCTAATTTGGTGGCCTGTGTCTGGCTCTGTAGCCACTAGATGGCAATGGGAGTGTACGAACACGAGCTCAGGGCCCCAGCAGTGTGGGGCCCTTTGAAATACCTGAGCTAATAATATTCTTGTGATACAGCTATGTCAGCAGTATCTACATGCAATGTGCTGTCCATGTAGTGACAGACTTCTTAATACCTTCTCAGTTTGAGCCTACACCTTGCACAAAAGGCAACACAGAGTACTAACTTAAGACTGTTGGTACAACTTTTAAGGGTATATTATTTCAGAATCGTATCCTGGATTTAACCCATCTGGAAACAATGCAGTTAGGAGCACTAGCTTTCAAAAGGAGGAGTTTTAAACTGATTTGCTTTGTTAGTTGTGCAGCAGTTGCCTCTAAAAATAGCAATATGATAGGTTACATAGGGAACTTGCTATATTAACTTTTACATTGCTGTATATCTACTTTTCGTGTTCTATATACTTTAATTACATTTCTTCATTATGGTAAACCTTATTCTTCTATTGAGTCAAAGAAATTAAAAGTTACAAAATAGCAAATCCCCTTCTGCTTTAGTGCCTGGATTTGCTGGCAACAGAGAATAGACTCAGTAAGTGTTTTAAAATTGCTTGTAATTAATTGCTCATTTTAAATCTGTATGTACAGTGCGATTGTTGGGAATGCAATTACATGGTTAGAGAACAATGCTCGTGGGCCCACCCATGTGCTGCTGAGCTCTTGTTGATGCTTGCAGGATTGTCTCTGCCGTTAAGGGCCGAGGGGTAGGAATTGATGGCACGTAGGCACCTGTTCAGGCAGTGCAGAGCTGCTTCAGCTGGGACACAGGTGCATTTTTTTTAAAATACAGCCCTCCATTTACTGCACACCACTGTTTTCATAGCAAGCTGTTCATGAGCACAGCTTACAAGCTGGGCACATCACAGAGGTAGTTATGCAATGGATGCAGTGTATGAATGACTCTGGATGTTGGCTGTCCCTGGCCTGGTTAGCTGTTTTCCCAGTGTTGAAAGCTGTCATTTGTCTGGATTCTTCAGAGCATCTCTCACCAGCCGCTTTCTGGAGCGGCACGAATTCAAGCGCCAGGAGAGATCCGGGGGTTGGCTGAGAAGAGGTTACTTGGAAACAGTTTACTTAAATTAGGTTTTACAGTCTAAAGCAGTCTCAGTGTGGGGGGGATGTTACTGCCCCTGGTTAATATCGGTTCACATCTGATTTGGATTTTCTTGGTCACCAGAACATTCTTGGTGCATACAACTCAGTCTAGGAGGGAGAGGTCCTTTAGTTTGATAACAGGCTTTTTATTGCTATTGCTGTGATTCAAGAACTTCCTATATGTTATAAAGGATCTGAATGCTGACTTGGTTCCTAGTTTAATGCTGCTTCCTTAGTTGCAGCCCACACTAAATGTAAAATTTGACATGGCTTTTTGGGAAACAATTTGCATGCTGCACATTGGCACTGAGCTGAGGGCTGGCACAGAGCAGATCTTCAGTGCAGAAATAGGGAAGCAGGCCACTCTTCCAAGAATCCTTTTTATTCTGACACTTTCAAAACAAGTCTGCTGGCTTATTTTCCCAAAGTCCATTAAAGGTTTTTTCAGAATTCTTTAAAAACAACACTTTTAAAAATAGTAATCACGATGTGGTTCTGTAGGAAATAAAACTATTATGATTAACGACTCTAAATACTGTTTTTAGCAGCACGCAGCTTTTTTTTCTTAGTCCTGAGATGTTTTCTCTTCTGCTGGTGATATATTAAAATATAAACGGCATGAATCACCTGATTACCAAAAGAAGATGCCTGAGGGTAACTCATCAGGAATTTCTGGCATTTGTACATCTTGGAGAGGTCTGTTTGGAATGAAAGGAGTGAGGTGAATGGAAGGAGCGAGGTGCGGGTGGGCAGCAGGCTGGGGCGGAGCGGGGGACACGAGGTGGGACCGCGCCGCCATGGCCACCCTCACGCAACGCTCGGCCTCGTGATTTGGTTTCAGTTCAGCTCTGGCAAATGGATTGCAAAAGATGGGGCCGAGGCAAACAAAACGAGCTTAGAATGAATGCCTAGCAAAAAGTGCTGCGCGAGAAGCGGGTGATAAATGTCCCTTCTGTGCATGGTCTGTAACAGTGGGGGATGAATGGAAGTGAATTCCTTACGGGTCAGAAGTGCAGAGCCAGAGCGAGTTTTGGCTGTTTGCGTTTGTTTGTGTTGTTGTTTCTTAAATATGGATCTCTGCTTGCTTGCTGATAGAGCCAAGTGGAGCAACTGCTACGGAGGGTTTCAGTGGCGGCCGGGCTGTGGACTAGCACAAACAGGAAACGTGAGGTACAATAGGAATGTTCTGTGTGCGGAGGTCACGCAAGAGTTCGGATTTTTTCAGAGCTGTAATATGTGGATTTGTCACTTAATTCTTACTGGGGTGTTCTGTAGCAGAGCGGAAGAGAGCATGGCAATAATTTCAGGCCTTGAAAAAGAACAGAAAACTGCCTTTAAAGAGGAGTGAGTTGAAAAGACAGTGTCCTTATTGACAGTGCTGGCTTTAGAGAGCTGGTTTGAGTTTATCTGGGCTTGGGGGTTCAACATCTCGCTTTTGTTCTGAATTGGTTCCAGGGTTTGGCTTTGGCGAGGGGTCACATTCTGGCCTCTCGAAACTGTGGTAGTTTGCAGCTGAAATGAGTCGTGTTTTGGCCCTGCCTGAACTGGTTTAGGTTAGAATCTGAAGATTTAGGATCCAGACACCTCGTGCAATAAGGAGCCCATTAGCTTTTAAAAAACAAAAAAACCCGTTGTCGATGTAAATAATTAAAAAGCCCCCAATCAACCAAACCACAAATAAAAAAAAAATCTTTTCCTACCAGGACTACTGAAAATTTTTTAAAATGAAACTTAATTCCTTTTAGTTATCTGATTCCGGAAGCTGAGCTTGGAAGGAGACTTGTGATGAAATTACTAAAGTGCTTCTGAAAAGCAAAGCTCACAAAACGGGTCTTAGTCCACTTTTATGACAGAATAACTTGGAAATCCACAGAACTTACTCTCATTTTTTTCTCCTTTTATTTACTTGTGACTTTAATACAGGAGTATTTTCATAGTGATTGTCAGCTTCAGGAGAAGTTTTGCTCTTTCCATGTGGATTGTTCAAAACTAGTGTGAGTAACCCAGAAAACTGGGTTCTGTGTGTGAAGGAAAAATCGAGGAACAAAAGCTGAGCTGCCTCAGCCAGGTGGGAGGGCGCAGCAGCGCTCCCCTTCCCAGCGCTGAATTATTTTTGTTAAGTGAGGTGTTCATTTTCAGTCCATACTGTTCTTCAATTCACATGTCAACTTGCAAGCCTAAAACAAGTGAAATAAAAAATGGTTCTGTCTAATATCTGTGCTCAGATTACTGCTATTGACTTGTTAAGATAGTTGAAAGAAAAATACATGGTGGGTGCAGAAGACAGAAATTAATTCTAAAGTAAGTTGGAATGGATCCTGTTTGTGTGAGGGTTGTTTGTGACTCTTTCTCATTTGTTTCCTTCATGCCTTTATACCTACTTCCTCCAGCTGTCCTAAGCTTTTTACAGTGAACTGAAACATCCTGGAATACTTGAATCAATATATAACTTTGAAAGATCACTTTTGCTAACCATCTCGTGATGGGAACTTCTACTTACAGCTCACATGGGCTGTGTCCTACTTGAAACCGCAGCACTGGTATTAATAGTGCACTGATGAACTGGAAGGGTCCAATGAATTAAACTTGGACACTGCTGTCAGGTTAGTTGTGTAACCTGGGTGTTTCTTAAATCTTCTTGCTTGTATTTAAAAAAATCTGAGATTAAAAATGGTATTTTCAAGGAGAAAAAAGTTCATGTGGAGGCTTAGTGCCTCTAAGTGTTGTTCTGTGTCAGATACCACTGTTGTTCTATGTGTCAGATACCTGCAGAGAATAAAGCCCGTGCCTCTGGTTTAGATTATGCTGCGGAAGAACAATCCCTTCAACTGCTGCAGCTCATCCCAAGAGATTATGGACTGAGCCCCAAGCCCCCAGTCTGGTCCATTAACGTGAGCTGAAACCGATGGCGGTTTAAGTTCTGCTGGGTGCAAACCTCACAACTGCTGAGCAGACACTGCTGGTCCCACAGTCCTGCTCCGAGGGTGGTAACCTCTGGTGGAGCAGCTGGAAGCAATAACCTCCTGTATTGCCCCACTGTGAATTGCTGGACCTCATGAGTCAGAGGCCGAAATGGTGTGACTGTGAGTTCCATATATGGCCTCCAGTGCTGCTGAAAGCGGTGTATGTCGGAGTCTGGACAGTTTATCTACAGCTGGAACTGTGGCAATAAACACTGATGTGATGCGCCTCCATCTGTGCAGGATTAGCTACCTGACTTTGACTTTTCAGAAGTCCGCAAAATATTGATGTCATATTAATATTTAAGCTATATGGAGCTGCTTGGCCAGCCATAGTGATTTGAACTTGCACCAAGCTGAGGAGTTAGTAAGATGATCGGTACACCGTTTTCTTCCTTTTGAAGGTTGATGGACTTTACTTTTTAGATGCTGACACCTTGTTTTCATTATCTGCTCTTGACTTCCTCATCACTGCTTCTGTGTCTCGTAACTCTGCTGGGACATCACATTATGCTTTCTCCTTGTTTGCTCCCCCCCCTTTTTTTTTATGCACAGCCTGAACTTTATACTTTTCATGTCACTGCTTCCTTGAACAAGCTGGAAATAATGATAACAGTGCAAGACTATCTCTAATTGGAGACATTAAAGCCAATCATCACTACCAGTGTCAATTTGAATAGATGCTGTGATTTATTCTTCAGAAATAATGAGTGGGTAGGGAAGGGCAAGGAGAGAATGCTGACAGATTATTTTTGTCTTCTGTCAGCACCAGAGCATAAACTTGGACTCTTCCAATTGTGCCTTTCCCTGACATGACTCTGTTTGCTCCTATAGCCTTACAAAACGTCTGCTTTTCACGTTACTCCTCAAAGTAGCGACGTGGCCCTGTTGTGCATGCAGTGGTACCACATGCCTGCTCCCTCAGTGGTTCTTGTTCAGTCATATTCAGAGCTTGTGGCTCACTGTTTGGAATTTCCATCAGCTCTGCGCTGTGGGGCAAGGCTGACTGAAGTGGGAATAGAAACTTGCTAAGAGACACATGATTGTAAAATGAATACGTCGCTCGAAATGTCGTGACCGTCTGCTAAAACTAGCCCTGACCACTTGATGGATGTTTGTGTCACTTGAGGATGCTCTAGGTACGGGATCCTCCTTCATTCTGAGCCCTCTTTTACAGCCAGCATCGCATACCAGACGTTCTATAAAATCACGAGACATTTTAATCTTGTAACACAGACAGACAGACTAGATTGACATATTTTCTAGCCACGTCCAGATCAAGCTTTTCCTTCTTAATCACAGAGCAGTTCTCTTTGTGGGTAGTTGTCCACTGCTCTTGAAGATAAAAAAGATGCTGTAACTTGGTGTTACTTTCTTGAGAGGTGTAATGACTTCAGAGATAAGTATGAGATGAGTCGCAGCCTGGGGCAACGCTTGCAGGATGTTTCCCATGAGAAGCAAGCTTTTGTTTTTCCAATTTATCTTCGTCAAATATAGCATGACATGTTTCCCCCCTGTGGAAGGGCTGAGTCTTGAACCCAGTGTGAAAAGCAGTGTATCCATGGAGGAAAACAGATTTTTAGTGCATTAAGTTCAGCAATGAGTTCACTGTAATATTTTTCTTGCTGGCAGACATATCACTTTTCTTTGCGAAATGTTGCTAAATTAGAGACAGTCTAAAATTATATCTTCCCCAAATATAAAAGGTTAAAATTAGATGTAGCTGTTCTTGTGCTCGTGTCACTTCAGCAGGGTGACTGTCCTGTGAAGGGGCATGCGAGAAACCAACATTTGATCTGGAGTTTGTTTGCAGCTTTAATTGTGTTCACAGTCTAGGTGCACAGAATGATTAATAATGTGAAAATACGATTCATTTTTAATTGGATATTCAGTCACTTTTCCTTATGGTAAAGACTTTTCTGTTTTAAGTATTATACATATCAGCATGCTTTTAAGGATTTGAACTTCTTGAATTTTTTTTTTTCATGTGCCTGCTGTCTCTTTCCACTCACATTGATGAATTTCCAAGCATAATTTGTAGACAAAAAGATTATACTTTCTAGAAATTTCATAATACAGCATTTAAATTAACTTATTTCTAAGGATTAGCAGTGTCTGTTCTAACTTGGGTGCCTTCAACCACTGAACTAAAACTTCTCTGGAGGCCTGTGAGTTCAAAAGTTTGAGGTTGCCATCTCTGAGACATTAGGGTTGTATAGCTCCCCTAAATTACTATTGCTAAAAAATAGATTTATGTTGAGTTGACCAGATCTTGTCTTGTTTGATTTGTAAATTGTACAGATATTTCTAACAAATCGCATTCCAGCCTAACCACAGGCTCCTTCTGGTCGTCAGTAGTGGCAAGCAAATGTTTCTCACCCGAGTCAGCAGAATGTTTCTCAATTTCTTCTCTGTTAGGCCTTGTTAGTGCCCCTGCAATTTAAAAGAAAAAAAAAAAATCATTGGAAGAGGGTGAGGGAAAGACAGTTGGTGTTCAGGATCTTACATGCCTTGAATTTCAGCGACTCTTCCTGGTTTGGCAAGCAGCGTGTCTGCTAGATCGCCTGGTTTTAGTATTTGTTGTCTGGTACAACAGAGTTTGAAGTAGTTTTGCAAATGCCTTTTTCAAAGGTAGAGCTGCAGTTAGAGTCAAAGAGGGGATATCTGAGAGGTTTTCCTAAAGCGTTGGAATAAACTGAGCTATTGCAGAGAGGCAAAACACTCTGAGTATTTACTGCGGCCCCACGCAGAGAAGGAGGAGGAGGAGAGGGTGGAGGAGGTATTATTTGTGAAGAGGATTAAAAAATTGCATGAGAATTAATCCTGGCACAGGGAGGAGTATAAAGAAAACATCTGAGTGTATATTGACTGGGATTTTCCAAAGGTGGCACCTAAAGCTCATTTGAAGTTGGTTCCCTGATCCATTCAGAGTTAAACCATCACTATTGCTAAATATAAAGCAAAATGGCACCTCTCTTATGAAACATCCAGCGACCCTCCCACTCTTCCTCCCCCCCAACCCCATTGCAACCATGGTCCTGTTTAGCCAACCATTGTTTTGAGGTGCTTGGTAACCACGGCTTTGGGAAAGTAGAATGCTCTGTGTAAGCTTTCAGAGCTGAGCTAGAACAAAAGCAGATGTCAGAGATGTTGCACGCAGCCTGCCAAGCTGCGAGACGTTGTCCATTTGACTCGCAGGACAGCTGGGCTCCGCTGCCAGGGGAGGAGGACACAGGATTGTTCTGCTTTCCTTTGGCTCGCTCTGAGTTCCAATACTCCACACTTCATCACTCTAAATGAACCGTTTATGCTTTATTTCTTATGCCAGTTAAAATGTGGCTTCTGTGGGTTCCATAACTCCAACTTTTTTCCATTATAGAATTGTTTACATTACAGTGGAAGAACTATGTACAGTTGGCGTAGTCTTCAGGTGGCTCGTTGGCCGTTTACAGCTGCTTTGTGAAATGCCTTTTTTTCCATTGGCTACTTCTGGTAAAATTTTTCCTTCTGCAGACATTTGTTGAGACTGGGAGAGCTCTCTTAACAGGAGGCAATGTTTTGAAGACCCTTAGGCCGTTTCAAGGATGGCAAATCTGTTGAGAGAAGCTGCTGATGGCAAGAAGCTCCTGCAGCAGCCTCCTGTTAGGCATTTTGTCATTGCTTGCTCTCCTGAGATTGTACAGTCGTCTTTACGCACCTTCACACAGTTTGAGAGGAAATGCTGGTAATGCTATCACTGAAACCTTGCAAGGGGTTGGGGACCTCACTGTAGTAGCAATTAAATTTGTCTCTTACTATTCTAAAACTGAAAGTAACAGTCTCCCATCACAGCTGGCTATAACTACTACAGTAGTTATACTGTAGTGTGGCACGGCTTCCAAATTTTGTGGAACTGAAAATCATACTTCTTGATTCACACACCGTATCTCACTGCCTTGGCAACGACCTTACCCTTACTCTCAAGGGAACTTAGGAAATGGTCATTTGCAACTCAAGTACGTGGGGATTTCCTCCATGCAAATTTGCTATTCAAGGGAATTTTATTGCAAATTTCTGCAGGTGGAAACCATTAATTTAAGGAAGATGGCTTGACACCTTTTTTTGTCCCAAAGTAGCTGTCAGATTGGGGAGGAGCAAGCAGGGGATGGGATTAAATTCCCTAAGTTTCAGAGTACGTGGAGAAAGAGGTTCCCAGGTTTGCCATAAATGTACTTTACAATTTTAGGAAAATTTCAACACTCTTTGCCTCTGTCCATGATGAGTAAAATAGAGGTATGTATGTCATTTGTTTAGATATGAAACTGCTGGGGGCATGGATGATCTTGCTACAAGTACCAGAAGTTGTCCATTGCTGTTGTGGCCTATAGAAATGTTGATAGTAGACGTTATTAGTCATTTGTTCATTAATCCGTCCTTTGTTCTCCCAGCCATATCAAAACCACTCTTGTGTATCAACTTCTGGATCTCTTCTTTTTCAGTTTTACTTCAATGAACATTTTCTCTCTCTCTCTTTATTTTTTTTTCCCCCACAAGAGAGGCTGTGCCTCATTTATCATCTTGGGAGGCTGTATCTATCTATTCATATAATCCAAAGTATGCAGGAGCACTTTGAATTAGTCTCCTGCAAAGTAACAAGGAATAAATAATTTCCTTGGTATCAGAGCAGCTTTTACCAGTTGCATGCCAGAAGAGTGGTTTTATTTTGAATTGTTTACATATGACAACAGTAGTCACATCTGTCATACGGAAAAATAGAACTAATTTTTTTTCAACACTCTTATTACACTGCCATTAAAAAATTACAGTATCAATGTGATTGTCTAAGTCTAGTGCTCTGGTCTCTTCAGTGGGACTTGAAATGTTGACGTGAGTGAACCCAACTAAAATCTTCTTCCCAGCAAGTCTAGAAAAAGCAATGGGGCTTCACCTTTTTTGTGAGACCTGCTGTGGAATTTACCCTTTAATGTGCAGATGACACCTTCAGTGTCCTCTGGATATATCTCTGGCTCCTGCATTTCAAAGTGAGCTTTGGGAGCCGCGTGCAGGGGAATGGCCGTGCTGAGGTCTATCACACTTTCCCTCATTATTCTCTAATAAATTTAGCTTTGGTTTGGGGGGGGGCGGTATCAGGCTGCCTTATTGGTCTAATAAACCATGACTCATTTAAAGGAAAAAACATAGAAGAAAATGGTTGACAATATGTTTCCCGACATGACATCAAAATCCATCAAATAATTAATAGCAGAAGTTAAGGTTTGTGTAATTTGTTCTGCATGTAAAGAAAACTTTAAAATTTATTTAAATTTGTGACTTTATGAAAAGGCCTTAGTTTAACTCAGTACTTTCCCCCCATTCCCCATCTTCCCGGCACAATGTTTCCCTGGCCTCTTGCTAAGTGATTTCTTTTTTAGCTACAACCTCTACTGTTCAGGCCATAGACTATTGAATTGCTTCTCACTTCTTTTGTATTAAAATATTGGCAATTCTTTCCAATTTTTTAAGTATGTAGCAGTTCAATTCTTGAGTAGATTTTTATGCTAGTTTTATTTGGAGGTCTGTCCAAAAAAAACCTTTTAATGTAAGATGGAGACTAGAAGTAATTCATTTATATGGCATTTAAATAACATTTAAGTTTTGAATTATATTTCAAACCATTTTTAGCAAACAGCAGTAAGGTCACTTTCTTGCATACACAGAAAAGCTGACACAAGTTAAGCAACTGATTTTTGGAGAAAGATCCAAAAGTTAAGAAGACCTGCTGTAAGATGCCGTAAAGTCCCAGGCATTAAAAAAAAAAAAAAATTAATATAGAACTTAGATGCCTCCATCCTCTAAAAGCAACAGTAGGGAGAACACCTGCTCTAATAAAGCTGTAGGCCATAAATACCTGAAGGAGAACATTTTAAAGGTTTGAGAATTGCCCTGGTTTTTGAGAAGGATTCTTATTTCTCCTTGGCAACCTCATACTACTGTACAGTGGCATGCCAAAAGCTGAACAGCTCCTTAACATTTTTAGTGGATCACAAGAAGGATGTTTTTTTTGGAAGGACCATTAATAGCTCAACATTGGCCTAAAGAAATTCCAGCATTATTTATATATAAATAACATTATTAATGGCCAAAGTGAGAAACACTAAGTTTTAGCCTTGGTTCCTTTCATCAGGAACAAATGTGGGGTTTTAATTTTAACTCTCATTGTAACTAACATGAAATGCATTTGAAATTACTTGTGTTTTTTCAGGGTCCACACATAGCATCAGTTACTCTTGCTGCGTATGAATGTAATTCAGTTGATTTTCCTGAGCCTCCTTACCCGGATCAAATTATCTGCCCTGATGAGGAGACAACTGAAGGATCCATCTCTTTATGGGCTATCATCTCAAAAGTCAGGCTGGAGGCCTGCATGTGGGTAAGGTTTGGTTTATAAAACTTAAGCAGTTTTAATTTATGCACTTAATTTGTGTTCAGCAATACACAAAAATTCCCGAATTAGCAAAACAATGATCGCTAACACTGCCAACAGTAACACATACATCTGCAATGAGAATAGTTGCCTTCCTGATCAGCTTTCTACCCCTGGATAATTTTAATGTCCTTTAAAGAGAAGTAATAGGATATTACTGAGCTTTTATCAAGTGCAGTGTTGACTACTTTTCTAAATGCTAGCAGGAAACGCTCGTGTACTTCAAAGCTGTTGGTATAAAAGGTAAGTTTCAGAAAGGGTATCTGCCTCCCAAATGATCTCGTAGCTGTCAGGTCTTACACTGCATGCAGTTAAGCAAGAAATAATTTCAAAAATTTTGAGCCTGTAAAGGGAGTTTGAAGTTGCAGTTACTCATACGAGTAACTGAGTGAAGTTGCAGTTACTTATACGAAGGACTCAGACCTTAATATGGTTGAAATGTTTTTCTGGGTTGCATCAATAGATTGGTTTAAATAAAGAGTGTTATGTTGCACGTTTTAATGTATTTTATTTCTGTTTCTCTGCCTGTTTCCACCATGGCAAACTTTTCACTTAAAAGCTAACCTGCTTTTCCTGTTTTAAGTGAATCAGGGTCTTAGGAAACGCTGTCATTGGAACTTCCTTTCTGGTTTCTTTTTTTTCTATTTCTGCTGCTTTTAATAGACATTTGATTTTTGGAGGTTTTTGGTCAGCTAAGTTGTTTTTTCATTATGTGTAGATTATTTTGGATTGCAGCTTACACAGTTGCATCTGCTGTGAACTGTATGCCAAATTATTTTACTACTGACTTCCTGTTCTGGCTGATGATTTAATTATTAAATTCTTGGTTGTCCAATTCAAATGTAGAGAGAGGAAATTCTGAAAATACATGGTATCTGATGTCTGCCCTTGTGTTCCTTCTAATGATATGCAAAGATATATTAAGGCAACTTTGGTCACTACAACTATTAAAATTATCAGCAGCTGTGTTACTTACAAAAATTCCCGTTAGGTTGAAGCATTACAGACTGAAGTAATGTGTAGCAGTACCAGAGTCAAAATAGTAACAGAGAAAGTGGACTTACAGCCCTCTCAAGAAGCAAAGTACATCTTAAATTTCATTCTTTCTAATGAGAGGACAGAATTGCCTGAATGCTTGATAAGTAGCTAAATGTACAAGTCGTTGTAAGACCATAAATATAAGATATCTTTTAATTTTTTTCCTTGTCCCCCTCTGCTAAAGTTTGTTTAATGGAGACTAGAGTAATAAAAGTGGCATTTACAATTACGTCTCTAGGGTTGCAAAATCAAAATGAAGCTCAGGGTAAACATCCATTGCTTAATCTTCAGCATGTAAAATAACTGACCTATGATGAGAATGAAGTGGTTTAGAAATGAGTTAATAGAGTTGTAAGCATTGCAAGCTCGTGTCCTTCTGAGCAGCCACGAGGGAGAACAAATGGTACCTTCAGTCCCTCCGTGGAGCTGCGTTTCTTGGTTCAGGCTGGGGAAAGGACAAGGGAACAGGACCAAGCCAGAACAATTGTATCCCCCTCTTGCCACTCCTTCCTTTCTTCTCGCCTTCAAATTCATCAGCTACCTTTGCACTGAACTCTGTCTCCACTAGATTCTCCCTTGGGAGCATCCTCTGTCTACCAGTGGTGTCTAGTGTAATGTTATGCTTTCTTGGAATGTTTCATGAGTACATAAACATTGCTCGCTAATTTCCTGTAAGCCAAATCAAGTTGGCAATTGCTGCTGCTTCTTCCAGTATGTTTCTTTTGTCTTAATTCCAGTTCACTTTTTATGGAAGCTGTTGAAGACACTTATTTTTGATTCTATCACTCTTAAGCCAAATGTCCATCCTAACAGGAATGTAACGGTGACTTCCAGAAAGTAAGAAGGCTGCTTTTTGCAAATCAAAACCTTAGTAAAAAAAAAAAAGTTTAATTAATTAATTTTCTGCTTTTAAACTGAAATCAGGCATATTAAGTTTAATTCCTAATCTGTGTATGATTGAATAAGCTCACAAGATCCTTTTTTTTTTTAATGGAGCTTCTAATCGGATCTAAAATCTGAGCTTATCACGATAAACCCTGGATAAATGCAAAAGAAAGGGAATTAACAGATGTATACAGATGTGCACATGGAGCCCTGTGAGGAATAGGTACAATAGCACCAACAGCCTGTTTCCTTGAGACTTGTAAAGTGAAATTATGTTGAAAGGCTCCAAAGTGAAATCTGGCCAATCTCCTTGATTGTTTGGAGGGAGACAGGAGCGTGGTAGCAGTGTAAGTTTTCATGTGAAATGTTGAAAGCAGGAGGGTCCCAGGGGGGACTTTGCAGACCTCTTGACTATAAAGCTCCCCAGACTAAGCATCCTGCAAGGTTTGAATGCAGGGATTTATCTGCACAAGGGATTTGATCCAGATCACAAAAACATCAGCGGCTGTTTCAGCCAACTTAAACCAGGTACAGTTTTTTCCAGAGATTAAAATCATTACTGCAAGTCAGTGATAGCCATTTTTGCTGATAATGAGTGTTACGAGGATTAAATAACACTCTATCTAAGGAATTATTAGGTGAAATGAAAATGATGCTTTTTTCAATCACTATAAAAGTTGGCTCCACAAGTCCTGGCCCGCAGAAGGACTCTCAAAAACAATCTGCTAGGTGTATGCCAGTTTTCACAGCCTTCAATCCCACAGGGACAAGGAATTCAATAGTGCCCTACATTTTTAATGTGTTACAGCTTTTTTTGTTTTTTTACAAGAAATAAGGGGAAAGAATAAAAATGTTTTAATTGCTCAGGATTAGCAGAACAGGCGGCCTGTGTCCTGACCAGGATAAAATCTGTTTGAAAGACTTTCTAGTGGAGTAATTTCCCAGTTTCCTTTTCTGAATGTATTTGTGTAAAAGAATTTTGATTAGCATTTGCCTTTCCAAAGTGGTGTTAGTCCAAGGAATCTCCATGTAAAACTGGCATTGGAAGTTACAGGGTAAAAATGGACAGCTAATGTTACAAAAGGCAGTTAAATAGTTACTGCTTTGGATTCCTTAATTGCTTCTTTTTTATTTTTTATACACTTAAGGAACCTATCTACAGCAGACATGAAATCATATGATTTTTATTGCACTTCTGAAATGTTTTGTAATAATGAGCATGTGACTTATCCAATTTAAAGAAAGTTCATGTCCAGTACACGCATGCGAACCTCTTCCTCGGTTAACAAAATGAAGCCAAAGCAAATTGGCAGAGCCTGGAGAAGCAATGTGACTTTTTGTTCTTGCATCACCCCGAGAACATAACCTCAAGTTAATTTTTCTGAAACGTCGTTGCTACTGTTTTCAGGCTTATCTTCCCTTGTGCCAGAAATAGGCAGATTAATGAAGTTCAGCTTGTTGCACTCGTTTGAATTTTTCTTCTGTGGAAAACAAGGGCATAAACATATGAGGCTGTGCACTTTATATGCTTAAACTGAGAATTTAACAGTTTGGGTAACTGCAGAGAGCGGCGGTATTTAAAACCACAACCTGTTGATTTGGAATATCCAGAGCAGCTGGAATTCTCCCTCGCTTGCAGCTGCAGATAGAGCAGGAACAAAGGAAATTGAAAAGCCTTCACGTTGCTTCAAAGGAATAGAAAGGCATTTGTTACCACTGACCCTAGGAAAGAAAAGCCATCTGCATGTAGCTGAGTTTTAGCACTTTTCCAGTGTGGTGCCCAACTATTGTGCTGTTACCTGTCCTATATTTAAACCATTCTGAGTTTAATCCAAGTTCCTGTTTCATTAGCCTCTGTTTATCCATATGTTCAGTCTTAGCTGTCGTCTTGTCTTTTCTTTTTTCCCTTGGTTAAGCTAAGGTTGCATTTACCCACAAGATTGAAATGAGTCATTTGATGTCCTGAGAAAACAAATATAATTTTCCTGTGGTGAGAAGGGAACCATGCTTTCATCTCGAGTTCTCTTGGCTTTTTTCATTCCATCTTAAGGAGAAGAGAAAACTCGAGATCAAGCTTTGCTTAACCTTATTTTCCTTGCTCATAGCTGTAGCAAAACTCAAGCCTGTTTTCTAACAAACACTTGCACAAAGTCTCATGACTGAACAAGTAAACTCCATGACGGCCCCGGGGAGGAGCTCCCAGATTATTTTGAAGGCCGCTCAGGAGCGAGGGCTGTCACATGCCGGCAAATGTGTCTGGCATCGTGCGGCGGGGCGAGATGGCAGCGCGGTGCTGAGTCAGGGATCGTGTCGGATAGCGGGGCCCCCGGCCTGGCCGGCTCTGCGGCTGCAGCGACAAGCTCCAGCCTCCCCACGGCACCAGCGCAGCTGGCCACCGGCTGCGGAGCTCTGCCGGGGCTGGGCAACGCGCCACTCTGCAGGGCCCCAGAGAGGCGCAGATCACGCCGTTTTGACCTTGCAGACCACAGCTTGGGAGCCACTGACTTGCAGCGTGATAGTCTGCACTGAGAGAAGCTGAATTTTGCTGAAGAAGGGAAGGGGGAAAGCGGGGTTTCAAAGGAGAGCAGCGTTATGTTTGAAACAGGGAGAAATTTGACCTGGTGGGTAAAAGCAAACTTCTCAAAGCAGCTGGTCTCATCAGTTCTAATCATTTGAAATGTCCACGGGACTGTGCATATCACATGTTTCCTATTTAAGAATAAACATGAAAATAAATCAGGATTATTCTTTTCCCAGGGTGCTGGCACAGCCATTGGAGAGCTGCCTCCATATTTTATGGCGAGGGCGGCCCGACTCTCTGGTGCTGAACCTGATGATGAAGAGTACCAGGAATTTGAGGAGATGCTGGAACATGCAGAGACTGCACAAGTAAGAACAGTGCAAAACAACAGAATTAATAAAACACAGAACAACTAGATGGAGTAAATAACCATTCCAATGAAATGGGAACGGGCCAAAAATCAGTTGGTGTGAGTGCACAAGGGACTTCCCAGGGGTGGAAAAAGATCCTCCACTGGGTAGAGATACCTCTGGTGATGGGAGGACAAGAATGCAGCTTGTGGAAGCATATACAGGAGGGCAGCCAAAGTATTTGCTACAAAAACTGCATTTATTTTGACTTCCAAGAACAACACAATAAAAGTAGGGAAAAAGTGGGCTAACAAACCAGTGATAGAAGAGGTCCTATTCCATAACCATGGTTGTTATAGCTGCATTTCAAGCCTCCCTGGGCCAGGAGACGATTCTCAGTCAGCTCATCCCCTTCAGATGACATTTGCCTGCCTTGCCACTAACACCCTCAGGGGCCAGTGCATGACCCATTCATCAGCCTGAGGAAACATATTTTTCCTGACATGAAAATGCAACCAAACTGCTCTGAAACCCTTTTTGTTGCTCCTGTCATTTATTTTCTTGATGGATTAAATATTGCTTGTGTTACAGCATAGTTTGCAACTGATGCTGTACATCAGTCAGATATTACTGTAGATAATTGTTCATTCAGGTCAGGAGTTTGCATCCTGTTCACAAGTTATTGATAGTGTTTTAGAAGAAATTAAACGCTTCTTCCTCAAACCGCTTGCTACTGAATTTCTCTTCTGTATTTTTCCTTCTTATGCTGTTTTGTCTGCCACTAAGTTGAAACAGGTCATGAGACTGCTATTAAGAAAACAGCAGATGCTAATTACTGTGCATTGCTGTCATTAAACTGTTCTGCCAGGGTATTTTCTTGATATAAATATATACTTTTACTTTTTTTTTTCCTCCTTCTCTTCAAAAAATGGATGAAGCTTTTCCATGAAAGAAAGTGGTTTGTCTGGAAATACTGAGTGCAATCTAGTAATTCTAACAGTAAACCCTGTGTTTGCTGAGAGTGTCCCTCTATGAGAAAGTTCCAAGGGGTTTTTCTGCTATTGTAAATTGTAGATTCTTCTATTTCTTTAAAGATGCAGTGGGGGGAAAAAAATCTGCTTTGTTCTTTACTCTATCATCAGTCTTTGCTTTGCAAAGTAATCCCTAACTGTATAAAAATCGTGGTAAAAATATCCAACAAAAAAAAAGCAAAAAACCTGAAACCAGTCAAATAGATGACTCGAGAGCTGAAATGCTATCTGTGTTTACTGAAACTCTCCCAGCAAATTATATGCGTGTACAGTTGTGGGAGCAGCCAGAGTTGATTTCCAGAATGCACAGTAAGATTCTTGGGAAGAAAAGTTTTGCTAGAGAGCATTTAGTCAGGACAGGCCAAAATATAGCTAGCTGTATTGACTGCCCTTAGTAAACGAATGGCGTTGTGTAATTAATTAAGAAAAATGATGGTGTTATTTACCAGTACTTTTGATTTTATTTTCTTGGCAATGGAATTTGGGTTGAAGCATGTTGTTTTGTGGATGAATGGCCAGGAAAAAAAAAAAAATCTTTTTAAACTCCACTTGTGGTTTGGTTTCTATAAAACTCTTTTTAACATGAGGCTTTGACAATCCGATTAAATTGTGTTGTGCTCATAAAACTGACAGTTCAGTTTTTTCCATTTGCTAATATGACTTCCTTTTTGCTTTTGGCTTCAATCATGTTTTTGCTAGATGTCTGTGGGAGACAGGCCTGCCTGTTCCTATGACCTTGAGTAAATCCCAGTCTTCAGCAGAGCTTATCACTATTTGTTCTGTAATTGCTATTCACGAGCAGTTATGATGTCTATTTTTAAATCACTCAATAACAGTTTTTATTACCTACATCAGCTTCTTCCACTCTCCCGAGTTGAATCCTTATGCTTAGGAAAACACGGGGGATGTGACAAGTGTCTTATGCCATGGAGACTACTACAAATATTTGACGTCAATGACAGGAGCCTTCTTTCAGTGTAAAGGTCTCGCTTCATCCTGCCTTTTTGAAAGGCATGAAAATGGGTGTGTAGATTTTGAAGAATAGCTTCCCCCTCTCCTTCTGCTGAGCTGCTCTGTGCCTACAAGGCAAAGCCAAATGGCTTGACGTTTTTGCCTGCGTGTGTGTTGTTTAGAAAGCTTGTCACTGCTATTTCTCAAAAACAATGGTAATTTTGAGAACAGATGAGGATCTTCTATGGTGAGAATAGACCATGAATGTAACATCCAGCCTGAAGGATCTGTGAGGGGGAACATGCTTGCTAGCTTGGCACTTCAAAAAGACAAGAAAGAAACGAACCTAAAAGGATTAAACAGCGTAAAGGTTTAGTGCCCCGTTCAAAGTTACACAGAGTAAAATACTATTTACTTTAAAGAGTCTATTGATGGATTTTCTGTCATAGATCTCAGACCTCTGTGACCTGTCTCCTTGAGCTAGGTTTTGAGAAAACTCGTTAGCCTGCAGACTATGTGTAAGTCTGCCTTGCACTTCCCATTAGCATACTTCAGAAAAAGCCCCTCATTTTAAAGGAACACTCACTTCTCCTTTCCGTGTGGCCCCGTGTGTGCACACCAGTGAGTTAGTCCCAGTTACATAAAGGGAGAGTCAGAGCTGCTCTTGCCTCGTGGCTGCTCTTGTTAAAATCGAGTGACACTGCCCCGGAGAAGGAGTGTGGTTTACAAGCAGGGCTCTTTTTTCTCAGAGCTCCACACAATGCAGAGCCCAGCATGCTATAGGAACAGAGCGACTCGGTCTGTTTGTTAGTACTTAAGGCAGTATTTTAAAATTAGGAATGTTTGAAACGGTATCTCAGTTGCTGTTAACTCTCTTCCAGTCGAATTCCAGAGCAAAGGAGCTTATCAGAGCTCCGCTTTTAGCCATGGGGAGTATCTCCAGTGCAGCCGTTCAAACCAACCTCTCAATTAGGGGAAGTGAATCTACTACTTAGTGCTGGGGCAGCACATTGGTAATAATACAGTGTAAGCATAGTTTTGTACAGTTTCATGTCTACACACACATGTGCAGGGACTCTCTTTCTCCAGTCGAGCAGTTGCTGATTGTTTAATATCCTCATCTTTTCTGTCATGCTGAAACACTTAAAAAGCTGACGGAGGTTTCTGGTGAAAATGAAGCTTTTCATGCCAGCTTCCCTCGAGGTACTTAGTGATAATGCGTAATGCGTGGGCCCTTGCTGTATCATGGTAGCCCTCGCTAAGAGGAGAAAGTACTCATATCTTTGCTGTATATCTAATCCTTAATGACTGTAAGTGTTTGGATTCATTAAGTGGCGTATTTTTAAGAACTAATGATTTACACATCAGGCTTTGCTTCTGTGCAGCATTGCCGCAGCCAAATTTCCATGTAAAAATATTTTCTAGTTGCCTATGTTACTATCAGCCACTGCTGTTTGTTTACTTCCCAAGCTGTGTCCTGCCTCTGAAAGAATACAAACTTGGAAAAGGGTTAAATGCATAGAAATGCCAAGATGCAGCAGGACTCGTTTGTAAATGATTGAGTGCCATCTGCACACTGAATGTCAGTTGTTGCTGGGACCTGTTTTTGACTCCGCTGAACCTTTACTGGTTGTGGTTTGTCTGGCCATCACATGACTTCTCTGAAAATTCCCCCTCCCCTCCATTTCCAGTAAACTGTTTGAACAGGAGTGACTCAGACTGAAACCAGCTTCCCTGTAACCACAGGGCTTGTTAAAGAATTTGTCAACGTGGACTCAAGAGGGTTTGTATTAAACTAAGCTGCAACTGCTTCGGTTTGCATTGCGTCAGGAGTTCCACCGAGCAACTTCCTGCTCGGAGAGTCGGCTTCTTGTCTGCAAGGAGTTAAACTGATGAACTTTTGCGATAGTGACAGTTAGACACATGTTAAACCCATCTTTCCAGCGTTTCTGAAAGGTCTGGTGCCTTGGGCTGGATTGCTTTTCCACATCTTCATGTGGGGTTTCTCTTCGCAGAAGCAGAACAAAGTACGTTAACCACACCCAGCCGTGGTTACTTGGAGAACCCAGCACTGTGTTCTGACATGACACTGTGACTTAATTCCAATGGAATGGTTAGGTTCAACTAATAAGCAAAATGTTACTTAATTAGCAGTGTAAAAATAAGATGGCCAAATTAAAAATGGATCTCTCCCGTGATTAAGCTAACAGCTCGTATCTAATAAGTTCCTGCTTGAAAAGGATCCCCTGGCTGCTGGCTTGTTTAATCAAAAGGTTTTAAGAGCATTTGGTACAAGAAAAAAGAAGTTAAAGCAGACCACAGGGAGGCTTTTATAAAGCAGTTATCATAAAAATGGAAGCGGTAGAGTCACATACAATAACTGGAAGACCTTGACTTCTTTTTTTTTTTTTCGCTTTCCCAGAAATAACTTGTTTAAACCCATCATCAAATTCCGTTCATAATTTCTCTTGCTCAGTCTTCCAGTCACCCCCTTTCCTCATCAGCTTCCTCTCTTTATTAATTGTGCTATACAAGAAAGAGATTGCTGGGGTTTGGTCTAGGCTGCCTGATGGGTGGCCACCAGGAGGCTTGTCCTCACACACTGCATTCCTGAAGTTTTATGCCTGCATTTGTTAATATATGTAGGGGAGGTATCTTACCTCTTTTATCTCGGCCCATAATTAAATGAAAATTCAAAACTAATCAAACCTTGGAGCTTCACTTCAGAAACCTCCTATGAATGCTGTAGCTTGAGAGTGAGATGGCAAACTGACAGTGAACTAATAGTAAAGTGTGGTGGGCTTTTTGTTCCCCAGACAATATAATAAGCAGTGAATATACTAAGTAACAGCTTAGTTTTAAATTGTGCCTCAAAATTACTGAGTTGAAATAAGCTTTGGAATGAGTCAATGAAAGCTTGAAATAAGCAAAGAGAGCTTCCTGAGAGAAGAGGTAGCAAAGAGTTAATATAGGCAGAGGGTTAGACAATAGGAGCTATGAGTAACAAATGTGTAAGCCACCTCCTTGCTGGATTTCTTTGGACACCAGCGAGAGAATAGGGCAGCCTTGTGCCTGCATTGTTCTATTCATTTGCACACCTGCTTACAGATAAGGAAAAAACAGCCATGAGCATTACAGTAGGTTTGCTAATGGTAATCTAGAGATGACTTTTTCACATTCTTCTTTGAACGGCTCTTTGTGATAATGTCTGTTCCCTAAAACTCGTTTACTTGGCCCTGTGTCCTTTTAATGTTTAGTGTGCCAGTACATAAATCAGAAATTATCAAGCCACCGAAGAAACCTGGATTACGTTGCAATATTTTCACTCAATGTTAGGATATTAGCTCAGAGGAATTTTTTCAGTAACAAATCTCTCGCTTTACAACAGAAATTAACCTTTTCAGAAAGAATGTCACCAGGTTTAGTGGAAATCTTGCAATCTGCATTTGCACTGTAGTTGTGGAGAAGCAGTTAGTTGAACTCTGCCTTGAATTTGCATGCTCTGTTCTGTGTGCATCTGGGATGCTCGACACAAGTTTCTAAGGGAACAATCTGGTGCAAACATTTGATATTTCACTTCCCAGTATTCTGAGAAAGACCAATAAATGATGAAAGGTTTGGGTCAGATAAGCTGCTTCAAAATTATTTTTTTCAGGGAAAGCCTTCAATAACTCATAGAAATTAATTATGGTATCATAATCAAGAACATGGCTACTTTTTTTTGCCCTGCTCCAGACACTGTTTAAATATCTGTGTTGTACAAGAGTCTGGTATGCAGACCACTTCTCTGAGCTGTCTGGGAACCTCTGCTACTTCCCAGGGAGAACAAGCGTGAGGTATGCTCAGCATTGCACATCTGCTGGCAAGGCTGAGTAGGAAGACTCGTGTGTGCAAAAGGATCTGTCGGCTGTGTAAGAAATTGCTCACTTTTACTCTACAAGTGGTTTTTCTGTGCGTGGATTTTCTTCCTTAACTTATTTCTAAGTTCTCTGTGGAGTAACAGTGGGGTTTTTTCAGTGCTGGTGACTTTGGCTCTGCTTTGTCAGGGATTGAAAAGGTCAATCTATTTGGTTATCAAAAATTGCTTCCTTTCTTAATGATGGTGGCTAAAGCAAAGCACTAACTTGCTTCCTTCCAGCAATCATGAGCTCCTCCTCACAATGTGTGGATCTTAAAACCCACCCCCCCTGAAATAGGACTTGATAATTTGTAATGGATAAAAAAAATTGAGGGGATCCTGGAATTGCTCGTCACACCACTATAACTAGATCAGCAGACCTGTGGCCACAGTAACTAATTGCAATTGTAGCTTTGAGATAAACGAGCACTCACTGTGCAGCTGCAATGGTATTTTAGGCAGCCAGCACGTTGGTGGAGGTAGTGCCAGCGCACAGTTTCAACTGTAGAAGGAAAGGCTGCAGAGGTCAATGGCTGATGTGTGGGAACCAGAGTGATAGGATGTTCTTTTACTTCATTCTTCTCTATGTAGGTGGCTGCTAGTATCTCGTTATGGAATCACAGAAAAATTCATCTTGAAAGGGACCTGAACCAGCTTCTAGTCCAACATTTTTCTCAGAGCAGTGTCGTCTGTGAGATCAGGTCAGGTTCCGCAGGGCATTGTCAAGTCTGGTCTTGAAACCCTCTGAGACTGGAGGCTGCACAACCTCTCTGCATAATCTCTTCCAACATTGGACTGTCCTAATGGCCTTACTGCTTCCCTGACAGGTCAAACTGACAACTGTCTTCCATGAAATAGATTGCAGGATCTGCTCACTGTCAGATCTCCTACAAGCTGTGAATAGAAAGTTCTTTAGCAAGCAAAGAAATAATAAATTTTATTTCAAATTTTCGTGCACCACTATAAAATCGCAAAGTGTCGAAGGGGGCATGTTGCTTCATGCATAGACCTCAATTGATGAGTAGAGCGTAGAGGTGGCAGGGGAGGTAGTTAAAAGGGCTCTATAGGACAGATCTGATAAGACTGAAAGGACGTGCTCCTTCCTCTTCCTTCAGACTGTTTCCTTTAATTGTGTCTTACTCTTTACCAAAACTTCTTTATTCTTGTAGTGTGAAGCAAAAGAACTTTTTATGTAGAAGTCTGAGAGCTTCAGTTCTAGTTGTGGAAAATGCTGGCATTAAGTTTGAGAGCACCTACTAACTCGTTGAGTGCTATAATATGTGTTCATTTTGGTATATATCTTCCAAACTTGGGCACAGTGTTGAGTTGTAACAGTCTAAAATATTGAAATTAAAGCTCCTGAGATGGAGTTTATTATGAAGAAGTAATTGCTGGTTCTTCACCCCAGGTCTTGGGGAGAGGGAGAAGTGAGGGAAATAAAATGTGCTTATCATGATACAGTTGGTTCATGAAATGAAGAAAATACCTAGAAATTCCTAATGCCAATAGTCTGTTTAATCCAGAGCTGGTTGACTTCCTGCCTACTCGTGTTAATGGGAGGTCTTATTTACCACATAATGGATCCATTACTTAGAAGTTTCACTCTTTTACTCCCAGACAGGTTAAAATTAAATGACCAGGGAAAAAAAAAAAAAGCTTGCTGTTGCAATGAACACTTCACTCTGGTATGCTCTGCTCCCGCATGACTTCTAAAGGATTTGACTCTGCGTACTGCTCTGCTCTATCTACGGCTTCTTACGTCTTTCTTTGCTAACAGTGGTTTAAAAATCTGATTGAGGACAATAGGTTTAACTGTGTTTTCTATGGAAAAACTTCAATTTTTCTGGCACAAGAACTAATTGTAGTTACTCATGCGTCTGCGTTTACAAGGTCCCAAAGATCAGCATCTTTCCGATTATCTTTGTGGATTGCAGCATCACCCCTTAACATGCAACCAGCCTCAAGAATTTGAACTCAAACAGATGTGGAAATAAATCTGTGCATTTCCCTCAATCTGTATTCAGCCTCCTTGTTCTAAGAAAGGCTACTGGAAGAATTCACCTGTATATTTGATTTCTTGTTGACTTGGGATTTATACGTAGTACCTACTGTATGCTCATCCTTGCCAACAAATATTCTGAATAATGGTTTGAAATCTTACAAGCTTTAAGTTGTCACATCTCTGATATAGTCTATTTAGTGAGGTGTTGTAGGTACTGCTCTCTTGTCTTTCCACGGTGCTTTGGTAAAGCCTGGGAGTCAGGGGCCCTGTTCCATTGCTGCTCATTCTTCTTCTTATTGTATTTTCTAAAACTGTGTTTTCATTTTCAACATGGATGCATTTTTTCTATTATAACTTTCCCATGTGATTCCCCTATTCCTTTTCCAGAATTTAATGTCTCTGAAAACCCAGACTTACTGTGAAGTGGAATTTCTTTCCTTCCCAAGCTTAGAATTTGAGCCACTACTCTTAGTCTGGAATGTCTGTCCTATGCCTATCGTATGTAAATACCTTTCTTTTACCAGACTTCAGTGCTTGCTTAGATCTGCCACCTTCCCTTAGCTGCTTTCAGTAATCCTTGAAAACCTTTTTTAACTTTGTCTTTTGACAGCCCCGTTGCCAAGACAGGGCCTTTCTTTCACAGAGTTTCGAGTGATGATTGTTTAAACCTTACCTCTCACAGCCACTTCTCTCCAGGCATCTAGATGGAAGTATCGCCTTTTAGTTTGCCCCTTATCTGCATTAAGCTGGAGGTATTTTTGAGAAAGCTAGAACAGAAACCCAGGGCCACAGCCCTTTCCATACACGTTTAGATGTTCAGAATCATTGCAGCTGACGGAGTGGGAGATCAGTACCACCATGAACCACTATCAAAATATTCCTGCTTGCAACTTAGTGGAACCTTACTCATGAGGTCTGTTACCTTTGATGTCTTGCAGGAGAGGTATGAAATGGTTTCTTTGGTCACTGAGTAATGAACTTTGCAGTGAGAGGCAACGACTATCAACTGTATCTTGATCTCTGTTCTCCTCATCTTCACTCCAGGTTACCGTGTTGATCATTAAACGTCATTGCTGATCTATGCTTGCTTAGCATGGATGTGTGTTGTAACCTCTCAGCCTGTAGGTAGCTACCCAACTTGTTAAAACTGCTCTTCTGCAGTTAATGTGTTATTTCAATGAGTTAATAATTCTTCCCAGTCCTCTGAAATTCTAGACTTCATTGCCTAACCACAAATGGTCATTCTCCCATAAGTTGTGTTTGATTCCATTGTGTTGTAATAGAAAGCCAGAAGAAACAAAATATTGTGCAGCTCATTTTTAACATAACTCAGATTTTTACATAAAAGGGAGCACTGTCTTTTTGGGCAGCTTTTTAAATGTTAAGGAATTTATAATTTTAATATCTGAGATGGTAGCTTCATATATCGTCTTCAATCTTTGGGAAAAAAAATGTTCTCCTCTAGATTATTATTTGGATAATTAAACTTTGCTTCTAGTAATATGATAATAATATAAAGTATACTCAAATCCTGAAGGATTGTCCACTTCTTCCTCACATGCAAGTTACACATTTGCATCAGGGGAGTCTGCTGGCACTATGATTAATACCTATCACTGCAGCAGCTTTAGTGTTTTCCTTGTTTGTAGAGGACCATCAAGATCTCTGTTTATGTCTTTGTGTTTCTGTAATGTTCATTCACGATTCTGTTTTTTTTTATTAGAGTAAGAAATCCTGCATAACCCTTCTCTTCCAGAAATCTATTTTGAACTTCTGAAGGCAACCATCTGCTCAGTAATTAATATCCTGCTTGAGCGATTGCATTAATACTCGCATCACTGACTTCCCCCGGTCCTGCATTAAGATCCTGTCTCTTCTTACTAGCAGAGAATACACGTGCTGGGAACTTCTGGTTGAATTTGGTCTCACACTTACACATTCCTTCCCTTTACTGGCCTTCTGGTGCTGTATCCACCAATATACCAATCTCACCAATATATTTGTAAAGTGCTTGATGTATTTACAGCAGAAAAAAATTGCGATAGAAGGTTTGTGTGGGCCTCAAATCGTTTGAACTCTGGATTGTATCTTTCAGAGCTTGACAACTATCATCACTGCCGCATGCAAGGAAGAGTTGGTTTGTGACAGGGAGTCATTGTTTTCTTGATGCTCCTAAAAACTGATTGCAACTTCATGTTAGAAAATAAACTGTTATGTTACATAATTGTCATAGGCCCATCTGTGCAGTCCTTTAAGAAAATAACTTGTGTTGAAGTCTTACGGGTTGTTTCTGTAAGGACACTGGGATTCAGTCCAGTGCTGGTTATTCAGAGCTCCTTGGTAACCAGCAACTAGTTACTTGCTATGGATCCATCAACAAGCTCTGTTCTTAGAGATTAAGAAAAAAGAGGCTTCACAATTTCAGTGTGAATAATAAATTGTTCCAATAATAGAAGGAAAAGAGTAAAAATAAATTATTTAAAATTTTTTTTTCCTTGAGCTTGTTAACTGAATCCAGTGAAACATTCTTTTCTTAAATACAGACGAGCTTGTGCAACTTACTTTACAATGAAGGGAGAAAGAAGAAATAGAGATTTAAATTATAAATGGAAACAAATAGAGGGATGGGACGAAGCCTTGTAGTTAAGATGAGATTGTCCATTCACTCTTTCAGGAAGGAGGGCTTTTTTATAGGGGTAAATGGTTAAGTTATACACAAAGCTGTACCGTAATGCTTGCTTAAAGGAGGAACATTGTGGTAAATCTTACTTCGCAGCAAAACATGTAATTTCTCTTTACTATCCCTTTAGGTTCGGAGGTTTGGGAGGGTTTTTTTGCTTTTGCAACATGCAGTAATGAAATGCTGGTATCAATAAAATGTGCCATTTCACTGAAGGCAGATATGAAGCAACCTTCCCCGGGCCGCCAGCTGAGACTTGTGAATCAGTATTTCAGCACTGACCTTTTTCTGCCTCGTATTTCCATTCCAGTTCTTGAGATCTGATGATTAACCCAATGAAGTAATGTTTAATCATTTAACCTTCCTTTGCCTGTATTGTAGCAGTCACAGGAAATCTATTTCCAAACCAAAAAAACAAATCATCTTTGAAAGGGACATAGTGAGCTAAAGTATCCTGAAATGTTCTAGAGAGTGAATCATATTAGCTGAGAGTCGAGTCCTGTCTCGATACTTTAATTTTGGGGGAAAATGTTTTGCCTGTAAGTAGCTGAACTTTTATGTCTTTTTTAATTTTCTTTTTTTAAAGCAGTAAGTTGTGAAAGTTGCTTTGCTTTTATTTCAAATGCTTAAAAAAGTAGAGAAAAGATTGTTCCCTGTGCAGGCTTTATAACAGAAAAATTATATTGTGAAATAGGTAAAAGTTGTGAAACTGGTGATTGTCCTCTCTGAGAATTGAAATTTGTAAGATTTTTTTTATTATTGCAGATGTCGCAAAGATTTGACAAACGAAATTTAAGGAAGCAACCAAGCAAAAGTATTTCTGAACTTGTTTTCATTAAAGTAAATGTTGAGACTGCAAATACATAGTTGTAACCCTGGTGTGCATATTACCATGCAAATTATTTGTAGCTCTGATTACATTAGAACATAGAAAACAGGAAAAAAATCCTTATTTTATCTCTTTTGGCTTAGGATGTAAAAAAAATATTAAAGAAGAAACAATTTGAGTAATAACTTAAAAAAAAAAAACAAAGTTATGAATTAATAAGGTGAGAAAAATTGCCCCAACGTTGGTTTGGGGTTTGTTTTTTTTTTTTTTGAGAGAGAGACAAACTTGTTATATTTTTTTCAACACTTTCATCACTGGTTTTCTAACAAAAATTGTATGTTTTTAGCTGGAGGGAAAAAATTAGTTTTAAGGTAGCATTGGATTTTACAGCAGTCTAGAAATGTGGGTGAGGGAAGCTGTTTAATTTTTAATAAATTTGGAAAATAGTGCACAGTGCTTACAGTAAGTTAATACAGTCAATCTACATCTAATTATAATATATTTTATTAAGCCAGCTGTGCTGCAAGCATTAGTTTATAAGTCACTTGCTAGAGGGTTTGTTTCCCATTCCAACTTGTGAAAATTAATACAACTGTGTTATTTTTTTTTTTGTTATTTTATAGCAGTGCAGTCTATGATAATGGGTAAATATGTTAAAATTAGAATAGAAACAACTTGCATTGAAATATGTCGTGGACCTATTTGGATAATTGCATTGTAGTGTTTTATTTTAAAGATACTTTACAATGAGGTTTATGGAGCTGTGCAAAAAAAATCTTTATTGCCTTCTAAAAGTGAAAATATTGTTCTAACCCCACAAGCATTGTGAAATGGTGAACAAAATAGGAACTGAAAATATCATGGTCACATTCAGCTTTGTTGTAGGGTACAGAGGGAGACATCAAATTCCTACATCAGGCACTACTTTTTCAGCTCACCTTTTCAAAGAAAAATCTGCTGTCGAAAGGCCAGTGTTACTGTTAGGCTTTAGCACACTTTTTCATTTTAAATTAATTTGTAGAGAAATTCTGAAGATGTATTTCTACATTTGTGTTTGGTTAAGGAATGAGGATACCTGCTGTCTCCCTCGGGTGCTGCGTTTATTTCCTTTGTTGGTAGCTGTGTGGTCACACTCCGCAGAGCCCTGCATCCTTTTCAGTTCAGGTCCTAAATCCTCCGAGGGACTGGATGTGTACCTTAGTGCTGACCCACATTACTGATCATATATTAACTTATTTCTGTTTCGTTTACTAACTTGGAAATAATGATGAGGGAATTTCAGTCCGAGAAGGAGCTGCCCGTGATGTTGCAAGATTTTTGGATTTAGTTCTCTTATAAATTATCATGTTTTGTTATTTGTAACAATTTGTGTCAAAATACACTCTTTTAACTGAAAAACATGAAAAATTTTACTTTACTTGCCATGTAGGCATGTTCTAGACCTGTTTCTGCTACCATAAGTTCAAGTGTTTGGTATCAGCCTCTCTGGGAGTAGGTTTTAATCACTCGGGAATACTGTGGGTATCCTAGAAGTTAAATAGAAGAAAAGCCAGGAGCAACCTTTCAACAAAGAGTGAATATTTCACCTATTCCATTTTGCAATAAGACATTCACAATCCCAAGGTGTTACTCCTGGTTTAAGTCAGCAAATTCATCCCTTATAGAATATTCTAAAGGGGTTTTATATTCTCCTGTGGTTAAAAATGATCCACTGTAAGATGTAGGGAATCTCATTTATTTGGGACTTTTCTTTAAATTGCAGTATTTGTTTTAATTTGGGTTATTTTTTCAAATATAGAGTATAATAAATAGAATTCTTCTGATTTCAGTAAGAATTGGGTTTTTTTAATTGGAGAATGTTAACTATTTTTAAAGCACTGTAATGCAAAAAAGTTACTACTTGAAGAAGGGGTGTGAAAAGAAATCAAATGGCCTTTTCACATTTTTTTTTGAAATCTGGCATAGAAAGTTATGCCAGTTCTATAGTTCAGAATTTAAGTAATAAGCAAGAACATTGTCAAGTAATTGTAATTTACTTGCATTATTATATAGTACTGATGGTCTCAACAGAGTTGTGACAAAGTTAAAATTGCATAAATTTAATTTTTCTGGATTATCTTGTAGTTTTCTTGAAGTGTGGAATTTAGAATATCATTACTTATTGATGAAAATAATTTCCCTGTGAAATTTATCTGACAGTTTTCTACAAAATGCAAATCAGTGAATATTGGATTGCTACTGTGAAGTCAGCTTTTTATTGCTTATTTGTAGGTTTTCAAAAAAGATTAATAATTACTTTTTAAAGTTTGCTATTACCAAAGATACTCAGCTTTCTGTAACTACCATTTCCAAGCCTGAATAGATAATACTGACCCTGTTTTTAACTTTTTGGACAGTTTTGCTTTAAAAGAATTTTACTCTTATGTAAATTCACTTCTCACATTCAAATAAATTGCTTGTAGAGTCTTTATTTTTGCTTTTTAAAATGTTTACTGTGTATTTGGTAAATTCTGAGACTCAGGAGTTTGTCAGGAGTATGTTTGGAAGTTGTGATCACAAAATAAAAGCAGGCAGCATGTTCTTAGCTTGGCTGTGTAAAGAACAGCTCAGATATTTTTTTGAGAAGGTTTTGAGAAGGTGCCTTTTTAACATTGTAAAGGTTGAAATTGGTATTGAAGGAATTAATTCCCTTTGCTTGTTTAAGGAATAAGGTATAAGCAGCACTGGCATTTCAAAGATATGGGGAAATAAATCCTAGAAAACCTGTTTCCATAGTAGTGTGAACTCGTGCCACTTGCAGAGGTTTGAAAACCAAAGCTCCCTACATGTGTGTGGTCAATTTTCACACTGAGCATTGTGAATTTCTCTGTCTTTCCTCTAAGCCCAGAGTTTCAAACTGGCCTTTTTGTTTTAAAAATGCTCCCAATTGCTAGTTAGGAAATCCCAAAGCATGGAGGGTATTGGGATCACATACATTGTGAGGTATTAATGGGGTTTGCCTCATTAATACTTTGTTTTCTTGTTGGCAGGATTTTGCTTCCCGGGCTAAACTGGCTGTGCAGAACCTGGTGCAGAAGGTTGGGTTCTTCGGCATCTTGGCCTGCGCTTCGGTAAGTTCATTTCAGTAACGGAGGGGTTTGGGAGCACGAATTGCAGATTGAATGTATTGCAGTGAAATTAGTGCTGTGAACTGTGACTTGGTTTTATTTGAGTCCACATGGATCCTCATGCCTTCTTCGCTGTTTCTGTGTTCTCTGTGGTGCGTACAGAAACGGGAGGGTTGTGGTACTGGCAAGTACAATAGCGTGGAGAAACTCCAGTCCTAGATTAGTACCAAACACAGTGAATTCTGCATAAAAGCACAGCTAACTTATTATCCCTTCCTTCAACTTCACCGTTGGGCTTCTTGACACTGGTTCTCCTTAGAAGAAAACGAGTTTGGAATAGTTCTATTTCCTTTTCAATCCATCAGGAAAAAATGGTGCAGCAAGGGATCCCTTTTTTCAAAAGATAAAGCAATTCATTGTATAGTTCATGGTGAGGTGAAACCTGATAAAAACAGGTCAGTTCACTAAAGATGAAAAAGGCTTGTCACGGTACAAAAGACTTACAAGAGACTGAACTAAGACATCCTTAAAATTCAAGAAGCTTCTATGTTTCTGTTTCAGATCAGGGATGCTCCCTGCATTTGATGTGGAGGCCATGTCTTCTCTAACAGAGGCACGTGCACACTGCTGCTCTCTGCTCTGTGTTAGTGGATATTTGGCAGATGAGGTCATGTGCCAAATCATATAACAGTTACCCTGTCGGGACTTTCCTAGCCCAGATTATTAGCTGGCACAGTATAGCAAGAGCTGTATTATTACCTATAGATTCTGCTGGAACCATATTATAATTTGTTTAGGTGTTTATGTCCTGTAGCTTACAGTGCTTGACATCTTTAAATCCAAAGTTACACACAGATTGAAGAGTGGAAAACTACCTGTATAAATCCTGATTAGGATATCCATCCATAGTAAGTCTCCTAAGTCTGCTCAGGGGATATAACTTTGGGTCAGTGGGAACCAGAGAGAGCAGAATGAGGAAGCCAGTTTCAGTGTCATGACTATATGAACTACAGACTACTTGTAGCTTAAGCAAGAGGTGATATGAGCTTCTCCACTGATGCTATTTTAGTGTTTTAGGTAGGATAATACTGCTCTTTTGGAGCAGAAAAATAGTGAACCATTCGAGGTTTAGATCTCTCTGGAAACTAATGAAAACTGGTAGGAATGGTGTGCCTTATTCTTCCATCCCATGCCCAAAATATGGGATGAGATGCAGAGAAATGTGATTACAGTGAAGAGGGGAAGTGTAGGTCCCCTGTGATCCCATTCTTCCGGAATAGCCACAGCCATTAGCCAGCTGCTCAGCTGATGAGGTACTAATTCCACACTGGCCTAGCATCTTTCTCAGTTTCCTAAATTGTAGAGATGACAATGCTGTTTGCTCAAATGTAAGTAACCTGTGTTAGCTGGAAAGAATTAATCTGATTATAGTTGCTGGCATACGACTTCTGTTTACTAATCTTTTGAACTGTCTTAATGTTTAGAGTGGAGACATAGGTTACAAGCTGTTCTTTAAATCTTTCTATCCAGTAAGCTCTTAGACTGCTCCTTCACCGCCTCTGACTCATGACTCTCTCTCTAGTCACCATCTTGTGAGACATCACTGCACAGGCTGTCCTGTCTGCCTTGTGTAGTCAGAACAACAGCTTGTAGGTGGCAGGGATGAGTTACTGGAGTGGCTGGACAAGGTGAAGTGTGGATAAACGGAGAACATGAGGAAGGAGTTGGTAAACATGAGAGGTGATGTGTAAACTCTTCGTAGTTCCTGCTTAGTAATACCTAAACATTTGCTTAACTTCTTACCTCCTTGCTGCACCGTTCTTCAAGGCGCTCTGAGCTCCAGCTTCCCTTTGCTTATATAGGCTGCCCCGGGCTGGGGGAGGGATGAGGCATCATGAATCCACCACAGTACACTTGAGGATTTGTAAATGTGTTTACAGAGTAACTGCAGAGTAGCAATAAAAAGGGTGAAGTTAAGTGTGGCAGAGGCACTGAAAAAGCATAGGGATTCAAAGCTATAGTTTTTGTTGCATGTGTAGATGAGGAAGGCAGCCCCCCATGTGGGCTCCTTGCATTCGTGTGCTCCTCCACGAGCTTCAGGGCTTTGTTTCAGGGCTTCTCTTGCTTGTTGCTGCTTTTCCACATGCTGGAAGGTGTCTCCTTTTCTTGCCCCCCTTATAATTACGATCCTACTTCTAGATTTTAAACATTTTAGTTGGAAGTATTGTTATGATTAGAGAATGGGAAGAGGACTTGCCTGTGAAGTGGTAATGATCATCCTGGCTGCAGGTTGTTGTCTGTTCAGCAGTGGCTTCTAAATGCTACATAAAACCACAATCAAATTGAATTTAAAACTTTGCAGATTTATCCAGTGAAGTCAACTGAATGTAATGTTGTTTAGTGGCAATAAGAAAGCCATATTGTTGTCTGGAGCTTAATTCCGATGTAAAGGCAGCTCTGGGGAAGGAACAGAGCAAGAATTAGCCCTGGAAGATCCTTGCTGTGACTTGTGAGAATTTGCCCTCCTGTCTTTGTGGGCTTTTTTGGCAGCTCTCAGTCCTGCGTGTGTGTGTTTTTTCAAAAACAAAGAGAAAACCTCGCTGGCCTGCTAATATACCCTGATGTGGACTTGTTGAGTAACTTTTTACTGCGATATGTTTAATGTGCTGGTGATACTCAGAGTTATCTGTACCTAAAGCGTGTTGGTCGCTCTATGGTGACAGTAATGCAGTAATTAAATACTGTGAACTTACAAAAAAAAAACCTCAAACCAACCAACCAAGAACACACTTGAGACCTGGAGCAGACTTGGCTCAGAAGAGCAAAATTATCTGGCTGTGGTATAAGTAAATAATTTACTAGCCTCCTATGCTGAAGACAGCTGTCAGAGGTAAAGAATCATTTTAGTTGAAGTGGAGCATGTTGAGAGACCGTTTCGGGGCATGGTTACAGACTGTTTCAGATTTCTTCCTATGCAGGTGGTGCTGTGGGCGCTCATAAATTTGAATTGCTGGTCTGTAACAGCCACGCAGAACCCTCACAAGCTTTCTCACCCCTTTCAGATTCCATTCAGTCAGCTGCAAACTTACTGTCTTTTATGGCCTTTGACAATCTCTTTATTTATTTGTTTGTGCAACAAAACACCACCAATACTGCAGGATATTAACCCAGTAATATGCTGCTGCTGTGAACTAAACGTACCCTGTGCGTTGACTCAGACAGTCTGCCCTTGTGCTGCATGCGAAGTGTGAAAGGTTAGAATCTGGATACTTTCTTGGTTTAATTTCAAAAATATTTTACAGATAGTATCACAATACCAAACCTCAAGCCAACAGTATAACAATTTAAAAAATCTCTTAATTTTAAATGAAATGCATATGCTTCATAAAATCTAATCAGTGCTTTTAAACTGGATACATATGACTATAAATGCCAGTTTTTAATGTACTTTCTCAGATGGAAATCACCGGGGATCTTTTTGAATGCTGGCTTCCAAGAGTGATGTGGTTCTCAGTGAGAAAATTTGATAAATCACTCAGAATGGCTTTACTGTGGTTTCTGTGCGTTTCACATGGAAAACTTTGTGTTAGCTTTTTTAAAATCCAGGGGTAAGGAGGGACCATGAGAATGGAATTGTCTGGGACATTGTCTAGCTGAATCCCAGAGACTTAAGTTATGTGGTGCGACAGTAACATTTTTGTAAGTATTAAGACACAAGAGTTTTGGATCAAGTTGAATAAGGGGAAAATGTTCATTTTTCAAAGTCTGTCGTGCTCTTGTTCATCTCAGCAAGTGCTGCAGTTCATGAACTTCTTTCCCTTGCACTTCATAGATTCCAAACCCTCTGTTTGACCTGGCCGGGATAACATGTGGACACTTCCTCGTTCCCTTCTGGACCTTCTTTGGTGCAACCCTGATTGGGAAAGCAGTAATTAAAATGCACATCCAGGTAAGTAGATGCTCCACCTCCCGCAGGGCTCTGGGGTGAAGGCTTTTTTATATTTTTTTTTTTTTGACTGTTACACTGTGTTACTTCGTAATGAATTCTGGAGTCTCCCTTCCTGACCTGAAGTAATGGAAATTAATTTGGTGCAAAGGATTTACAATAAAGGATCTGCTAGGCTCAGTACTTAGGCAACTGAGTAATTTATAGCTCCAAACTAATGAGCTCGCTGCCTGCACGGCTCAGGAAATTGGTGGTTAGCCAAGTTATTTACCTACGGTTTTTACCAGACTGGAAGGACTTCGTACTCATAATGAACTTGCCTTTTTGGTAACAAATACTCATTTCAAAGAGCGCTGCAACTGGCCTTTACCGGTTAAGCGGCACTTTTAAATGCTCCCTTTTATCTCCGCTGGGTGTGTAGAGAAAACCCCACTCCTTCAGGCCCTGCAGAAAGCAGGCTGAGGGTATGTCTGGGCATATGGCCCGTGGCTTTCAAGCACGGGTAGCAATTTTTGGTGTCCTCAGTCTATATTATTTTGAAAGAGCCTGATTGCAGAGCGTGTCCAGTTTTTCTTGCTAACTCAGAGCCTTACCGGATGCCCTGAGTTTGGCAATCGGAATCTCCAGTTGCTTTCAAAAATGTTGAGTCTCACTTTTAAAATGCGTCACCGTTTTGTCCAATAAAAGATGAAGTATTGATTCCCTGGTGATTCCTTACTGGTGGCGGTGTGGTTAGTGCTGTGGCATGAACTACATGGGTCTATTTGTAAGGATTTAAACCAGTGTTTTCAGCTGGGGGTTGGTTTTTTTAAGCATCTCCATAGGACTGGTGCAGTGCCTATGGCTGTCTTGCTTGGAAATCGTTTGTCACTACATTAAAATAGCAGAAGCTATTAGTATAAAATTACTCGTCTAGTACCCTCATCGAGCTGCTTAAAAATCTTTCTTATGCCCTGAACAAAAGATTTCAATTTGCAACCCTTTTTCCTTCCCAACTTTTTGTAAATGGTTGTTTTACTTTGGACAGTCCTTAAAGAGAAAATAATAAACAGAAAATTCTTTCATTTACTGTGATACAACAACTTTTTCTCCACGCTTAGTTTTGTATTACCTGAATCTTTCTGCTTTTCAATCTGTGTACTGTTAGAATTTGTTCTGGCAACGCAGAAAAGTAAATAGTATTTGTGTAGTATTCCTTTTATTATCTTATTTGTCTTGTTTATCTAGCAGAATGTTTGCTATGTAATTCATAGTGCTCCACACTCAGATCAAATGTAAGTGAAAAAATATTTCCCAGTGTCTTGTACAGTTGGTAAATCATCTTATTTTGTAATATGTTTAGCTATTAGGATTCTCTTTTCTGCGATGCTTGATTTCAGGCGTACTCTTGTGCAATAGCCTTGATTTTTGCAGTGATCTTGCTGCAATTTGGAAATGTAAGAGTCATGGAAAAGGCTTTTAATGAAATCTTTCTCTAGACAGGAAGCGAGTGACTCTGGTGCAGTGGCCATCCTGGAGCTGCTTTTAACCGGCCTCTTCCTCCGGACCACACAGTCATTTTGTGTAGTTCGAGTCACATCCCTTATTTCCAGACTGGTGAATGCAGTTCTCGTTAGGTCATGTTTAAATTGATTTAAGGAGACTGTGGGAACTGTATGTGTGTGATTATGCATCCACACACAGTCTTGCTGCTCTTTGCAAATGAACAAGCTGTCAAATATGACAACAGTGGAATTAGAAAAGGCCATTTTGAACTTGTGCTAGAAGAGAAGGGAGTGGTAGAATTATGGACATTTGGATTTGCTGCAAAATAAGCTGTGTTAGAGAAGTTTCTTTTATTGAAATGTGTTCCAAACAGTCTGTTGCATTAGAGACAGTGACAGTCTAAGTGTTTTGAGCAGACAGGTACCCAATGGCTCTTATTTGTTCTTCACTAAGTATTTTTTATTAAGTTCCCGTCTGAAGCACATGAACTAGGGGACTAAAAGATACATTATTTTTCACTTCTGTGATCTTTAAGTACACGTGTTTGTGTAAGGGGATGTGAATTTTTCTGCACGGTGGTGGCTGTTTTTCCATGAAAACATTGTTGACGGAGTAAAGTGACCTTGAGCTTCTGGGAATTTAAGTTTGGGGAGGATGCGAATGGTTAGTAACACAGGCTCCAAAAACATTGCAAGAAATGCAATCTATGAGGAAATAGAATAATAAAGTAAACAGCTTTTCTCTCTCCTGCCTCTTTTTCAAGAGAGTATTCAAAAATAAAGATCTTGAGAGAAAAGAGAAGGGAAATCTATGTGTGAGTGCTGGAGAAGCTGTCTGGTTGGAAAGGAACCCAAATCGTCGTACCCCATTGTCTCCGCTTCCCTTTTGATCAAATGTTTCTCTAACTGATGTTTTCCTTCCTACAGAAACTTTTCGTTATTATAACATTCAGCAAACATATAGTGGAGCAGATGGTGTCCTTAATCGGGTGAGTAATTCTTTAACACACTAATACCTTCACTCATTAAGTGGAAAAATACTGGAGGAGTCAAAATAGATGTGCTGAAAATTGTGCTTTGCTTCGAAGTGCAAGCTTTGGCCAACACATAATTTAGGTCTGATTTGCAACTTCATTCCTCACCTCAAAGACTTCAAGTGCTTCGAGAAATGTAATAGCACTGAAGGTCAGATGGGCTGAGTGTAGCACCGACGGTTAACTTTCACCCAGCAATATGATACAGCACTTCCAGTTATAGATCGCTCCCCTTTTAGCTGCAAATAGACTGTTTTTTTTAATGGACTTTCTTTAATGTTGTGGTGTGACCTTATGACAAGAAATGAAAGAACTGTTGTGATTTATTCAGCGTCCCAAGATGACAATAAACATCTTCCATAATTTGAACTACCTTTTACATTTAAAATATTAAATCTCTCATAAAATGTCAGAATGAGAAATTTGGTGTGTAGAGTTATATCTCCATTCTATTAAACTTGTTTTTTCATAGGAGAAATGACAGTTTTCATGGATAAACCGTTCTTATTTTGAGGAAGTTTGTCTTTTTTGTCTTTTTTTTTTTTTTTTAGATTGAGTTCTTTAGTAATTTATTACTATTTTATTTTTTAAGTGAAAATCTCAGTTTAAAATGAGAAAACTAAGCAAAAACCCAGCTAACAACAGCTGGGGGAGAAAAAAAAAGATAATTACAACAATATACTTACATGTTGCCTCAGTGGGTTTGAATGAAGATTGGACACTGATGATGACGTGTTCGTATCTACCTGTTCAGTCCTGAAATTCTGTAATTTTAAAATCCATTGTTGATGTTAACATTTCCTGCCTGCTAATCCAGCAAATAACATCCCAACACTGCGCCTCTAACCATGCAGAAGGTTCATAAACTGCTTGAATGCAAACAAAATGTGCAACTTAATTTAAATGTAGGCAAACTAGATCAAATCATACGGATTTCATCAAAAATTCATGCTTAATCATTCAAAGGAACAATTGTGTTCTTGGTGGGGAAGCTACTGCCTGTTTTCAGTACACTGATCAGATTAATGTCAGGGAGGCAGGTTTAAAGTTTTAAATGTGAGTAACATTTAAATACAAAGCTTTATTGTCGTGGGTTTGGTTTTTTTTTGAACTAGATACATAATATGGATCCAAAAAATAAATTCTAAGGTGTTCCTACTTTTCCAAGGTCTTTCACTCGTTATATGGGGCAAATTGATTGACACTTTGTTATCCAAACTGTAATAACTGTTTTCACATAAAATCCAAAAAGCCACACTCCTCAAGAACAGTTTCAGGGGAGGAATGTCTGGAAATAATTCCTTTTAAAATATGTAAACTTGAAGTAGTAATGCTATACAAAGAAAAAGGAGTGTCAGAAGAAACATTCTTGGGCATTTTGCTAATGAAACAAATCCTGACTTTATTACTTCCTGATCTTCTCATTGGGTCTCTGGTTTGCAACAAACTTCAAAATTAGTTTGTTGCTTTGAATATTATTTTTAAAAAAAGGAGAAAAATGTGGCTACTTTAACCACCATTAGTTATCTTTTCTTAGTATCAATCACACTAGACAATTTACTACTAACTTGTGATCTGCACTGCTACTAGGTCAGGTATATTCCCAAAGATTTACTCTCCTGCAGATCTTTGAGCCAAAGCTAGTAGGTTTTTCCTACTTCATCTGTCTTGGAGATAATTTTGTATCGAATTACTTCGACTGCATTCACAAGACCTCTGTGGGATTCAGATTTTATTAGATGGTTGATGTCAGAGTTAAAAAATGTTCTCGGGAGACAGTAAGATTTTTGGAATGTCCCGGTATCCTTGACTTTTCTCAAGCTGTCTGCTAGCATTACCTCATCAATTTCTTTTAGAGTGGAGTATAAAACATGTTAAACAATAGCTTGCATTAAACCCCGTATTATTAAATTAAAATACAGTTCTTTTTAATGGTCAGTAACTATTTTAATCAAATTCTATCCAACACGATGACTTAAGACTTTTTTTTGTCTGAGATATTGCTCTTGCACAATAGGAAATGTCTAAGCACAATACTTTAAAATAATGAACATATTAATATACAGGATAACTGAAATCTAGACAGAAGATTAAGTTATGAGATAAGGTCTGAGAATATTTGATTTTATAAGCCAGAGGGAATTTCTCGATAACTACATGAGTCTTAGTCAAAAAGCAAAGATGATTCACCTGCAGACCTTGCCGAGAGCTCAGTAGTTGTTTACTTCTGGTGCTGGATGCTGCTGGCATTGCACACTAAGCCTGCCAGAACCAGGCTTTGTCAATATAATTTAGGGTAATTTGATTTTACAATTTTGTCTGGGTCTCCATTACAAAAGGATCATAAAATACTCCTTATATTAATTAAATAAATAAACAAAAGGAAAGAAAACGTGGCAGGAAATTAAGTTGTTTACAAAAATTTTTTTAAAACATTGGTGGTAGGTACAAAAAAAAAAGGTAAGAGGATGGGTGGTGGCAGCAGCAAGGCAAAGGGGAGCCGTGCTGCAGCAAGGTGGGTTAGAAGGAACGAGGAGACATGGCTGGATTTCAGAAACCGAAGCTAGCAGGAGTCTTGGAATGAAAGCTGAGGAGGATTAATTACAAAGATACTGGTAGCTCACAATGGGCTGGTAATTATCAACCTGTTCTACCAGTTAATGGTTTAAAGTTGTATTGTTGCTGTCTAAAATGCTAGCAGAGGACGATGTTTTCTCTCAGGTTGTATTACGTTCATAAGCTTTTGTGAGGAAAGGTGGTGCAGAAGAGTTTTGTCTTGTGTTCTGCCACTTAAAGAAGAGTTTTAACTTACTGATCATCCATGTAAATACTTTGATGTTGGTTTTAGGCCAAACCGAGCCCATTTAAAATGTTTAATTATCATGTGTGTTGTGGGTTTTATTTTGGCTCTTAAATCTTTCCTTTTAATTTTTTTTTTAGCTACAGCTGCAGGATTGTTTATGAAGTCACACAAAGCATATTGCTTTTAAGCACGATCATGTTTTCTTTGAAGTGGCAGTTTCAAATGTGGATTAAGAATTCCCAGAAAACTACTAAAGCCGTAGTTCTCAAAGCACACACCATCCACAAAGCTGTCTGCCATCAGTTCTGGGTAAACGTTCAGAAAGGAAAAAAAAATCTAACTTGTTCATATTTTGTGAAAATGAGCTAATGACTTTAGAACTTCCATAGACATCTGAAAAATGCATAAACATGTTTTATTTAGCATTAGACAGCGCGTGGCCTTCACTTCTGAAGCATCTGAACTTCAGTGGCAAGTGGTGGCTGCGTCCCTTTGGGACAAGTCCCACCCTTCGGGCAGAGATTCCCTCTGACTATGAAATTAATGATACACTCCCATAGGCTGCAGAAGGTCTTAATTAGAGAGGCTGTGACAGTTACCCAGAGGGGAGGCATGAACACTGAGAGGTGCTCATGTGATACACCAGGTACTGTATCTTCTTGGTTAATGAGTGAACTGCTGCCTGTAGCAAGTGAGGCCTTGCTAATTTTAAGAGAAGTAGAAACTAATCTGTTCATTTAATGAACTGAATCAACAAACTAATTTGCAGTTTAAATAGAAGCCAGTGAAATACGTGTCAAAAAATTGCATACTCCCCCAGATTTTTAAGAGTTAATTTGTTAGTGCCACGTTCCGTGGGTGAGAGGCGTTAACAGTGTGAAGTGTAATTCCACACACTCAGACCTGAAAATCTACCCCAAAATACCGGTGCTTCTGAAGGGTTTCTGAACCTGGTGGTTTCTGTGGAACAAATGTTGGTGCTTACTGGCTGTGCAGGCAGGTTGGAATGACTGCACGTCTTAAAGGACAAACAGTTTTTTGGTAACAGGTACTTGAACCATGGCCTTGACAAACCAGTTTGCTGCTATTTGTTGTGCCATAATTCTTTGCTTCACAACTTAATCTCAGTTGATTCTAGTAAGGAGCGTGATGTTCCTTTCATGAAAAAAGTACGAATGAAATCATGGGGATTGATGTAACTGGAAAGTTTGCTTAAAGATTCTATATTTTTTCAAAAATTATTTACAATATAGGTTTAGGTTATTTCTTTAGAATATAAGTAAGTCAAGGAGCTTCTGTGATAGAAAGGGCTGCACCAGAAATCGGTTGTCCTGGGACGTGAAGAGCCCTTTTCTTGATTCACACTGTGCCATGCGATGGCCTGGGTGTTTTGGGGGCCTCCATCAGGGTGTGAGCCCAGAGCGTGGCCTCTGCCCACTCATCTCCACTGCTTTGTATCGCTCTGCTGTGGGCAGAGCAGCGTCAACGGAGCCAGGCCCAATCTGCCAACCACACCTTCTGACTTGGTGGACCTTTGTGTGCCAGAAAGTCCATATCCTGTTGAACTGGCATCTTCATTAGAGGGTATTTTGAAAAATAGGTTCCAATCAATATTTAAAATAAAACCTGTGAAGTAGAATTCAGCCAAAAATAACCTGAAGTGGCTGAGAACATGGATAACTGAGCAGGGACTTCAAAATCTCCTGAGAGAAATGCTCCTGGAAGGTTATACCAATACACCTGACATTTCTTGGTACAATAAATCAATGGCTCTCCTCCCACAAGTATATCAGAAACCTGTGGGACTGGGCCCTCATAATACACCCTGTACACAATAGATCAGCTCTGCACAAAAAAGGCTTTAGTATCTTGAAAGGGACACAGATGTGGATGAAATTTGAGTAGCTTTGGTGTTGAAAACCTTCCAGTGGATCACAACAGAATTATAAAAGTTTATTTGCAAAAGGCTTGTAGGATTTAACTCTGAACAAGCAAGCTTTTTTTTCCTAAATTGCGTACAAAAATATATCTTTAAAATAAAAATAGAAGTTTCCTTACAAAGAGCAAATACTGAGCAGAGTTAAGAACCAGCAGTTCAGAGCTGTTGCAATTCCTATTTTGAAAGCATTGATTTTAACATAACAATGTCCCAAGGAAAAAACTGGTTTGCAGCTTGGTTATGGTGGGTATTGGAGTGTAGCTCCCAGGTATAATTGACATCAAAGGTGTGACAATTTTAGCTTAGTCATCTTCAAATAAGATAGTTTCTTTCTTCATCTCGTAAAGCAAGTGAATCTGCCAAGTAGCCTTTTAACCCCCAGAATGTTTCTGTTGATCCTGACCATAAACCAGGTTTATTTGCTGCAGTTCTAGAGCCCTGAGAGCAGATAACATTTAAGTTTCACCCCATGTTCTGAGGCCGAAGTGGCGGCGATAGAAGCCGAAGGCTGCGGTTACTCCCTCGGTGACTGGGAGCCCAGGTTTCGCTGCGAGTGCTCCCTCGGAGCCAGGGTCCAGGTCTGGTGCAGCATCATCTCTCGGGGCTGAGTCAGGGAGGCTGAGGGCCGCTCTGAGTCACTGCAGGGTCCTGGGCCTGGCGGAGCCTCGGGGAAATGGATGGTTTAAATACTGTGAGAATCTTTATCAGCACAGGAAATGACAGCTCATTAAAATACTAACCGTTAAGCCTGTTTAGATCACTGTCTGGAAAAACATTAACCATTGAAGGTTCAGATAACTTGCAGGAAGAAAGGTGCTCTGTTTAAACAGTGAACACAGTACGCAAATTAATCAGCTTTGCTCATTGTCCAGTGGCATAAAAATATTTCCGCTGGAATCTATTTTTCAATGGTTGATAAAATGTCTGACTTTCAAAGAAATTGATACTGTGCTAGAGCAAAACTTCCAGTTTCTTCTGAGGGAGGGATGGCTAAAATAACCCAATGTGGTGCCTCTTACCGAATGGCTTTTGAGCTTCAGGATGGATTTTTCTGGTGATCTTACAGGGGAGTGTAGAAACGTGAATCTAGTACAGAGAAACGCCGTGTGGGAGGGGCGGGTGCTGGGTGTGATGATTTAATGATGCTTTGCATAACTGTTTGGAAGGTGAAAGCCTTTTGCATCGGCCCTCTGGCCTAGCTGTCAATAGCTCGTCTGATTTAAATAAATTATTAAAACAAGGGTTGGAGGTGCTGAGAGGGAAGACTCCATCCCAGCACGCTCCATCCCAGCACGCTCCCTCCTTCCTTCCTCACATTCTTCAGTGTCACTTAACTCCCTTTTTTGTAGAGGGAGATAATCCCTGGCCTTGGGCCACGCTTGCTCCAGGACGGCGGGGCGGGAGCCTGAATGTGCGCAGGGTTTGTGCTGACAAAACGCACAATGATATTTCCCTCTTCGTTTGGTTTTCTGTTGTTTCGAAATTTCTTTCGCTGTTGTCCTCGTTTTGAATGGTAGCGCTGGCATTTCCTAAAAGGATGTTTTTGTATAGCTGGACTAGCCCAAATAGCTGAAGCGGAGCAAAATGTACGTGACGCCGTTTGTCCCCCAGACCTTGAGAGGGTCGGGGCGAGGACAGGGCCTGCGTGCCAGGGAGTCTGACAAAATCAATCCCTGTGTTAACGGTTAAACGGTTTTTCCCAATTAACAGCTGTGGATATTAGAGAGATCATCCATAGAATGGGGCTGTGACTCAATATTGTGTCACCTTTCCAAGCAGGGCTTCCAGGGTTTTGGGGCAGGGCTTTGCACCATCTATTCGGTTACTGTGGTTCTCGTTTCCCTTCACGTTGTTATTTCCACGATAAAATGGACTTCCAGGGTTTTAAACCTGCAGTGCTGAACGTTTCTTGGTCGTCGCAACTGGGAGACTGATTCCAGTTGTTTATATGAGCTGCTGAATAGGGTATGAAATTCAGCACTGAGTGAATGCCACTGAAGTTCTTATTTACATTTTTAATTTCCATCAGAATAAATGGAGTTTAAGAACTGCTTAGAGTTAATCAGCTGCTTAATCCCTTGCTGTTAGGGGCCTCTTACAAATGAGGAACTTTCATTAGCAATAAAACCCCACCATATTAATGTTCCTAAAATTACAATCTACAATGGCAGCTTCGGTGTTTCTTGAAAATACTTGCTAATTCTAACGTTCTTCTCTGGAAAAGGAGGCAAATACACACGTGTGTTTTTATAAGATGGGAACTTTATATCCTAAATCGTGGACTGACAGATTTTCTGTGCGGTGTTAGCGCAATGATATTAAAATGCAGCATTTGATGGAGAGCTGTACTTCAGCATTTAGCACAACTTGTAATTATCTGAGTGTTCACAAACTCTAAAAGCACAGGTTATGGCATTTCAATAACTCAAGAGTAACCTACACTCTTAAAGATCTTGTAAGATGAAAAATATGCCTTTCAAAAGTGCAAATATGATTAAATGGTTTTAAAGAAGTGTTTTTAATATTAGTAAAAATGCAGTTGACTGAAGTACTGAATAACTTTCTCCTTTTTGTTAAGCTGGCACAGGGAAAATACTTGTTGGTTTTCTTGGTTTGGTGCTTCATCCCCGTGCGTTTGAGAAAACTCCTACCTGTAGTTCCAAAGACTCTGCTAAAAAGATCAGTTTCCCAAAAATCTTCCCTACCACTTCATGACTAGTGACGTGTTCAAATATGGACAGTTATTCTTTGAAAAGCAAATTAATAAATTCCACAGTGCATTTTAATAAACACGGTTTTGCTGTAACTAGAAGTTTTAGGATTCACACTGTCAGAATCTGTACATCACTGGTGTAATTTTTAAACTAATCCTAGAACAATTTTGCTGAATCTCTGTAGTGTGGTTCTTCCAGTAGATGTGGAGTTTTGTTTTATTTGTTGGGAAAAAAAGTTGTTTGTTTTTTTTTTCAAAAAAAAAATTCATTTGGACAGAAATCATTGCTCTTAATTAAACAGATGCATCTTTGATTTTTTTTTTTTTTTTTAATTACAAATACCAGGTAATATTTCTGAAAACAGGCTTCAACAGTGTTTTGTTCAGTGAAGCAAAATTCTTAATGGGTATTTATGTTGTAGTATTAGAATGCAAGTAATATGTTTTACTAAAATGTTAGATTTTAATGAACTTAGGCTGTACCAAAGGCTAGTGCAATTTTTTGGAAGTGTATTTTCAGTTTCAATTCCTTGCAGAACATTTAGCAGAGAATCAGAATGAATTAAAACAAACATTGGTGTTTAATGTTAACAGTTTCTAAAAGTTCTTCTGAATCAAAATTTCTTCAGAGGTTTTTTTCCCCTAAAAAAAAAAATCCAAAGCATTTTTTTCTGAACCTTATGGTAAAACTGTAGCTAGTCTCTTTGTTTTTCAAGTGTATTTTCTTGAAAGGACAGAATACCCAAGAACAGCACCTCTCTTCCTAGCAGTGCATCCTTGTTGCTGATTAACTGCAAAATTCATGAATAACAACGATAGCAATGAGTGAAATGTATCTCACTGCTTGTTTTGACAGACAGCTTCAGGGAATGACGTTTTTTGTGGTTTTTTTTTTTAATTCAAGTCCTTAAGCAGCTCACTAAGACCTGCCTTTAAACCTCCAAGAAGGGACAGCAGGTTGTGTGTTTGGGGGGGGTTTTTTGTGTGGGTTTTTTTGGCAGATAGAGACTACAAAGTGTGGATGAGCTGAGTTCTGTTGTGCACTAAGGTCCTTTTATTTTCTTATCCTTTCATAGTCTTTATTTGAAAGACAATAGGCTGGCTTCTCAGAGGAAAATGCAAGGAATGGGGTTTCGGTTATTCCACGAACAGGGTAATGATCTTCCAGCATCTTCCCTTGTGAAGTGCGATGTGTGAATGGCCTCTGGTTTGCATCTAGACTCCTGAAACTGCAGCAGGCTTGTGAAGGTCTGGCTTAAAGTCATTGCGAAGTGGTGCAGGATTGTGATGCAAATCTGTTCTTTTTGCCTGTGTACCTGCCTCTGGTTTGAGTGTAATCCATGAAAATTTATCCTGAAGTCTTCCCCCTCCTCCTCTAATAAGATCGGGATTAGGGAGTTGAACTTCACTAGGTTTGTGAGGGGGATACCCTTTTGTAATTAAATAAAATGAAAACTGATTTTTAAGACTTCTACATCTAAGATTATGTCTACACTTTGGGTATGAGGTGACATATATGTTAGCTGGTTGATCAAATGATTGAATTTTGTCGAAAGAGTCCAAGTAACTGATACTGTCCCACTGAAATGGGATTTCAATAATTTTATTCCTAGTACTGTGGATTCATGATTTTCCAGATGTTACTCTGCTTCATTTTACTCCTTATTTAAATTTATGCACCTTTTCTTCAGTGTTAAAGTCTCTGCGAGTGTGCAAAACATTGCAGACTTTTACAAACCAAGGTCCTTGCATTCAGGATCTTACAGTTCCTCAAAATAGCTTTAATAAAATGAATGTTGTACACTTAATTCTTAGTCATGCTCACAAAAGAAAAAAGAAAAAAAAACTGAATACTTTTAGTGACAAAAATTTTGAAATAGGGTGTTGATGCACCAGGATCTCTTCAAGCCGTCTGAACTTGGTGTTCATGTCTTTGTTCTGTTGTTTAATGCTAATTGGGCACTGATTTAGTTCAGCTTTCAGAAAAAAATGGGGGCATTTGAACAACCATTCTGTTAATCATTCATCTCTCATCATTTAAATATTCCTCATTTCATACTCATGCAGAAGTTTAAAAGTAAACAATTACCTTTCAGTAGCTTTTCCGGGCTTCTAAGTATCATTTGAAAAAGAAAAGCAACCTCAAAATGTAACTCATTTTTAAACCTGTGACTCGTACTGGTCAGCGAGTCAGTAGGAGAACTTTTATCACAAATAGTCAGCTCGTAAGGGACGGCTCTGAAAAACTGGAAGTAGTTGTAAAAGTTGACATGCTCTTGTCTGAAATGGGTAATAGACGTGCTTTGGTCTCTGCTCTTTTTTTTTGCTGAAATTTTACCAGTCCAGGCACAGAATTTACTCACCCATTTGTATCATCGTGATGGTGAATCATGAGGGCAGCAAACTTTTTCTTGTAAATATGTGCAAAGAAATTCTTTGCCCCTGGCTGTTGAAGGCAATAGATTTAGTGGAGGAGAGCGAGATACTTTGTTTCTTTGGTCTGTGCATGTTCATGAATTCTTCAGATTAGAAAGCTGTTATTTTTTAATTGGGCTTTAGCCTGGAAAAGGGAATATTGTGTCAAATCAGGAGGCTGAGGATGATAATTTTAGAGATCTAGCCCTCCCGTAGCAAGAGCAGTCATTCAGAGAGGAGGTGATGAGTTTGTGTGTATCTTGGTGTCTCAGGCATGTTTTACTAAATCCTCCTTGAAGTAGTAAAGAATCCAAACTGAAGCATTGGAATTTAGGTGGCTTTTTTAATGTAGAAGTCCATATTAATTTCTTTAAAATTAAAAAAAAAATTTAAATCTCTGTTCTCTTTGAAATTAAAATGGCATTTGTCAGTAATGGGAACTCTCCCGTGGCTGGAGGCAGGAGTGTTGGTGTGTGGATGTGGATGAAACCTTGGGAGCCTTCGGATTGTGCGTGTGTTCTCACACCAGCTGAGCTAGTGATGTTGCTAGTGGTAATTTCTTCTGCACAGTATTTAAGTTGTCTGTTTTTTTTTTTAAAGTGTTGTGACAATTATTAAAGCTCCTTGGACCTCCTGCCCATAGCACGGTGTATAGATTTACAGAAAAATTCCTTAGGTTGTTTCTGGTTAAAGCCTGGACGGGCTGTGCTGTTTGCAGAATGGCAGTTGGAGGCTGCTGTGAGTCTGTCCAGCGTTAACACCTTTACACCGTAGAGGTGGGAGAGGGTTCTTAGCTCCAGAACGTGTCCGTGATCTTTGTAAGGTTACTGTGAGAACAAGGTGATTAGTAAAATATTGTAGCTTTTGTGCAAGTCATCTGCCATAAACCATGGCATGATTCAGAACAGGGTTCATAGTTCCTTCTTTGTTCCTTTGTTAATCACTGACTTGTGGGAGGCGCCTGCAGAATTTGCTAATGCATTCTTTTGGGGTAAGGATGACGCAGAGATTGTCCTAATAAGGACTTAGTTTGAGAAAGGGGCCGTCTTCTTTGAGAAGATAGGGGCAAGTCATAGGGCGAGCAGTTTCTTTTTTAACCGAGGGATGACACAAGCACAAGTCATTTCCTTATTAATCGGTTCAAACCAGTTCTTACAGGAACTGCTGGTGATAAATGTGGGACTTCTGAGAAGTCATTCATTTGATTCTCAGCACTGCACCAGTGCACAGCCTCAGCTGGCTTCTCCCTGCCTTTAAGGAAATGCTCCAGCTCGCAGCTTCTCTCGGTGTTACCAGCAGTGTACTGTCACTGGCTGGCTCTGAAATATTTTTCTTTTTAAGCACTTTTTGAGGATGTGGGGAAATATCTCCCTTGCAGAAGTATCAGATAAAAAGATGAAATACCCTTTATGTTGTGGTTATCTGCTTTCTTGAGTAGCAATGCTCTTCTGAGCTGTAGCTCAGGCTGAACTTTGTTCTGTTTGGGTCAAAGTGGTAAGTTTAAAAAAAAAAATGTTTTTTGTTTTTTTTTTCCTCCCCTGTTTTGTCTTGTTCTCTGGGATGAACTTGGCATCAGTGCTATTCCAAGTGTAGGTCCTTCTCTTCAGAAGCCATTTCAAGAATATTTGGAAGCTCAGAGGATAAAACTTCACCACAAATCTGACAGTGGCGTGCCACAGGTAAGAACCTCTCTGCCTTCCTCCCCAGTTATTTTCCCTTCTCTAGCTGTCTTTTGGCTTGTCAGGTTTACCGATGTAACTCTTGATTCTGTTTTTCAAAGATTTGCAGTGGCCCAGGGAATAGATAAAAATCTCATTTTAAAAGCAACCTGGGAATTAAAAATAATACTGTAATTGTATGCAAGTGGACTTAAACCTCTTGGAGAATAAAGAAAAGAAAGTAAGGCCAATGGCATGTCTTGCCTCTGTGCTAGCTGTCTATTTTGAAAGAGAAATTTAATCAGAAAAAGGTTGTAATTACATGTGAAATGGGAACAAACTATGTGCAGCATCAATACTTGAGAAGCTAGGAGGATCTGTGGCTTAATGGCCAATAAAAGGAGCAAAACCCCCAAGCCTTTAATGTTGGAAAGAAAAATACGGTGTTTAGAGTTGGTACAAAGAGGCAGAAGTGTCCTTTCATACAAAGTATTTTAAAAAACACACCCTGAATTTTCAGTGGATACAGAGTAACTTTGACGTGAAATTCCTTAGGCTACTATGGCATTTTTAGATAAAATCCATCAATCTAACTCACACTTCACATTTAATACTTGTAGCTCTTCTAAGTGTTTCTTTGCCCGTTTCTTAGGAAAAAGGAGGCTAAATGAGGGAGGGTCAGGCTGGAATAACTAAATATGCAGATTCCTTTTATGCACATGGAAGTAATTTTTGTGCAGTGCATTGCTGCCCTCCTTTGACAAAAAACATACAAGGTAAGAGCAGCCATGGAAAAGGCTCGAAGTGGGACTGCCGAGGTTATGCGTTAACTTCTAGTGACACCAGACGAATCGGATCCTAACGGGAAGATAACACAGTATGTGCAGTTTAGGAAAAAACCATTGTTGACCAATGACCTTATTGTTTTCTTTGCAATGAACGTGACAGGGAATGACAGTGAGGGGCTGCTAATTGTGAACTCTGAATTGTTAGCAAGGATGGAACAATACTTGGAATAATAAATCGCTCCACTAGCACACCAGTAATGATCAAGGACTCATCATCTGCCCTGCGGTGTATTTGGCAAGCCCTCCTGCATTGTCTTTCAAGGGACTACAGTCAGCTTTACAGAGGGACCTGCAGGAATCCTGTCAGCTTGCACTTGGTTCCTGTTTTTAATTTGATAAATTACATAATAAAAAAAAAAATGGTTAGGCTTTTCCCTTTCACCCAGAAAATGGAGACTTCTCCATTGTCCTGTCCACTAATCTTCATTTTCCTCCTTCTGTTTTGTCTTTGTCTCTTCAGGGGGAAAACTGGCTATCGTGGATGTTTGAAAAATTGGTGATTGTCATGGTTTGTTATTTTATCTTATCTATAATCAACTCCATGGCCCAAAGCTATGCCAAACGACTGCAACAGAAGATGTACTCTGAAGAAAAAACCAAATGAGCTTGGAAAAAAACCCTTGGAATGGGTGTTAGCAGACATGAAAAGTGACACATCTTTCCATATGTTTTAAAAATCAGCATTATTCAAAATGGGGGAAAAACTTTTTACATCATTTTTCGACTATAACAAGTTTTTATTTAATTTTGAAAGTAATTTGGATATTAGAGCAGACGTTTCATTGACAAAGTTATAAATGTTAAGGTAAGGTATAAATGTTTTACAAGTCTGAGTTGTATTATGCAGGGTGGACAATGATGTTAAATGGCATTTAACACAACTGTTGTCTATCCGAATTACTTCCAAAAATTATGATTTAATACTCTCCATTTCCTGGTTTAACTTCAGACTGACCCAAGGGTAACTTCTTATTTCAAAGGGTGGCTGTTCTTTTTTTTTTCCATAACTTTCAAGACCATCAAAATGTATATAAGTGAACACAGACTGGATACAAACGGTTGCATGTCCCTCATGGTAAGGCTATTCCATCTGAATCCTCCAGTGTCCCGTTGCATTGCACGTGCTCTCGGTTGGAAGAGCCACCCTCTTAAACTTCATGATGTTAGCAGAGATGATGGATGTCAAAATGCTGAAGCCGACATTTTTTATTCTGTATATTTAGGATGAAGTTAAGATAAAACTTTATAAAGTCATCTTTGATCATTCCAGAATTTCTTGTGTCAGTCTTTTGAAGCTGTTTCTCTTCCTCTCCACTTTTGTATGCTCAGTTTCTTTAGTTTACTAAGCCTTAATCCCATGAATCGCATGCTTTACTCATCCTTCCTGCACAAATGGTGCTGAAACCCTTTGTTCTTTTTTTTGCTTAAGAACTTCTTACTTAGCAGAAGGAAGTAGAAAGCATACCACTTGCTTGAAGTACGGCTCGCTGGTTAAAACAGGCGAGTTAAATAGCTAGCAATATTTGTGAGCATAAACTCTTCTCAGATGTTTGCCACTGATCACAGCACCGTGGGCAATGAAGGAGAAGAGAGGGGGGAAGAGTAAAGATTCCAGCTGAAAATAGACTTGATGTCAAACCCAGCAATGATGCAGAGAACCTTAGAGAACCTTAACCTTAGGCTTGTGAAGTCAGCTATTTTTAAAACATTGTTATGAATCAGCGTGTTCCAGTTGTGATGTACCTGAACATAACTGATATTAAAACGGATCTTTTCCCTCGTTAGTAAGTAGATATCCATTCCACTGCTACTGTATATCAATTACTACTCTAATCATTTTTGAACTATTGGTTTTTATTTTTATCCTAGGGGTAAGTAACAAGAATTAATTTGACTTCCAATTAGCATTATCAAAAGGTGGCATGTGAGCACAAAGTAAGGTAGATCTTGCTCTTGCTCGGGTTAGATGTATCCCTGCGTTAGGTTAGGGCAGATCTCGAGCAAGGTGTGAGAATATGTATTTTGTTCAATCCTGCCTGAGTGTCCCCTTGTGTTGCCAACCGTCGTGACATCTCCATGGCCGTACCATCCTGTCGGATAGCTTATCAGACTGATGTTGACTGTTGGATCTCATGGCAACAACAGTCGGTAGGCTGTCTGACATTTTGGTATCTCTCATCTGACCGTTCGCTCATCCATCTCCAACTGTTTTCATTGAACATCAACAGCATACAAATGTGTGTAAGTTTAGATGGAAATGAGTTCAGGAGTCAGGCAGTCTGCGTAAGAAACATCTTTTAAAGCTTCATCTCAGCTGTGTGTGAGGTTTGTAACGTTTCTCTTGTATGCTTCATATATAATTCTAAACCATGTTATGGAGTGAATGGGGAGGCTTTTTAATATGGACTTCTCTCAACAGAGCATCTGGTTAGTTAAATTTAAATATCTGAAAGTCCGAGTGCTGGGAGGTAGTGCAAGACAGTTAAAAGCTTCATTTGCCCCATGGATTTCTAAAAGATGAACAGTATTTCTTAAATCTTGGCCCTAGCAGCTTTTTTACTTTTTGGCCTAAATACTGTCTTTGAAAATAATGTAGCAAAGAACTTGTTCTAATACAAGACACATTCAAAAAATCCTAGCTCTATTTGATACTGCACTTTTTTCAGTCTACTAAAACTTAATTTTGCACTTTGTAAGAGATCATGTCAGCAGATCATAGCTGGTTGTTTCATTTTTCTTCAGGATACTCAGATTAGTGACACAACTGTTGCTGCTTTCCCCAGTTGTAGTGGCAGCTTTTCTCCTCAAATCTGCCATTCACCTTAGGGACCCTGGTATTCACCTCACACAGTTCTGGTAGTGTCTTAAGGCCTTTCATGAGAGTAAATTAAATTTATGCCATGTAGAGGCCCCTGTGTGCAGTCAGATTGAAACGAGGAGACTGCGTAACAAGAAGTAAAAAGAAAAACAAACCCTTTTCCTAGAGCCTTGAGCCCATAAACTATACCATTTTAAATGCTTTACTGGTCTCCTTATAATTATGCCTCCTTGCCTGCTGAAAAATCACTAGACAAATTGAAAGCTTTCTCCCACTGATTTCAATATATGTTTACATACATGTAGTGCAAAATATATATATCTGTTGTTCTGCAGCTCATGTTTGTATGTGTCCATTTGGATAAGCTGTGCTGTTATTTTGAAGCTTTCTAACATTATTTAAAGAAGGGACTGGTTCTACTTGCTTCTACCTGTTTGGCTGCTGGGAGATGATAAGACTTGGTAAAAGGTAACAAATAATAGAAATGAAAGTTATGCAAACCTAATGAGATTTGCAAATGGATAGTTTTATGTTTGCTTAAATAAACAAACAAATAACTGTTTCCCGGTGTTTATTTCAGCTGGATTGTTTCCATATATTGAGCTTGGTTGTTACACTGTGAGATTTGTTGTCCCAAGCATTCTACAGTGAGTGTGAATCTAGAAGACACATCTGCAGTTGCATTTTGTGGCTTCAAAGAAGGACCCAGAGCCTTTAGCATTTCATCTGAAAACGTGTCTTTTGCTCCCTTAGTCCAAAGTTTCCTTTTGTTGTACATATTTTCAGTTACACATTGGAAGCAGTCAATCATCTAGTTTAAAGTGTGTTAGAGAAAAATCCAGAGTGAGCTTTGTTGTAAGAGAAACAATCTTAGCACAGATCACTCTATTTTTAGCTGATTCTTTGAATAAAGTATCTTGCTTTTTTCCTTGGAATTACTGAAAATCACAGAAGTAAGTAACAGCCCTTGTAACAACAACTAATGTTTGGTTAAACATCAAAGATGACTGAGCTGATACAGATTGTGTGTCTCATCCTGTGTGGAACGTGGCTAAATCTGCTTTCACAAGGGCACTCTAAATAGGAAGCAAAGCAGAAAGTTGTCCATATTGCCAGCCTAACAATGCAGGGAAGTGTATCAGAGCTGAAGGCAGGTAGGACAGCAGCTGAATCTCCTCTTAATTCTCTACTAGCTTACTGCCTGGCCTGTGAGTTGTGCCTCACCAGCTATTTCTTTGAAGGCCGCGTGAGATGTAAGCACGTTGGCGTGCCCCTCTCCCTGGCAGCCATGATGTACACGACTGGGCCAAGAATTGTGTCAATGTAAGCAAAGCTAAAAAAGTCACACTGGTCTGTGCCAGGCCATGTCAGATTGAATCATCCAGTTCCACACTTCCCTCAGCTCCATCAAAACCATCAGGAAACCTCCTGCGCCCTGTCTCTGCTTGTAGTTTCTTACCTCCATCCCAATGTCACAGTGTGTTTCTTGTTAAAGCAGCTCCCTCTGAAATCACCCAGCTGCCTGTTCATGCTAAAAGATACTTGTCATTAGTACTTGAAGATGGCTTAATGCTGTTCCAGAAAGCCCTCCCCTGCTGGGCTCTTGGGTTTCATTATTTAATTTGTTAGAATCAGCCTCCCTCTCACTGCAGGCAGTGCTAATTGCAAGCAGAAATACTGTGGATGTTTCCCTGATTACCAAGCACAAAATATAAATATTAGTGAACAAAACTGATTGCAGGTGTAAAAATAAGTGGTGATTGGGTGTGTTCCTTGGAGGTAAAAGTAATTCAGTTTTCTTTGAAGCACATGGTTAGAAAATACTTTGTAATCAGCAGTTAAAAGGTTCAATGTAATTATATATAAGGTAATTGAAATTGCTCTTCTGAGATTTAAAATTCTAGGTTTTTTTCTGTAAATCTTGTTTTATTTTTTGGAGGAGAAGAAGAAAAAACAGTAAGTACTTTGCCCAGCCTTCTCCAGATTGAAGCACTAAGTGGAGTGTGAAAGTGGGAGAGCAATAGCCAGGGAGGGCTTCCTGCTGGGCTGTCACCCCTCGCTGAGAGCAGGCTGGTCCAGGGGAGGGTTTAATTGCTGGAACTGTGGTGGATTGCTGTAACCTCTTCAGGAAACAGGGAGTGAGGCAATCGCCTTCCCTGTGAAACACCCTGCTAATGCGTTCAGAACTAGATTGAGGGTAAATATTTGCATATGCTCTTACAAACTCATTTTTTAAAAGGATTATACTGAAAAACTCTTTGAGCCTGCTGTGACTTTCCTAATTCAAGTGTCTAACTGAGGGCATGAAATGCTAGCGTTTATTTATCTGTTTCACTTGCTTATTAATGCACCCACTCAGCTCTCATAAAAGGCAGCAAAACACTGTTGGTGGTGGCATGAATGGGAGAGGCTGTAACAGCCTGGGTCAGTTGTCAAGAGAGTGAAAGGAGCTCAAATGCAGAAACTGTCATCAAATGTCCAAAAGACATCTGGCTATCTCACCTTCCAGGTTAAAGCAGTCCGGCAGAGCCCAGCAATCTGCCACTGGCTGCTTGGCATGTGTCAGGCATTCAGCAAAATGGTATTTTGGTCAAAAAAAGCTGACTTACTCTGTGCTGAATTTAAAGTGAAGAGGCTGTTGAGCTGTGAAGTCATCCAGCCTGTTCACTGCTAGTGATGTTCAGTTGTGGTAAAACAAATGTGAACCTGTTAAATGGGCCAAGCTTTGTTTTAGTTTGCCTTCAGCGTTGCCCTTTATTGTGCTAGAGGGGTTTTTTAGTAGTAGTATTCACTCATGGAATGATTCAAAGAGCATTGACTAGCATTAAATCAAAGGTCATCTTTCTTTAAACCTCATTTGACGAGCTGTTCAGATATGGATAAGCGTGCTGCATCTTCCGTGTTTCAAGGGAGTTACTCCCAGCTTAATTGTTCTTCTGGTTTCCCAAGAAGCTCAAATGAGTTGCCCAGGCAGCTGGTAATAAGGAAACTAGCTGCTATTTCCTGATGAAAGGCAAGAGATAGGACTTGTCAGCTCAGTGCATTGTTCCCTGCTCTAACTGCCCTGCAAACCGCACCCTTCTCCCCATGGCCTCTGAAACTGCTTTTCTGGCCTTGTGAAGTGTTGTTGTCTTTTCTATGATGGAGTTGGTGTCTTTTCTGTGATGGCTGCTGTGCTGTTCCTGCTTGTGGGGTTCTGCGAGGGAACGGTTCTGTGTTTAGTACACGTTATTTGAGGCATAATCTACCGGTTTTGGTTTTTGGGTTTTTTTTTTTTCAATGCTAATGTGACAGAACAGGCCCCGCAGGTCTGGTTCTGCCTCCTCATGAGAGGTGGTTGGAAATTTTTGTTTCCTTGTGGGCTTGGTAGTGTGTCATTTAGCTGCTTTTTGCTATATGGAGCATGGCGCTTATCTCAAAGATATCTCAGATCTAAGCAAATTCTGTGCCCTACACCAAAGTGTTTGTTAGCCTGGTTTTACACAAGACTCTGACCACAGCTATGATTGATGACATCAATCCGTAGGTAGTTACCTGTTACCCTGCTTGCCATACCAGCTGATCCGTGTGACATTTCCAAGGTCTAAAGCCTTTTCACTGGAAGGTGGCATTGCTGTGGTGGAAGATGTCAGGCAGAGCTCTAAGCTATTTGAGCACAGGCCCCACCAGTGCCTGGTTTGCCTGGGGAGATTAAACCCTGCCTCGAACCATTTGACAAAGTACACAGAATTCTTTAAGAGACTAGATGCATTGCTCAAAGCTTGTTCTGTCTGCACGCAATGACCTTGTGGTACCTCTATTTTCCTTCCATATTGTCAGGAAAGAAACGGGCAGTTCTCTTGCAGAAGCTGCTGCTAACTAAACGTCATAAATACTTTGTTCGCAGCTCACACTTACGTGTAGAAACCGTGTGAGTTTTAAGGGACTGTGTGTCTTTCCTGAGCCTGCATGCTTCTTAGCCTCTTTCCATCTGTTGAAAAGGCTTGAAAAAGCAGATTTGTGAGCTCAGCGTTTCTTTTCTGTCTCTGAACTGGACCTGCCATAAAGAGAAAATACACATTTAGATTTACGATGTCATATAAATCTAGCCACGTTCACAAAATCTCTCTGGTCTATTCTGAAACCGTGCTTCTCTCAGTGCCTCGTTTGCTGCAGCTGTTTTCTTGAGAGCTGTAATATTTAGGATATTTTCATAAAACCAGATTAATTTCTCTGATTCCTTGATTCTTACATCTCACCTCAGCCCAGCTGACCTCTTGTGACATAGTCACATGCATCCATGTGTGTTGCGTAAGACTCTAGGTGGGGAGCAGCAAGGAAGAGAGAAACTTTTAAGGTGCCTGAAGCCAGTATTTAGTTAAGTTCAAAGTAATGGATGGAAAAAAAAATTTCAAAGCAGTATTCTACTAGATCTGTGCTAAGGCAATCGGTGATTTTTAATTCTGTTGCTTCTCCTAACTTATATATAAACCTGTCGTAAACACTTCTGCATGTGCCCAACCACCATGTGGCAAATCACACTGCAGCATTTGTGCATGAACTAAAATTGTTATGGCTGCCCAGGAGGAGCCTGGTGGTTTTAACTGAAGTGTGGAAATGTGCTGTGCTATCCTTTGGCAAAACGTTTCAGCTGGGACTGAGAGAGGATAGTTCCAATTAAGTAAATAAAGTGTTTAAGTGTTGTTTGGCAGACCTGATCCTGAGAGTCCTAGCTTAAAGCTGTCACTGATGTCTCTTCTCCTCTCAGTCCTTGTAGCCCTGTCTGTCCTTGGTGCTCAGTGATTTTTGGACAAGTTCAGGCCTGCTGACTGGAGTTTTGTTCAGATTGAACAGGACCCCACGTGTACTAAAGCAAGTTCAGGTTTCTTTTATAATGTTATTGAAGAATAAGTTCCTGTTTCACAGCACACATTAAGCTGTATCTATTTTTTTATATAAGAATACTTCACTGTGAGAATATCGGCTTTGGGGAGAAGGCTGACTAAATCTTTATAGAGGAAAATAATGTGAAAACCTGAGTTAATGTCTGGGAGGGAGGGAACAAGTTTTTTTTTCTTGGGAGTATTTAATTGGGTTTATGTTCATCAGTTGCCAAATTTATGGTTTTAACTGTTTTATCAGTTGCATTAGGTTTCTTCACCAAAATTTGGCCTAGGAAGGAGAAATTGCTAGTTCACAACATCAAATAACTACAGAAATACAAGTGCTGACTAGATGACTGAGAACTAGGTAGTAACAGAGGCTGAAGTTGCCCAAAGTGGGGTGGGAGGAAATTTCCCAGTGTTTTCTTTGCAAGTGGCAGAAATGCATGTTAGCCAGCAGCAAACACTTACATGGAAATATGTATTCCTGAACTCTGTGTTGTTCTGAGCCATCTGGAGAGCAGTAGCTCTGAACTACTGCCCAGCTCTCACCATACTTACTGAGGATGTTATAATGAACAGCTACAGCTGCCCTTGCCAGCCAAGTACAGAGTCAGTATTTTATTACACCTTCAGCGTGTGGGATAAGGCTGCTTTCCATTTGGCTCCCTCGGCGGTGTTCTGCTTACATGCTCCTGTAAATGATCTATTACATATTGGAGACTGCTGGGCAAAAGTTCAAATTAAATCATGCCATCTGACCACAATTACACCATTCTCAGGCAACTGAAGTGTATTTTTGTGAGCCTTTAAATAAACATTACATTGTACGTGTAACCAAATATGTCCAATAATCATTTTTGCAGAACACACCCATTTAAATGCAAATATGCCATGTGAGATGGTATTTATTTCTCATCACATATAACTAGTGAAACAAAAGCTCATAGCTCACTGAAGCTCAAGCTTTTTGGTTTGTGTTTTTTTTGTTAGTTTTTTTTTTTATTAACCAGTGGCTTATTTTAGTTTCTCTACTTATTGTTCTTACTTTTAAAGTAGGAATCTTGGCCTAGAGAGAGTCCTCATTTTTCTCTCTTATGGTGTAACATTCCATATTTTAAAAATTTTCCTATTAAGACTAGTAGGCAAGGTTTCTGCAACCTGATTCACACAGATAAGTTAGAGGCCTGTGCCTTTGTTTTGTACCACTAGACTCTCCTAGAAGTCCCTTTTTAGAATCTCTTGGGCTTGTGTGAACCATGGGGTTAAGGTTTAGACTTCTTCCATGATCTTTATCACGAAACGTATTTATACCTCTACAAATTGCCTTTAAATTTCCTAATGAGCAGAAGCAGCCTCTCCATTCTCTTATTTCAGGCTATCTTCGCCTTTTCCAGTGTGCTCCCAATGGCTGGCAATAACATTTGTTTGAACCACCACCCTCTTTGCAGCTGTTCATGCTTCTGGGAAAGGGTTAAGCAGGTTCTGCTGATTCACGGAGGTAGGTGACTCATTCCCCCACCCGGACAGAGGGGAAGTGGCTGTCTAGAGGGAGAGGATTCATACAATGTGAAATCAGAAGGCACCATTGTGAACTTGGAGTTTGACTGAAAGAGCCGGAAAGGCTCTATAGTTAAAATTCAGGATTATCAGCTCCACATCCAGGCGAGTTAAAAGCTGTCTGTGTCCAGGCTGCGCTTCTGGAGTGTGGGCAGAGGTGGGGTAGGAAGCCAGAGACAGGGGGCTTGGTGAGGAAGCCTACACTGGAATTTGCTGCCTTGGTAAAGCTGCGTCCGGGCTGCCCTTGAAAGCAGTGGAGGAGAGGCAGCAGCTCAGTTCCTTGTGGAAGTTTTTTGTACTGTATCAGATCCATGAATCACATCCCTGATGACTCCTGTGCAGTTTTTAAAGCGGTGTCCAGCAAAACGCAGACTTCTTTAAAGTACACTTTGACATCAGAGAACATTTCCTTTTGGATGTTTGGTCCCTCATTTCATAATATTTATCTATATTAAATTTATTAACAAATGCAGAAGGAAATTAATTATTCATTCAATATCCTTTTGTGCCTTAGTATTTCCCAGTAGTGTATCAGCTGGTAATCTGAACATACCTTCCTTCTTTCTTCTTGATAAAATTCTAGTTGTTGTGGAAACCACAGATTTTTGCCCTTAATCCTGAGCTGTTTCAGTTTGGTAAATCTGTGCAGGTAATACTCTTAAAAACCCCTTACCTATTTACACTAAGATTCTATCCTTTCTGTACTGGTAGTCAGCCTGACCCTATAAGCACCAATATATACTTAAGTCCAAATAAATTGTATCTATAACTACATTAGTGCCCTGGCACTTGCAAACAGTTACTATGTTTAAAGTATTTGTAACAGGTTCATTTTTGTTCCTGTTTTTATTGTGCCCAAATAAAAGTTATCCTATTCATTACGTCGATCTGCTATAGTTAGAGTCCTTGAATCAACTTCCAAGTGAGCTGCACCTGTCCATTCCAACAAACAATAGTGAGACTGGATGCATTGTTCCTTGGTTCATGGACATCCTGTGGGTAGTTTGCCTAAAACTAGCTAGGTCAAGGCCACTGACTCTGTTGTCCCTGCCTCAGTGAGTGACTGGCTCGTGCTGACCTTTGATCTACCTCATTAATTTTAATTTCTAATGAAATAAAGGCCCTCTGCCAGGCTCAGACTATTTACATAATTAATTTTTTTGATAAGATACAAAATGACTACTCCACCTTCTAATATAATTGTAGATGATGAAAATTTGGTAACAGCTATTAACTTCCTGTCACTTTGACCCTCTCCTCTCCACATCCTGGGGAAAAAAAATGGAGGAATCCAGCCATAGATCAAAAAATGAAGGTTTAGTTTGGGCAAGGGTGTGAGAATTTGGGAACTGAGGTCAGCAGTGAGTAACACTAACAGGAAGAAGGCTAGAGATGCCTGTAACAATTCCTGTCACTCTCTTTTCCAGAGCAATGAAAGGGATTGTAACAGCTAATACAACAGTTACACTTTTGATTTAATTTTTTTTTTGGTAGTTTTGAGAAATCCAGGTTGTCAGAATTTGGCTGATGGTTGTGATCCTCTATTGCTGCTTTGAAAAACTTTGTTTTCCCATGGACGTTGGAGTATTTTCCCTGAATCCTAAGGTGAACAAGTCCTTACAGAAGTATCCTTGTTAAGCATAATGAACCTGTTGGCCTAACTCTGTCTTTGAGCTGCTGAATCTTTCCTCTATGTTTTCACATGTTAAAAATAGAGATTAAATAAGGAAATTTTTATTTTTGCTTTGGGGTTATACATGTTATCTGTGTGCTGTGTTTCCTGAGGTGCCCCAAATTCTGCCACCAAAGGTAAACAAACAATCCCCCTAAATATCCTGCTCCATTAACTAAAAGTGATATAAGCCATAAATAATAAATGCACATATAAAGAAAGGATAAATGGGGTCTATGTCATTCACAGGTGCAATAAGCACCTGCTGTATTTGCTTCATGCTCAGAATTATAAATACATAGAGATAACGTAAGGTTATTTCTGCAATAAAGTTACTTATTGATGTGGCAGTACAATCACCCATTGCTCTCTTCCTTGTTTCAGGGAGGACTTATCTGTCCTTAGCTTTTTAAAAATCTCTTTTACCTGTCCCGTGGAACAACAAGGAACAGTATGTGTTCCTGGGACTTGGTCATTTTTGTGGACGTGGAGTTACCTGTTCTCATTTCTGAGACTGGAAGAAGTTCTCAGTCTATCTGTTGAAAACACTAGGGAAAATTATTTCTACGTTGCTAAACATCCTGTGCCTTTTGAAGGAAGGAGGACCTCACCATACTGTCTCCTTTCCTGACCCTTTGTTCCCTGCAAACTAGAATTGCCTGTGCTGTTTATCTTAGCTTCTTGTGCAATCTTTCCTCCAGTTTCTTCTGTGAAAATACCCAAGTTAAAGATAATGGTTGAAACGGACAAAAACACAAGGCTAGAAAAGCTCTTTTGAGCAGAACAGTCCCCCAGCTCTAAGCTGCCAGGAAGTGATTTAGTGAAAAAAAATATTATATATCACAAATAATGTTCTAGAACAGAAATTGTACATAGTTTTGAACTTCCAAACAACTCTGATATTACTGAGCAGTATAGGGCTTGAAGTATGGCTGGATAGTTGAACTGTGATTCTTGTTTCTTCCCCTTTTGAGAGGGAGTTTCTAAAGCAGGAATTAGAGCAGCTGAGTGAAAACAGAAAGCAAACCAGAGGGAGTAGTTGGATTATGTACTGTGGTCTGCAAGAATATTGTCAAAATGTTTTGTCATATATGTCAAGTGTCTTTTTATATGAAAAGTTATTTGCTATATTTACCCTATCTGCTCTCTCCTCTTTGCCTTCCTTCTCCCCACCCGCCCCATAAATGACTCTCATTCCCCTGTATATTTAATGATTTAGCTATTGAATTGAAGAACCAATAGAGCTCTTAATTTACACAGGTAATTCTTCTGCATGGACTAAGACTAGGCTTAACTCCAATCTGTGCTGGCAGTTGCCCTACTACTAACAGGCAGTTGAAACTTTTCTTTTTTTTTCTGGAAGGCATGAGATTAACATTGTACCATGAAATTTATCAGAATCTGTTGTGGCTTGCATTGAAACGACAACCATGGAGGTGATCAGTTATTACTATGGGCGTATTTGAGCAGTTGTGAACTTAGCCCCAGTACTTACTTGTTTTCTTCAGATTCAATCATACAGGTTACTTGAATCTTGTCAAGAAGTCTCTTTGCTACTCCAGGCGTTGTGTGCCAAAGTTGCTTTGAGAACATGTGCTCCAGGGGGTATTTTATTGCTTCTGTACCTGGCCTGAACAAAAGTGAAGAGGTAAATGAAACCAGGAAAGGAAATAAAGATAAGAGTAATACAGAGTGTCTGCTGAGCTCTGACTGAAGCCTAGCAGAATTACAAGGTCACTTCTGCATTTACCACTGTGTTAATTCATTAAAGATTTGAAGTCTAAATCAGAATCACTAACAGGGCAAGATTTCTGTGTGGGCATCGTTAGCCATAGTGCAAACATCTTTAACATATTTAGCATCATACTATGTGTGTGCTCATCTTTTATTTCAAAGCTCAGAGGCGTGGCATGAAACAGCATTAAAACCTAGAGGGAAGCTATGAGATTTGTCCAGCCCACCAAGCTGTTGCAATCTCTTAGGCTGGTGGAGCTGAGTGCTTGCAAGCTGCAGCTTCACAGGGGCTCCACCTCGTGGTCGTGGGGAAATTCGTGCAAAAAAGAGCCCATTTCTTAAATCCACTTTTGAAATTATACAATCTATTATATTTATTATATGATATTACAGGCTCTTACATCTGAAACCTACCAGCAATTCTCCTCCCAAATCTGTTTAAATAAATAGCAAATTAATTAAAAAAACTACCTGCTTCTAACTTACAGGAAGAAGAGCAAGTGGTGTAGTTTTGCCTAAACCTATGGTTTGCCTATAACAAATAGCCAAGACCTCCAATGTGCTATAGGGATTTTTTTTTTTTCAATTGGTAGGTAACACCACTTGAAAACATGGCACAGTGAAATGGCCAGAAAAGCACATAATTCATTATAATCTCCTAATGTAAATTGAGGATGACAGGAAAATGAAGAACCCTTCCTACATTTTCTAAAAGATGATTCAAAACTTCCACTATTTTGTCAAGGTTAACGTCCTTAAAGTAGAATTTAGGTCTTACTTTGCTTTAAAGGCAGGCTGTTGTCTCTTGAATGATACCCAAATGGAGTTTGGATTAATAATTCTGATACTGTGCATTTTTATCAATATTGAAGCATTCTAGGGCAAAGTGTTATCATGAAAAATTGAAATTGGAGGATCTGGAATGCCTTACTACTGCAGTCAAGCACACATTTAATTTTTATCACACATTAGTTCATGATAGTTTAGATGCTGAGAGTTTAGCCAGGAGAAAAGTCCTTCTGCACGGACATTCTTTATGAAAAATAGCCGAGTGCCCAAAATGATGTTCAAAGACTTAGCTACAGTACATAGCAAATGTATTGAAAAATAGCTATTTATTAGATAGATTAAATATGAATAATACCCACCCATATGAATATATTCAGTTCAGATTCAGTTCTTACTATTCTAACACACGCACACACTGCTTACAAGACTGGAAAACAGCTACAGTCCAGTAATTTATGTATTTCAGGAAGCTGATGGAAGGTTTTCCAGCACTGGATTCTTTCAGGAAAGCTCTATTTCAGGACCATTTCAAAAAAAAATCAAAGTCTGGTGTAACTGGAGATAACTTGTTCCAGAGCTGTGAAGCTGTCCAGGAAATCTTCCTCTTCGATTCCGAATTTAGTGTACTGGTGAATATAGGCTCTGTGGGTTGAAGTCGCAATAGGAAAATGGGTAAGACATGAGAAAGTGAAGAATCTGACACATTAAATCACCTTGTAGAGTTATTGTAACAACTTCAAATGAAGATTGGTTTCCACCCAATAGCCATACTGGATAGTTTCTACTGTGCTCTCTTGAACTTATTTTGTAATTCATACTTACCAGTAAGTCATGACTTGTTTCTAAGAGCTTTTACAGCGTTGTGTATTGCTTAAGGAAACAAAATTGCAGCTAACAAAACTGAGCTAACTGGGAAATGGAAGGAGAAGTGATTATTGAAGGAGAAAAGTAATTTATAGATTTGAGATGCAAATCCTAAACCTGTGTGTGCAGGATAGCTTGCTTCTCATCCCTGGTGTTTTTGTAACAGGTGGTAAAACAAGGAGCTAAGCTAGTGGAAGCAATTTTCCTCCTTTGGCTTTTAATTGCAGAATTCCTGTGATAGAAACTCGTATCTAGCAGACATCTGCTGTGACATGCACTAACCTTGGCTTCATGATGATCAGAGTAAGAGGCAATTATTTTCTAGATTTCTTGGTTGTAATGAAAAATCAAACTAGTAGCATGGGAGTCTTAGTAAACACACAAATCCCCTAAATGCTTCTGAACTGAGCCAGGAACTTGTTTCCCTGGACTGTGCAGCATGTCTGTACACACTTTAGAAAGTATATGATCAGTAAAAAGAGTTTCTATGTGTTATTTTTAGAATGGTCACACTGGAACGTGCTAAATTTGGGGGGGTTTAGTACTGAGAAAATAGTTAAATTGACAGCACTAGAATAAGTGGTCTCACTTATCCACAGAACATAAGCACTGTTCTGTGTTCCTCACCCTGCCATCATGTTTCAAGCATAAAAATGTTTCCACTGAACTGTGGGAACAGTCTTCATGCTTATTCACCATTACTTTGCTGAAAGAGCGAGCTGTATTTACAATGATTTTGCTAACACAGAAGATATTGACAGCTATAAATGAAGTATCAGCCTAATTATTTTCACTTACTTGGAAGCAAACATATTCCAAGCTTTTCCTACAACATTGTCAAGAGGTTTCAGCAGGAACTGGCTGTTGCTGACCAAAGAAGCAGACTTCTCGTACTTGTTAAATGCTCTTGGTGTTTTCCATGCATTAAAAGCGTCCTGAGGGTTTAGCCATGATGTATATAACGAGGGATCTCGGAAACTTCCTGTAGCAGAAATAAGACAGCCCTTCTGACAAATGTAAAGATACAAGCTGCTACGTCTTGATCTCAGTAGTCTTGTGTGACCTAATCAATGCTCGGCAGATCAATTTAGGCCTTAAAAAAAATCATCAGAGTGGTCAGCCTGTTGAAAATATAACTGTTTTAAACAGATTCATCAGATTATCTAGAAGCATACTCTTGTATTGGTACTTCATCTGCAAGCTCTGCTCATCACTCCAGAAGCAGCTAAGATATTTTCAGACAATATAGCCAAGAATCCTATCATATATACGGACTTCAGTCTTTTCCTCCTTCCCTGAAATGCTTCAGGAATCACAGAAGTCTCGGTTGTAAATGTAACAGCCCTAAGCAATTAGACAACGTGGCCTTGAACATTAAAATGTTTCTAGAGGGAATATTGACCTTAGCAGTCAAATATGTGGCCTTGGGTTTTTTTTCACTTTCATTAGATATGGTTGCAAAGAAAACAGGGAGATGCAAAACAGGAATCACTGAGGTTCTGTGTTTTCCCTTCTTACCTAAGTCTACACTGTGCATATCTTTTCCTCGCAGTATAACCAGGTTGGCAATGGAAGTATTGAAATGCAGCGGCTTGTTTGTGGAATGACTAGAGGGGATGGAGGAGCCTAGAGGCGGTGGTCGTACTTGCCAATCAATACCTATGAGATTTTGGCAAAAAAAGATATAAAAGAAAGTTAATGTTTCATGAAATACGGATTCAGACTAGCTGCAGAATCAGATGGTAACTAACAGTGTGCCCCAAGATGAGATTATATTAGGGCTTGTAGTTTCTGCACATTAGTTAAGCACCAATTATGCAATTCTTAGAGAAAACAGTGCTAATTCAGCAGTATTTGCCTGGTTGTCATTAGTCTTACCAGAGAAAAGGGATACTTGTTTCTATACTTAGCAATCTGCCAGCCCATTCTTTGCATAACTGGAAGCTATACTGAATTCCTCATGTAAAGGATATGGGAGAGCCAAGCCTGATTTTTATTAGAAGGTGTAAAAAGAAAAAGGGTAACAGAACTAACTATCCAAGGAATGTTCCAAAAATGAATCATGTAAATTTAAGCACACAGCCAAAACCTGTTGGTTTATTTTGTGTATTTTCAATAGTTATAATTAACTGAGATGTCTGGGAGCAAAAAGCCAGGAGTTGCTGTGACAGCTGAGCGAATAGTTAAAGGAGCAGCTGGCTATGTAGAGGCAAATTCCTGCTGAGGCCAACAACTCGTTTCTGAACTGATTAATGCTAGTCAGTGAGCTCCACAAAACAATAAGCTTTATTTCATCTGTAAAAATAAATGCTTAAAGAGTGATGGATACTGGAGATGAATGAATGCTTTTTACCTTCCTCCATTTTAGCATTAGCAATGAGCATCTGCCTTAAATGTCTGATGAGTCCAGGCCAACTGAATGTGCTGTAAGCAAGGGAGTTTTCAGGCATCTGAGGTATGTTACGAAGACCCAACATCTTGAATTCGGGATGTGGAACTAATGTCTCCATTAAGTCTCCTGCAAAAAAAATTAACAGCTGCTCATGTTTGACAAAAATATTGCATAGGCTAGCTAAAAATAGAAGAGAGTGAGGAATTTTACAAAGCAATTTAAGGTCAGAAACCAAGCAGGATATAAAGTTTTAGTTTGACAAATATATGGACACACATCAGACAAAATAATGCAGACTTGCTACGTACTGAATTCTATACAACCATATTAGTAGCTCTTATATTACAACTTAGACTTGTCTCGCTTTATAGTCTGGCTCAAAATCTCAAAGACCTCATGCACTGCTAGAGATTGACAGACAGATGTGAAAGTTTAATTTTACAAGCAAAACTCTTGGCAATGGGGGTAACTTTCTCTAATCCCTTAAAGATATAAATGTCAGCCTGTGGCTACCAAGTTGTATGCTAGCCTGTCTTCTGAGTTAAACACAAAACTTTCCTTTTGTTTCAGCTCATACAAACTTCTAGCCTAATGTGAAATGTAAAACTCAGTCCAAAATTACTGTCCTGTACAGATTTCCTCTGAAATGTAAATAGGCACAATGGTCTCTGTAATCACTTGAAAAAGGAGAAACGAGGTTCTTTTGGTAAAGAATGAAACCAGAAGCTGGGGGATCTATTTTTGTCTCTGCTACAAAATTGGGATTGAATTTCTAATTTAGTCTTTTGCTTCACTTTTCCCATCTTAAAACTTGTGATGTATCCAAATACTTGAGTAAGGAGACCGAAGAACTTCAATTCACACCATGAAATGATTACAGAAATATGTGTGAGAATGCATTAGGCAGCTATATTATAGTTAGATACCTAAGGGGTTTCTGCTATAGTGTAAGCCACTTTCTGCTGTGTAAGTGGGCTGGAAAACACTCCCCAGCTGATGTGCAATGACTTGATTTACATCCCTGAAGGAGATCTGCTTAATATTCATCAGCTGAGCACAGATCTTGTGGATGACATCATTTTCATGAACAAGAAGGGCATCTGATGACTGGTACAGATGTGACAGAGTCAAAACAGAGTTGTAGTTTTGAACGATGACCTGGAAACAAACGAACAAAAAATATACAAAAATGAGAATCAAACAACTTAATCTCTTTCTAGTTTATAATCCTCTGGCTACTGTCATTTCCTCAGTTATGATTTAGGAAGTGATTCATTTTCTTTGCCAAAGTGCAGAATGAGGTCACGAGCCAGCAGAGCTTTTTCATGGAAAGAGAGCAAGACCTGTGGAAATGTTATCCTTCTCAGTTCATACAAACATGCTAGAATAAAATCTGTCTGGGAACTGATTATAATGCTGACATACTATCACAACAGGAGAGTTCCAGTTAGCTAACAGAGCTTCTCGGGAAACTGCACTATACTTTAGCACAAACATTATCAACATTTTTTTTTTTGGTGAAATGACATGTACCAAATATTAGGCAAACAGTTCATTAGCTCTGTTACTTTCTCTCCTGTTGAACTTTTTAAAAGTAAAGTGTATCTCCTAGTTTGTTTCAGTTGCAGATATTTTATGTTTAAAAGTAAACAGTGATTTTAAACTTGTAGAATATCGCTGGGAAATATTCACCTCACCAGTGCCATAGGGCCAGATAACATGGTTTAATATAAATGAGGTTGGAAAAGCATCTCTTAAACACTGGGTCACAAATGCTCCCAAGCCAGATCCTGTACCACCAGCCATGCTCATTATTGTGAAAAATCCACTGAGTCGATCACATTTCTCTGCTGCTTTTTGTACCAGATTCATTATTACTTCTTTGTGTCTAGGCCCATGAACAGAATAACTGTTGAATAAAAGACAAAAGAGCAAGACAAGGCAGGTTATATCAAAATAAAAGCAGTAAGGTAAAGCTATTAATAAAGGATACTTTTCTTATTATTATTTATATAACCTGGCATTATATCACCCATTCTATCTGCAGTAAACAATCCTCAGCTGTGACATTTATTTTGCAAAAGAGCTGTTTATAAACTGTGCTTATTGTTTCCTATTCTTAAATCAAATATATTCGCTCTATTGTAAAATGTTACATTTTCACTGTAAATACCAATTTCACCTTCCAAAAAGCAGTTTAGAAATTTTGCTGCTATATATATTGCTATTGTAACTTAAAAATAAATCAGGTTAATGTTACACACTCTGTACCTTGCACAGCTGCAATAGTACAGCTCCTAGAGAGTCTAGACAGCTCACTAGCCTCTACAGTTCCCTTAGTGAAGCTTGAAACAATTTTTCATACCCATTTGCCCAGTTGTTCCCAGATCCTTGCTTCTGACAGAAGTGCGACCGATCATCGTATTTCCAGTAGCCAGACCTGGCAGCTATTGATAAGGTTTGGCTGATTACTTTAGGTTCCATGTCAACAAGCACAGCCCGGGCAACAGGAACTGGATAGGAAGAAAAACAAAACTAAGAATAATGTGCCAATATTAGATTTTTTTTTTTTTTTACATAAAATAGATGGACTTGCACCACGGCCCAAATCGTATTCCTCCCACCCACATAAGCCAAACTATTAACTTAATGGGCCAATACAGGCAGGTACAGAAAGGAGGCCTTGGCAATGCCCTGGATTTCTGAGCACCTTTTATTGTTCCCAAGACAAATCTGAACTCTAGAGACCATGAAACTTTCAGGAAAGAAACCACTTAATGTGTTTGATAACACCAAATTCAGATACTCTGGGTCCTACTCCATGGTATGATCTATCTACAGTAGAAAATCCTTGGAAGGAAAGATTGTTTCTGTATATATGCTGTTTCCAGCTGTGTTACTGGCAGCCTTGCTCTGCGGCCTCAGACACTTTACTGTGCTGTGATTTTTGCTTCCGTGGGTGTTAGCGATGTTGTGAAGGCAGAGGGTTGTGACAATTCTTCAAGACTGAAGGTAAAACTCATTCTTTAACTGAAGGTAAAAGACTTTTATTATTTCCATACTGTCATCTCTGTTAGGCTGGCAACCAGACCCTCTGTGGGAAAAAACCCCACATTTAAATGCTGTACCTCCAGATTCCTCCTCACTGAAAAAACGTTCTTTGCAAGCATCATGGTAGGATTCATTCTCCTTCTTGGAACACATCCCATGTGTGCCACGGATGTCGCCGCAGATAGCATTAAACACCTCATGACCAATCTGATTACCACACTGACCAAGCTGGACTGTGACTATTGACATTCTTATTCACTTTGTATTTAAGCCTAAAAAAAAAGAGAAGTATGCCTTTAGTAACTGTGGAAAAGAGGGGGAAAAAATGTTCTGACAAGTAGATTTCTGATCAGTTTTGCAATTTTTGAGAGCCTCTAGTGAGAAGGAAAAGGCTATGCGACAACCACTGGCTGTTTCTGGGGAAAAACAGACTGTCAGCACTTTCTCCTGAATGTAAGAAGAATGCAGATGGCAGTTTACAGGAAATCAGTCTATTTACTGTTGCTATACATCTGAAGGGAACTGAAACCAACCATACAGCGAGCAAAGTCTCCAACAAACGTATAGGATTAGGCTGTAAAAGCAAAATAAGAAAGTACCAAATGCCTTTAGAAATGTGAAGCCTGATCAAAAATCTAGCTGATTTCCAGTCCTGTACTGCAATGGGCCTGATGCCAAACTCTGCTGAGGTGACAAAAGGATTCCCTAGAGCATTCCCTCTGCTTCCACCACAGAGAGCAACGTTTTTGATTCAGTACTGATATGTTTTGGCCTTTTTCCCCCCCACTCAGCATTTTGCAGTAGCTCTGGTTCCTCCCTTTTCTATTCTTTTCTATTCTTCCACAGAAACAAACTCAAATTTTTGAAACTCACTTCATTCTTCTGGGCTGCTATTTTTGCCGAAGCACTGCTGTAACCGCATTCTTTGGATAACTGCCAGTGCCTGTAACTTGATCCTGCTGCGTTTTGCAGGCAGGTATGCGCTATTTTTGATTCCTGTGCTTGATTTCAGCGCTGCTGCCAGTCTGCACCTCACAGCCTAAGGCCAGCCCGTGTGTTATAGCAAGGCCGAGTTATTCCTCACCGCAGAATATAAATAAACCCGTAAATTATTTTAAGGAAAGGCTGATGTCCGACCCTCCCGAGCCTGCGCGCTCTCGCTGTGCTCCGCGCACGTCACTCGGAGCAGGCGGCTGTCGCTTGCACCCTCCTCTGCAGTCACCCGCCTGCGCGGGGAGACCCACTCGGGCTCCGCCGTGCCGACAGGGCCTGGCCAAAGGCCGCCCGCCCGGCGACCTCCCGCCCACCCTCCGGGGCCGCCATGTTCCCGCTGCCGCCCGCCACTCGGCCCTCACGTCGCTCGGCCACCTCCCCCCCCCTCCAAAGCCTTTCTCCTGGCCGGCCCCCTCCCGCCCGGCCTCCCCGCCGGTACGGCTGCCCTCCGGGGGTGCTCGTCCCCTGCCCGGGCAGCACCGACCGCCCTCAGCCCCGCTCGCTGCCGGCCCCTCCTCAGGGCTGACCTCGACGCCCTCGGCTGAGGCGCTCAGGCACCAACGGCGCATGCGCAGCCCCCGTTCCGCGCTCCCCTTCCCCGCCGGGTCGGACAGAGACGCGCCTTCGAACAACCCGCTTCGCGCATGCTCAGAAGGGACTCCGGGCAGGCCGGGTACAAGGGTCAGTCCTCTGGGCTTCACAAAGCGTTATACGCATGCTCCTGCCGAGCGGCCTCGCTGAGCCCTCTGCGCACGCTCTGTGCCAGGAGCAATGGAGGCGGGTGTGCACTGCGCATGCTCATACCCAACTACACGCCCGGCCTTACAGATGCGTCCTCGCTGCGCATGCTCAGTGCGGCCCCAGCCAATGCCGGAAGGGGCTGTGCGCCTGCGCGGCGCCCGGAGTCGGGGAGGGGGCGCAGGCGCGCTGAGGGCGGGCAGCCGGTGATGGCGTCCGTGGCGGAGTTGGGGGGTGCGGGCCCATGAGGCGGCCCAGGCCCCGCGCACCCAGCACAGCCGGGAAGGGGCGGCGGCGCCGCGGCTCACACCCGCGCCATGGCGGGCGTGTTCGACATCGACCTGGACCAGCCAGAGGACGCGGGTTCGGACGAGGAGCTGGAGGAGGGGGTGAGAGGGGGGAGCCCGAGCCGGCGCGGCGCGGGGAGGGAGCGGGAGGCCGCCGCGGGGAGCGGCGCCAGGGGCAGGCCCGAGGGGAGGTAGCGGGAGGCGGCCCGCGGGCCCGCACCGGGGGGCATCCTGCTGGCGGCCGGCCCGGCGGGGACGCCGCGGAGGCGGGCAGGGGCTGCCCTGCGGCGGAGCGGGAGCCGGGGCGAGGCGGAGCCGCCCTGGGCCGCGCAGGTGAGGCGGCCGCGACCGCGCCCCTGCCCGGCCAGAGCCGGCCGCGCTGCCCCGACAGCTGCGCCGGGGGAGGCAGCGCTGCGGCGGCAGCGGGCTCCGCGGCCCGGCCCGGCCTCGTAGCGCCCGGGGAGTTACCATCGGCGCGGAGGAAGCGGCGTCGCGCCCTTAGCGAGGAGCGGGCGCTGGGCAGCGGGCTAGCGGGGCTTCCCCGCCGGGGGCGGCCGGGCAGCGGTTGCCTCCCGGCTGGCTGGCGGGGGCTGCGCCAAACTGGCGGGAGCTTTTTTCCTTGGAAGTTTTGCGTTGCATTTCCTAGCGCAAGTGCCGCAGCGTGGTTTGTTTTTTTTTTTTTTTATCTTGTCACATGTTTTAACGTCAGTGCAGAAATGCTAATCTTTCTGGAACTGTATAAAGTCGTTGCTCTAGCGCCAAAATTAAAAGCAAAGCTCCGAAACGCTGTGTTAGACGTCTGTATGGATCAACGTGCATCTCCATCTCATGCTTTCGTAAATGGTTCACCTTGTAATCTGTAGTTTGTCATTTTGTAATGTTCACGTAGATTCTGTTAAGGCTTTGGGGGAATTTTATTACAAGATCTCTGTTTATATTTTTCTAGTGCTGCTGTTGCTTTTTTATATTGTTTTGTATATTAAACTTATTTGCTATCGCTTAAACTGCTACTGCATTTATTTTTTTGCTATTTAAATACTAATGACGTTCTTAGAGTCTTTGGGATAACCAGATACTCTGTATCACAGTTGGAATATGCTACACATAAACTAGAGTGTAGAGACGCTGTTTGACAGCTGAAGGCTTGGACGCTTCTCAACCTGCAGGAAGAAGCACTGTCTGTCACCTCAATAATCAATAAAGTACTTGACTTAAAAAAACGTCGCTTGCATCACACTGTTAATGTGGCCAAGAACAGGTTCGGGGCGGGGAGTGGGGCAAGAAAGTTGAGTTTGTTCGCTGTCATGTTCCAATAATTCAGTCTCAGGGAACAATTAAATTCATTAGTTATTGTGGATTTTAAAAAATTGCTATGACTGAAATTTTTATGGCACAACTACGGACATGAATGCACACTGGCAACCTAATTTGGTTCTTGGGTGCCTTTTGGCAAACAGATAAAGGAGGGTGAGAATGGACTTGAAATTAAAACAGAACTGAAAAGCAGAGAATGTAAGAGCAGGAAAGAAGGGGAAGCGTCAGGAACATGTAAGGGGGAAAATGTTTCGCTGACAGTTCTCTCTGTAGGCATTGTGCCTGTCTTACAGAGATGAGAAAGACATTGCAGCCAGAGCAGTTGAGATCATTAAACTGGAAGTGAGCAAGATGTAAAGTCTGGACTATCTTGTCTAATCTGTGTGGTGCTGGTCCCTGGTACCTCCTGGGAGGTGTAACCCTAGTAGTAGCGAGAATGGATCAGTTGTAGTTTTGAACAGGCGCAGCCATTCTAGAAAATCTGAAGAGTTGTTTAAATGGAGAGTTTACTCATAAGCCATATGGTGGTTTGCATTAATTTTTATGGTGAAAAAAACAGCCTTAATTTTTGTGTTTGTAATGAATGAAGCAATATGTATAGACTGAAGGAGTGGCAGCCTTCCAGCCAGAACGCCGTTGCATTTCTTGGTTTTGTGAAATGAGAAGAAATCCTGAAAATAGCAGAATGGTATCTAAAGTCAATTTTGTTCAAGTTAATACTGAGAATGAAAACCACAGTTCACAGGGGCAAGAAAAGCCTGTGTAAACTTTGCCAGAACTGTTGGGTAACTTGAGAAGTTGTTCTGGGAATGTGATGGGTGTTTATTCTCTGTGTTTGTTGTATTTTTTTTAAATTCGTTTGTTGGCACCTAACGGCAGGGTCAAGGGCAGCTTTAGTGGGTTTAATTGTGAAACAGATGTCAATAAGCTGGATTTCTCTAGTAAATGTTACCAAGAGGACATGAGCTAGCAACTCTCTGACCTGGAAACAAACTTGAACTTTTGGACTCCACAATTGCTTGTGGTGGTAGTAGGTGGAACCAGGAGTTAAATTCCCCTCTAGATAACCCACCAAAATAAACCAGCCTCTGTAAACTTTAATGTTTAAATGGTTCGGGAGCTATTGAAAGTCTCTAATTGTCTTTGGTTAGTGTTTTCACTTACATATTTTAAAACGCACTCCTTGGCTTGGTCTGCTTTTTGCAGATCTCCATGTTTTTTTTTCCTTCTGGTTCTCTGAATTTCACACGTCACTCAATATATTGGTATTCAGTCTGTAGATTCCAGGCTCTTTCTCACTAACTTGCAGTTGTTATTTTATGTACATATTTTTAAAAATAAAACTATTAAAGTATAGTCTAAGGCTGCTTAGAAGCTTGTCCATTAAATTCTATTTGTATTCATTCCAGCTGTCTGCTGGGTTTGCCCTTCTTTTGCCATGTAGAGCCACAATTATAGGGAAGTATTATCTTGCGTAAGGGATCAAGTTGAAAATACTTTGAAGAAAATATCTCTTCACAATTGAACTACATTCTTTAATGGTGACTAGTTCTGAAGTTGGAGTGCTTGAGCCTTCTTTAGTAATATTTGCATGCGTTAATCTATCTGATTGATTATTGGTCAGAAAAGGTATTTACCATCAGAGTAAAGCTTAATTCTTTCATTACTGTTGGGATTTGATTATTATCCATATAGAATGATAAAGCCTTCTCCACAGATGATTTGTTTCTAGTGCATATGAGTCCAGTTCATCTATTGAGATAATCTTTACTATTGTTCTAATTTGCATAATACTGTAATAGGATTTTAAAATTAATATAGAAGAACTGTAAAGAACAGTGCAGTACCCTTACATTTTTCAAATTCACCTAGGGGCGTGTGAAACTGTTACCTTTAATTTTAAGTGATTGAGTAACAATGCAGTCAGGTGAAATGGTGGTTCTATGTGTCACCATTTGAGATATGTGGAAGTATTGCAAATCTTGCACAGAATTCTGTAGATTTCTTATCTTCTGCTGATAATTTATTATCCCTGACCTTTAGGCTTATTTAATTATATAATATAAATTATAACTATATATATAATTATTATATATATATATGTAATTTAAGAAGTTGTAAACCACATCAGTGCATTTATTTTTAACACTGCTTTTTTTTCTTTTGTTATAATTAATCTTCCTTCTACCCCTCCCATCCCCAGGGTCAATTAAGTGAGAGCATGGACCATGGAGGAGTTGGCCAATATGACCTGTAAGTTGCTGCTAGAAAATGTTCTGTATCATTCATGCCAACTACATATAACTTCTAATTTTGTTACATTGTTAAGTTAAATAGAAAATTTTGTCATTCTTGTTCAATTTTGAGTTGTTTCTAGTAGTTTCACTATTTCTTCACATTAAAATTTGTCAATTGTATCTTGAAATAAAATAAGAATAATAAAAAAAATTCTGGCGAAACTTGCTGTTGTCTTTTAATCCTTGTTTCTCCTAACATTATCTATCGCACTTGAATAATATTTGTAATATCAATGTAATGCACTGCCCGCAGCACATTGTTCTGTCCGTTGTATGAAGGCTCCAGTTGCAGATTTGTGTAGCAGGCTGAGGCAGATGAGAATTCAGAAGTTCTGATCTGGCGCTCAGGAGACAGCTGCCTTTAGCATTGCTTCATGTGTAGCTTTCCAGATTGTTTCAGCATGCCGTGTTGTGAGAAGCAAGCAGTGATAGTTAAAACAGTTCAGTTACACTTACTTTAGCAGGATCAATCTGTTAGTCCTTTGCAGAACTGTGGCATAATTTAGAAGCCTCACTAAATCATGGATCAGTCTTCTTCCGTGGCATGTTCAGAGCTGTGAGACTTGGTTACAGCTTTTTCTGCGAGATATTTGTGTTACAAAAGTCTTACCATGACTGTTGGGGCTGCTGAATGTGATTTGAAACTTAAACACACCTTATAGCTTTGCTTTTACTTGAGGTCTTGTAAGAATATCTAAGTCAGTATGAGGCTTTGGTCTTTTAAACTTAATTCTGGTGTAATACAGAAATTTATTTTGCATAAAAATGAAGGAATCTGAAGGAAATCTTGATACTGTAAATCCCCAAAATTTGCAGGTGATCTTTTCTGTGCAAGTTGCAACTTACTGCTTTGCACACACCTAAATAAAATTTCTGATGCTGAGAATTCTCCAAATCTCCAAAGCAGTCATTCAGTGATGTCAGATACGCTATATGCTTTTCAGAAAGTAATTTGCTTGCTTACTTTCGTTTGATCATTTTTGAGTATCAGGTAGTCTTATATTCTTGTTTCGGTTTTATCCAGTGGCATGGAACATTGTGAAAAATTTGAGATTTCAGAAACTAGTGTAAACAGAGGTCCAGAAAAGATCCGACCAGAGTGCTTTGAGTTACTGCGTGTACTTGGCAAAGGTGGCTATGGAAAGGTAAGGAGCTCTTTTCTACAGAAGCAAATCTATTACGCTGATGGCGGTTCAAGTGCTTGCTTGCTGCCTTTGGCGAGGTCTAATCTTCCCATCCTGTTTTCTGCAAAGTTCCTTCTACCAGAAGGTAACCTCAGGGCTGCCAAGGTTGGTGTCGTGGGACCGAGGTCGCTGGCAGAGCCTCACCAGCTGGTGGCAGCAGAAAATGTCCCAAACTGGTTGTGGTTCAAATCACCAGCTCTCCTTCAGGCAGCGTTGCAGTTTGTAGGGAATCTCATCTCTTTTGCAAAACTTAGTCGTAAACTTACGACGACTAATGCAGTCACAATACCTGATTGCTTTTGTGTTGGTGTTGTACAGGTGTTTCAAGTACGAAAAGTAACTGGAGCAAACACCGGGAAAATATTTGCCATGAAAGTTCTTAAAAAGGTAACCTGAATGTTCACATTTCACTGCTATCTGAATTAAAAAATCTATCCCTCCATTTAGCTTTCACAATTATCTGATTATTTAATATACCTAAAAATAAACTTTATCATGTACACAGTTTTCATCCAGGTACAGTTGGAATTCAAATTAAACTTTAAATTGTTCTGTCTGCGTAGTTCTTAGCAGCTAAGTTTAAATAGGTAAGGAGGTCCCTTCCAACCTAAATTATTGCATAATTCTAAGAAATAAAGACTTAAACTTCCGCAAGAAACTTCTCATGTTATGTACATATTGCAGTGAAGTTTTCTTCTTTATTATGTTGCTGACTCATATGTAGTGTTGTGATGTAGTAAACTCAGGACTGAACTAAATACAAAAGTCTGCCTTGTTTAGCATGTCCTTGTGCTCACGTATCTCTGCTTTTTGTAGGCAATGATTGTAAGGAATGCAAAGGATACAGCTCATACAAAAGCAGAGCGGAATATACTGGAGGAAGTGAAACATCCCTTCATCGTAGACTTAATTTATGCCTTTCAGACCGGTGGAAAACTCTACCTCATCCTTGAGTATCTCAGTGGTCAGTATATGAAATTCTGTTACCTGCTTCTTGGTATCTTATGTCATCAAGCATTTGGATTTCTTCCTACTTATAAAAGGCCAGCTAACTATTAGCATGGTGTCTTAAAAATGTAAAACAGGTTAGTAGTAAAAATGCATAGGATAACATAAATAAACCTTCTAATTCAAAACAATAAAGATGAATGAAACATAAAATAGTTTTTTTCATGACAGTACAGGAGAGGAGGATTTTGAATACCTTTTCTTCCATCAGGCTTATAATTCCTGTATGTTACACTTAGATTCTATGCAGTCATATGAAGTACCTGAGGTTTTAGTCCTTGCAGGTTCTTTGTGAAAAAAAGAAAGAGTTATCTTTATTTCACAGACAGGGAAACAAACAGACGAGAAGCAATTTGCTCAAGCTATAACAATATTAAAAACAGGGACAGAAGTGCTGTTGATTTTTTCAGCATGCTCTTTTGATTTCTTTTGGCATTTCTTTAGGTTGCTAGAATTCTGAGAGTAACAGAATAGTAAGTTCTCAGTTGTTTCTTGTGAAACAACTTTTGTAGAGCAGGACAGAATACCTGTTGCTTACAGTTTTTCTAGAAAGTAGACTTTTGACTGACTAAATAACAGAGTATAATCTCTTTTTTCTCATGACAGGAGGAGAACTATTTATGCAGTTAGAGAGAGAAGGGATATTTATGGAAGACACAGCTTGGTAAGTGAAACTATTTTAGTAAATTAATAGTTTTGGGGTTTTTTTGAGTGCTTAAACTGTATACTCTGACTTGAAAAACTATATATAACTACTCATTCATTTCATAGTCTAGTGAAAAGAGCAGTTAAGTTGGTTTTGGGAAGATATGTGTGTTCTGTACTTACCAGTTTGTGCTGGTGTAACTCTGGTTTTACTACAGGAAAGGGTCCATTGCTGGTTGCTGAGTGAGGCTATACTCCATAGGGTTGTGGTAAAGGAGGTGTTTTGGGTGTTGGAGAAAAGACTGTGAAAGACTTGCTGCAAATGCAATTCTTGTTTTGTTCTTGATCCACACACAAGTTTACCAGCCAGTTACAGAATTTCCAAGTCATTGTAATGGCTCTATTCTGAAGATCAGATGTGTGAAGTGATAATGGTAATTATTCTAATGAAGGAGAAAAAGCCTTTTGAGCAGTGATATTTTACATACAAACAAGTTGAAATTATTCCTTATTGATGAGGCTTCACGCAGCTGAATAGAGTTGTATCTTCCCACAGTGCATGCTGGTAATGCCTTAGAAGAGCTTTGATGTACTTATGGGCTGTGATACTGTTCTGCAGAGAGCGCTCTGGGTGCTGCCGGTTTCCTTCTTAGCTTCATTTTTTTTCTTCAACTTTGCCATCTAGATGTGAAGCATATTTTAACCACTAACTGGTAAATTCAGATTCCTCCAGATATATTGATGATAAGATAGCTACTGAACAGATAAACCTAATGCTAATGGCATAATTTTGTGGTTCATCTTGGAGTGTGTATGCCTTCTGGCAAACCAACCTCGAAGGCATCATGGTTTCTCTCCTTTATTCTCTCATACACTTCTAATGATACTTTCAAGGAACCGTTGCTATGTACATAATACTCTTAGCACTTAAGATGCTTTGCATGATTGAATATGTCTAATTGTGTGGCATATGTTTCCTTTCAGCTTTTACTTGGCAGAAATCTCAATGGCACTGGGGCACTTGCATCAAAAAGGAATCATCTATCGTGATCTGAAGCCAGAAAATATCATGCTGAATCATCAAGGTAGAAACATAGTAACAGTTACGTTGCCAGTCATTTCAAAACAATTCTTCAAAGGTCACAACACTTCACTCTTATGTGAATTTCTTCAGAAAAACAGCATGTTCCTTGTCACTCTTGGTATAACTGAAGAACTGCCAAAGCTAATTGCTTGCCCTTAAACACAGCTTCTTCGCCTTTAATAGGCCCCAGCAAGCTCCAGGTTCCATGTGTACACAGGCATTTTGTGAACGGTTGACTTGCTATTTCTGCAGCTCTGAAATTTTTCTTCTACTGAGTCATTGTAAAGTACATAAAGATCTGTGTCTTCAGTGTAGCATCAGTGACGTTTTCGTAATGGGGATGACTGAAGACGTTAGTTAGGAAAGGCAATTTACGTAGGATGCCAAATCATCTGTAGCTAAAATGACTTATCCAGCTGCTGTCACTTTAACTGACAGTAGTAGCAATCCCTGAATGCACTGTTACGTTGACTATGTGACACTGATCAGTCAGTACCATCCAGTATTTTCATGTTATCTTAAACAACTCATTTACTTAGTCTAAGTCTTTGCACTGAATTATTCAGGGCACTTCACAATTTGTTGAAGGTTGTTTTCGGAACTTTGAAGCAAGCAGTAAAATCTGATAGCCTACTTTCTTATCTGAATGATGCTCTACAATCTTTATGTTTAAATACATTTGTCTATATGTGAATAAGTTTTGATAGTTTGTCTAGTTTTGCTTCACCAAGTGGCAACACTCTTACATAGGTATAATGCAGAGGTTTTATCTGTAAGTGTGATTACCTCGTTCTGTTTTATAGCTGTATTGCTTTGTCAGACCATTGAAGATATCTGGAAGCAGTTCAGAATTATTACATATTCATGTTAAAAATTCGATCTTTTAACGTTACTTATACAAATGTCAGACTTCTGGCAAGTCTTATATTTTATATATTTAATTTCAGGTCATGTAAAATTGACTGACTTCGGATTATGTAAAGAATCTATTCACGATGGAACGGTCACACACACGTTCTGTGGAACAATTGAATACATGTGAGCTGCATGATCAAATAGAAAAGTATTACTCTGGTCTGGGGGTAATGGCTACATTTTGCCTTTTTAAACTGATGGTTCATATGTTCAGTCACTTATGGGAATTTTATTTGATAAATGTGGTTTTGTTTGAAAATCAGTAGTCATTATTAGCATTAAGCTTGTTAAAATACTTTCATATTTTCAATTTTTCTCATTGTAGGGCCCCTGAAATCTTGATGAGGAGTGGGCATAATCGTGCTGTGGACTGGTGGAGTTTGGGGGCGTTAATGTATGACATGCTGACTGGAGCAGTAGGTGCACAGTTACAATTGCATGTATTTCTCTTTGTGGCTTTTGTAGTTACCTGTATTCTAATTCAGATGCATGTATAAATACATATATATTTGTATATATACAAACTGCAAGTAAGAAATATAACTAAAATATGGCTACACTTATGTTGACTACAGTCCTGAGCTGCTGTCATCCAGACAGTTACTTGGAAGTTCCCATTTCCAGTAATTTTATCTACTTTATAAATTACTGAAGTGAGTTCTGTGTACACAAATAAGAGACCTGAACAAGTCCTGTTTTTCCTCCCATTACAATGGTGCTTTCTAGCCTCCTTTCACTGGGGAGAACAGAAAGAAAACAATTGACAAGATTCTCAAGTGTAAACTCAACTTGCCTCCCTACCTCACACAAGAAGCCAGAGATCTGCTTAAAAAGGTAGAATTTTAATGAATGTCAGTCCTACATGTGTATGTAGAGAACAGAAATACAATAATACCACTATGGCTATCCAGTCCATGCTTGTTTTACTGCTAATAAGTCAGTCTTGTTTTTGTGTGGTACAGGAAGTGATTTTCCTTGAAAATACAATTGTTTTCTAACAACTGTAGATTTTCTGAGTGCTGTGTTCATTCTGCATGCTGTTCATTCAAATGATGATTCATGTCAGAACTAGCCTAGTCATAACGGCATAACTGATTTTTCTTTTTTTGGATGTTATTTCTCCGTAAGCTGCTAAAAAGAAATGCTGCCTCACGTCTAGGAGCTGGTCCTGGAGATGCTGGAGAAGTTCAGGTAACTTCTGCTTAACTCAAGAATTCTTAAATTACCTCATTGAAAATAAAACAGCTTTGAGGGTACATCAGGAAAGGAGAGTATGTCTGTCTTGAAGTGTAATAAGCAAAAACACAGCCACATGTGACAGCTGATCAAAATTTGAATGCTTTAAAGCTTAATGAAAGTAGCTGTCTACCTATTTGATAATTTGAGATTTGGAAAATAACTTTTATTCTTTAGCTCTGTCTTCCAGTAGATCTTTTCTACTAGTTGCACAATGCTAATTGTACAGTCAGCCATATAAGAGCGATGATAGTCTAGCAGTCTGATGAAAAACCTGCCAGCCCTTGCATTTAGTGCAGCTCTTTCAAGGGAAGAGTGTTGTTAGTTTGCATTCAGTGTTGCATGGTTCAAAGTTAAGGCAGAGGCCTAGTTCCTGTTGCTTCCAGCTTGACTTTTTTTTGTGGTGAGATTAACAGTGTACTAGAGAGGCCTCCTTATTTCACAGTTCTGATAATTTGTCATTAATACATTGTTTTGTCATTATTTTTAGATCTCTAACTTTTTAAAGTTGAAAAATGTAGAGTATTTTGCATGACAACTCACTTTTTCTAATACCTTGAAGGAAAACATGATAGGGACATATGTAGTCTGACTTGGAGGTACGGTATCAATTTTCAGCTCTTCCAGAACTCTAATGTAGTGATGCAGAATATATTACACTAGACCCATATGTGATTTTGGAAAGAAACACACCACAGAGAGAGACTGAAAAGAACATGCTTAATTCTTAAATTTCTGTGATTTATACCCAGAAGGCAGATTATGACTCTCTGCTGTTGCTAACCCTTGTAGGCTCACCCGTTCTTCAGACACATTAACTGGGATGAGCTGTTGGCACGAAAGGTGGAACCTCCTTTTAAGCCCTTATTGGTATGTACTCAGAATGCCGTGAGAGAATATTCCTCATACGCCTTTAGGAAAGGTCTTAAACAATGTGGAATCTAAAACTTAGAAACGCTCACTCTTACAAACTGCAGTGGCGTTGATTTCTGGTACTTTAAATAGTTAAATGCATCAACTTAGGTTACTAGTTCTTAGATTCACTGTTGTCAGATTAAATAGAGAAACTGCCTGATGCAGATTTTTTTTTCTGAGAACTGATGCTATATCAACATTTAAGAAATGAAAAACCTCTTTAGTCTCCACACAGTATGAAATACTGGCTGCCATGAGCGTGCTGTTCTGTCTTATTACTCTGTAGTCATGGTACTCATCCGTCACTGGAATAGGATCTCGCTTTTTCTATGTGAGAAGGTGACAAAAATCAGCTAATAGCTAATTTATCCTTCTGTTCAGTCTCCTGAAGGAAGGGGGTTCTGCTTCAGTTTTAATTCCTCCTGCTTCTAACCTGTATGTTAAACAGACTTGCATGTGCAGTTATTTCTGAATTTCTGCTTCTAAACATTACACAGTAAGTCAGTACTTAGTTGAAGCTAAGATTATAAATGGTTGCTAAGCAAAAGCAAATGAAGTCACCTAATTAAGCATTTTGTGTATTTGCTTATTAATATTTACAATGCATCTTGTGCATTATAGGCAGTAATTAAAGTTTACCTCAAACCAGTGATGTGACGAATAAGCCTCTATTATCCTATCTTTTATTTTGGTGGTGTGGGGTGTCTGTCTTTTTTTCCCTCTGGCTACAATTAGCTACAGCAGCAGTGGGTATTGCCACCCCTGATAGTTCTTGACTACTAAAAATCTCACTTTAAACTGACTTAGGCATCACTAATGTTGAGCATACTACAGCGTGAGGACTCCCAACCTTTTTTTCCTCACCTTTTAAAATGGAATTCAGAATGACACAAGACTGATTATTTCCAAGCAAATTATCTGACAGTAGTTTTGGGTTTTTTCTGTTACTAGCAAATTTTATGAGAGTTAGTTTTACAAACCAGATGGTTTTTGAAAATGTGCTTCCATGGTTGCACGGAGGCCTGCACAAATGAATACATACTGCCTTTCAGTTACATGAATGAGAGAAAGGATCTTGGAATTGTCTGTTGTTCTTTGGCTGAATTAAACAGAATCTTCATAGTCATTTATTCCAGAGTTGTCATCTATCCCTCACAGTATAAACACTTCTATATCTGCAAAAATGGGATGAAATTATCTGGAGTGAGACTTCAAGAAACTAATAGTTGCAACTGTTCTATACTGGTTGTGACAAGGGCTAAATTGCAATAAACTGGCATTGTATTTCTAAAGGTTTTTGTTTGTAATTTGAGATATTTTTTTTTTTAAAGGCATCTTTTTAATTCGTGTTCCTTTTTGATCCATAATTTTTGCCCCTCCCCCTTGCCTTTATTTCTCAGTGTCAGTGCCCATAGTGACCTCCCACTGGCAGCGACAGGATTCCGACACCACTCCAGGGTTTTACTACAGCAGAGCTCTGCCAAAAACCTATGGGATGAACTCCAGCCAGAGGCTACACTGATCACCGCTAAGCCATTTGGTTGATATCTGTAATATAAACCCTTAATCATTTTGTTTTTGCAAAGCAATCTGAAGAGGATGTGAGCCAGTTTGATTCAAAGTTTACACGTCAGACACCTGTTGATAGCCCAGATGACTCTACTCTCAGTGAAAGTGCCAACCAGGTCTTTCTGGTAAGTGAGCCAGGGACAAGCTGTAATGACTGTGGAGAGGTATGTTGTGTTACTTGGAAACAGCAGGGCATTTCAGGTAAATTAGTTCACCTGATACTTGAAGCAAACTATCGTAATTCTAAACACATTCTGCAATGGGTTTGAAATGTTTAAAGGGCTTTGAAAATACTTGATTATTGCTGGTGGTTTTTTATATAGACAAAACGAAACAGCTAACAAAGATTGCTTACTTTCTGAAATGTCAGCATTCTAATTCATAGTTGCATTATGAACCCTGGACATGTGGTTGCTTTCATAGTCATGCAGAGAACAATGTCCATTCTATAGATCAAAATTAATTAAATTCAGCATGCCTGTGGGAATCTGTGATCTGAGTCGAAGTATCTAGGGTGAGCAGGCACCCGGGTGAGGAACTCCCTAAAGTCCTGCTGTTTGCTTCAGGAAGTGAGTACAAGGTTGTACATCTACATTTACTCTCCTTTTTATAATTTTAATTTCCTATTTCATGACAATCATAACTGCACAAGTGCTCATAAATGTAAGTCTTGCCTGTAAGTTACAGCACATTCATTCCTGTTTTGCAGGGTTTTACGTACGTGGCTCCATCTGTACTTGAAAGCGTAAAAGAGAAATTTTCTTTTGAACCAAAAATTCGATCACCTCGCAGATTCATAGGTAGCCCTAGGACACCAGTCAGGTATCTTTTTTTTTTTCCTCCCCCTTTTTTTGTAATACGCTTTTTGGCAAGTAGTTGAAATAGATCTGCACTAGAAATAAAAAATGCGACTTTCTTCTCAGTAAAGCCTGTCACTTACATTAGAAGTGCAGCATCGATCCTGTTTTACAAACCACATTATTAGAGACAAATCTATGGTGTCTGGCAGCACAAGAAGTACTAATTTGCTTGCTATTCAACGCTGATACAGCCTCACAGTCTGGTGACTTTGGTACACCATTCCTCTAGAACTGTTTCAGAACATCCTAAGTACTTATGTGCCACTAGAGAACCATGTTAGTACAGAAAATTCCTTCTGCAATCATCTAGAAATATATCCTGACTACTCAAATGAGAGAATTTTACTTTACAAGAGACAGTGGTAGAAGCTAGACATGGAAACTCTCTCAGACTTCTGGAAGTGGAAGGAAGAATTAGAAATGCTTCTCAGTAGGCATTTAAGTTCAGCTTCCTGCAGAGTGAAGGACATACCTTGGTGCTCTGTATATCTTCAACTCTGATTTTTATTTTCTTGTTTTAAAGCCCTGTAAAGTTTTCCCCTGGGGAATTCTGGGGAAGAGGTGCTTCTGCCAGCGCATCAAATACTCAGACACCTGTGGAATATCCAATGGAGACAAGTGGAATAGAACAAATGGATGTGACAGTCTGTGGAGAGGCCTCGGCACCGCTTCCAATCCGGCAACCAAACTCTGGGCCATATAAAAAACAAGCTTTTCCCATGATTTCCAAACGACCAGAGCACTTGCGCATGAATCTATGACAACACAATTTTTTTCAAGCCTTTGAAGGTGGAAAACAAAGAATGGACATAAGCCCCCTGGAAGTGGAAATACGAGGGCTTGTATGGTTTACTTTTAAAAAGTGACAGTATCAAAGAGTCAGTCATTGCACAGAACGACTTGGAAAGCAAAGAAAAACGGATTTTTTTTCTGTCAATCAATGGTGCATAAAAAACTCTAGAAAATGGTATTGCAGAACTCTAGGCACATCATCTAACTGATTCGCAGTGACATCTTCTCACCTTATCAAGGATTTTTCAGCTTGATAGTTTGAAACTGACAGTATTAAGGGTCAGGATGTTGCTTCAGAATCACTGGTCTAGTCATGAATGTGTCGAGGAGGGTTAGCCCTTTCACTAGGCAAAGTATGAAATGCCTATATGCTTGCGTCTGAGGAATAATTAGCATGCAAGCTTGGTTAAGCTGTTTCCTACAATGGGGTGGAATCAAAGATGAAAGATAAAATTAATTGGTATTTCGCATTCAAAACATGATGAGTTTTTTATATATATAAAAATATATATTTTTCAAATAGATTTTTTGATTCAGCTCATTATGGAAAGTATCCCAAAATTAAAAATGCAAAATAATTGGTTGCTGTGAAGAAAGTAAAGGCTCTAGTTCTGATTCTTCTCCTCATGAAACAAAAAAATCAATAAGCAAATCACTCAGTTACCAGCTTGGCAGTGTGGGGTGGGAGAGAACTGTTTCACTTGCTTACCCAGCTGAAATACCTGTTCCTGCAAAGACAAATGGATCTAATTGAATGGCAATGCTGCTATGTTCTAGGCTTAACTGGAAGCCATGGGCTCACATACATGTCCTGCTTATTTCATCCTTCTCCTCAGCAGACATTTCACTGGGAAACATCACTTTTGTATATGCTAGTCCTTAGATGGAGACAGCTGAATACGTTCAGATTCTTACCCATATGAAAGATCAGGAAAAAGTGCATCGGAACCCAAGGTCAGTAGAAACGTATAGGAAGTACCACAGGAAACATATACGAATTCTACATAGTATAAGGAAATAGACCTTTTTGTAACCAGCGGGTAAGAACTTGAGGATTTTTTTTTTTTTAAATTTTGCTTATGGGAGCTCCCTGCTATTATACATTTCTAAATTTATCAACATTTTTTTCTATGCTGAGGCAATAAATTTGCTGATTGTATGAGAAAAGTGTTAAATGGCCTTTCAGTGAATGTCTTCCACAGTGGGTCAGAACTTTAGCAACTCAATTTAGGAAACATGTTCTAAGGACACTATTTATGTTTTTGAAATTGTCACAATCTGTACAAATGACTTACAGGTACAAAGAATAAAATAAAGGTAACTTTACCTTACTTAAATACTTCCTGCCTTAAAGAAAGCATTTCCATGAACATAGCTGGTGAAAGGGTTAATATCTGCAGAGCTTTACACTAGTTAGAGTGTGTATGGTGTGTGCGTGTGTGTGTATATGATCATGCAACTGCATACAAGTCCTGTCACTTTTTGCCTGCCACACGTTGCATTATCTTTAGTCAAACTGTGCAAAGTCTACTTCTAGTGTTTCACAACAGTAGGGATTTTTTTATAGATTCTGCTTACTCTGTGTATACTGAATCTTTTTGAGCCATAGGATCCAAGCCATAAAACTCTCTAAGCATGTTGAAGCCAATCAGAGTGCTGTTTTCTAAAATTTGCAAGTCAGGAGGATTCATCAGGATCTTGATACTAACAAAGAACCAACAAAAAAGATGGTTATGATTGAGCAAAAATTAGGTTGTTTTTTTTTTCTTCCTGATAAGCCTCTTGTTGGAAAAATTTCTTTTTTTTTAGTTTTATAAGGAAAATCAAGTTACCTTATAGTGACATAAATTGTACTGGAAAATTGCCATTTTTTATTTGCTAATACGGCCACTGGTGACATGTTGTGAAACTGAAATCAAAGTGCTCGTGTGTTTGTATTACGCATATTTGCAAACACGCAACACTTGAAGCAGTGCCTCTCTGTGCCACTTATTAACATGGGTTTCCTAACATGTTTACAGAGTATAAAGGCAAAAATTTTTTTTTGAGGCAGATCTCTCTTGGTCCTAGTTACAGCTAACGGTTGCTTTTTGGTTGGCTGGATATAATTGTCCAGTAGAATTGGTTTAATATGGCTGGCAAGAATGGCAAGAGTTGTTTGTCTGAGTTCACTATTAATTACAGATAGAATTCATCGGTTTTAAAATTAAATTTCATGTACTGTCAAATGTTTCATCCCATAGATTATAAGTTTAATTCCCTACCATGACTGTGAAACTTTTGGAGTGTGACTCAGACAGCAAGCACACACTATGCAATATGGCTTATCCTGTATTTATTTGTAAAAATATCAGACATAGATCCTCTATATATATATAATAGTGTCAAAATTACTAGTTGTGAACTAAGGGGAGTGGAGTTCTAGCTCCTGTCTGGCTATTTCGGATAAGTGCAGAATGCATTGAATATTGGAGAGCTTAACAAGTGCTTTCTTTTGTTCATTTAAAAATGTCTTAAATTTTTCATTAGAGTATAGAATCTTATTTTTTTTATTTTGTACAAGCTGCGCTTTTTTAATTATAATCACTGAAAAATTCACTATAATTTGATTTTATAGGATTTTTGTAGCATTACAAAAATATAGTAAAACTGAGGTTAATACCTGTTGTGGCTAACCATATAAAAGTATTAAATCTTAAACTTGAACAGAAGTCATATTTTTTTTTACTAGATGTTAAATAGGGGAATATTTTGTTCTGCAGGTCACTATCACAAAAGGTTTATAGGTCAGCTGTGTTACCAGCAGTTTTTCTTTTCCCATTTGATGCAGAAACTATTCTGGTATAAGATATTCAGAATTTCATAATTTTTCTCTGTGGGAGTGATGCATACATTTGATGCCATTCGTGTACTAAATTGTAATTTTGGGAATGCTGGAATAATTCCTACCAAGACTGTCTTAATTGTGCCATCCTGACATTTGAATGTCATCCTGGTATTAGCTCATAATAAAAGATAAAAATAAATGAGTCAATTGTTCTTTCGAATATCCCTTTTTGTGGTCTTGCTATCTAAAAGCTGAACTGCTGGAGAACATTTAATATTTGAGTCCACTCTAACTGCACAGTGGATGTTTACTTTGGGTCTATTCTCTTTGTAATATTAACTCCCAACCTGCTCTCACTGTTAATCACAAAGTGCATGAGACATTGAGGGAGACTGCTGCTGTCCTGAGGACAATGCTGGCGTTTTGGTTGGTTGGTTTTAAAATTCTCTCTCTACAGCAGGGTAGTTGCTGTTTCATTTTCCCAGCTTAGAGGGAAATCCTTTACCCTAAGGGGTAAAGGAGGAGGAGAAGTTATTAAGAACAAGGCAAATTACTTAAATATTCTTCCTGCAGATCCTTGATGATGCACTGTGTGCGGTTCCTGTATGTAAACTTCTACAGATTGTTCTCTTCTAGATTAACTTGGCTTTGTAGCTGTCTTCAGGAAACAAACTTGAGCTGCCTTAGCAGACATAAAGGTAATCCCTATTCTGTTTTTCATCTTTCACAGTTTACTGGAACTAAATATACTCAACTGCTGAGTAAGATGGATGTGAATAACAATTAAATGCAAATTTGAACATATGCTAATCCCAGTGACCTATTTTTATTTTATTTTTTTAAGGAAGTGGGTAGGCCCTAAGTATAACTGTGGATCTAAAACATTGTCTTTCGTCACAGCTTGGAAGGGAAGGGGAGGGAGGAGGAATTCCACTTAGAACTTAAAGGACATGACAGATGCTAGTTCTGTTTTACCAAGGGCTGGTACCTTCACCTATGTTCTTGGGCTCTTAAAAAGTGGCTACTGATTGCCATTTGTCATCCTCTTCTCTGTTCTGTCTCCTGCAGAGTCAGACGTGTGCTGGGTGTCAGTGTGTCTGGGTGTGTGGAAAGCAGGGCAGCTACCCTGGCCTCAGTGGGCTTGATAAGGAAGAGTTGCATCTTAATAGCTCAATGCTGACAAGCGGAGCAGAGAGGATGTCATTCATGGATGTAAGTTACTTTTTTCCCCTCTCTGTAACTAAGATGAGAATGACTTGTTTCATTTATGAAGTGTAAATCTAAACTGGTTGATCAAAATCTCTTTAGTGCTTTGTTTTTTAATAAACTGTGTTTGATAATATTACTGGGTTTGGATAATTTTCACTGGATCTTAAGGGGAAAAACAATCATAAACAGGGAGAGAGAATAAAAGAAATTGTTCCCTGGTCCCATCTCAGACCAATGTCCACCTTTATTCTAGTAAGGTGTTACTGCTATGTGGTAGGCAAAGACCAAAGCATCAGCAACAATCCAGGATTGACTTAAAGCACTGACACCATGTGTTGTTGTGCTCCATAAAATAGTTTTGGTGAGCTTTACAGGCCAGATGACACTGTTGAGTTCTTGTGTTGGTTTTTTTTTTCCTTAACAAGTGTAATACTTCTAAATTAGTTTCATATTTATTAGTAATAATGCTGGCCTTGCATACAGTCCTTGATGCCTTAATTCCTCAATGTACAGTATCTGTCTCAGATACTGAACTACCTATTGAGGTAAGTAGTTTATAAATACTTTTTTTCTATAGCAAAAGAATATTAAGTTCATGTTAATTTCTTTAAAATTTCCCTGCATACTTTGAATATTATTTGTGTTTCTTGATCTGTAACTACCTTTGTAGCTCATCTTAGGTCTGCCAGTCCAAGCTCTTGGTCCTGATGGACCACTTCAGCTTGCACTGTTACAGAATCATAGAATCTATGATGGAAAGGCAAGCTTCCTTCTCACTATTCCCTGCTTCACTCAGCTTGGGGATAAGGCAGTAAGAAAGCATACTTTTTTCTCAGATCTTTTCCCTTAGTCAGCAGGGTAGTGGCTCTGCTTTCAGGAGAACTGTTTGTATTAAGCAACTGGTGCATCTCAGAATCAGTACCTTCCTAGTTAATATTCCAGGAAAGGACTGGGTGATCTAGACCTATTGTTCTAAAAAGATTTTTTGAAAGTCTGTCACAGAGTACTGGAATTCTGATGAATGGCTACCCATTACTGGTAGGCAATGAATTTAATCAATATTCAGGTATTAAGAAGTGCATTTCCTTGCTCTAACATCATGTCCAAGTCTAGTGAATTTTAGTTTATATTTTCTCTGAGAGGGTTTTTGGATTAAAAAGTGATTAAACCGTTGGTATTAGCATTTCAAGAAAAGCTAACCCAGGATAAGTTACAATTTTTATGTTGCCCAGTATTTTAGAAAGGGTTGGTTATTACATCTGCCCTTATAAACTGTGTATCGGGCTTAGTCATGCATTTTACTTACACAAGCAAAGCTTTTTTTAAAGGTGCTGTTTGTTGACTAAATTAAATATAACACTCAAATTGTTTACACAGTAGTCTCAATACCTGTATGAAGAAAAAACCCTTAAAACACTCTTTAGTTAAACTATATATTCATGATTAAGTTTGGGAAAGCCTGACTGTGTAACCAAGTGAGCTGCCAAAGTCTCTGGGCCCATCAGAGATTGGGAATCCAACCTTAAGTTTCCCCTACTCTTTTTTGTTCCTTGACTGATTCAGTTCTTGTCCATCTCTCAAGGGAAGTTCTGCTGCAGCAGCAGTCTGAGTATCAGCACTGATGAAATTTAAATAACAAACAGTTCTGATCTTGTATGAACTTCAAATGCAAGCTAAGGCACAGCTTGATTTCTCTGAGGGAACTAAGAGCAGTTTGTTCTGACAATACTGGAGGTACAGGCACAAGCCCATTACAGCACAGTTCTGGCTGTGGCCAAGCTCTAATTCATCCCTGCCACCCTCAGGACTGCTCTAACACCATTCAGCTGCACATTCTCCAAACTAAGTACCTCACCTGCTGGGAAAGGCTTCCATGGGAACCAGTCTCTTCTACTCCCATAAGTTTCCAATTACAGACTTAGAAGCTTGTGCCTGTTTTCTTAAAGCTGGAGTCTTTTCCCCCAGTCACTCAGATACCATAGTGGAACAATCACAGGGCACATTTACTCTGAACTGCAGTAAACTTCAAACAAAAATACAATTAGCAAATCCACAGCGTGCTACAGCAAAGCCCAGGTTGCACATAAAATGATAGCTTGAATCATCCATCTCATAAGATTTTTATTCAGAATACTAAATTCTACTGGTATTACACTTTTAGCTGTACCTTTAAGGGCACTCTCCCATCATGCCCTGTCAGCCCTATAAATCTGGCTGTGTCAGCTGCAACTTGGTAGTACTCAGTCACTCTGCCTGGCCATTTGAGTTGCTACATCATTCATCAAGTAAGTGTTTAACTTTTTAATTCTCATTTTTCCCTAATTTAGAAGTTTCCTAAAGGTATTCCGTTAAGACAAGCTCAAGTTAATGGCAACTCAGTTTAACTTTGCTGTAACAGAATAATTTGAGTGTTTTTTTTTAATCTTATCTGAATAGCAAGGTGAAAAAAGACAAGCAGGAAAAAAAAATTGTACATGTTAGCTCTATAATTAGCATAAAGACTAGTCATGAGTAAGTTGCAGCATTTGGAGGTGTTTTGTTTTTCAGAGACATTAACAGGAAACGTTTACCTAGCAGTGAGCTGTTATGTACTTTCATGTAAGTTAATACTGAAGCAGTAATGAATCTCGTTTCTTTATTCAACATGCACCAAACAGATTGATTTAAATGCATTTATTCTCTCTGATTTTTATGCATACTACAAATTGCAAATATGGTATAAAATAGATTCTCCCCTGTAAGAAAATCTGGTTCTTGTTATGACAAAAATATAGTATTAAAGATTTGTTTTAAAAATACCAACTTTATAAAATGCTAAGTAAAAAACTAACATCAGTGGTTGGTTTGTGTATTAAGCCAAAGATCCATTAGAAGCCTACAAGAACCTAAAGGGGAAACGTCTTATTCTTGTGGCTTATCTCCAGGTACAGTGAGAACTAGCTGCTGTTACAGGTGCATGAATAAGAAGCTAATTTCTGTGATCTATTGGCCTAGCATTAAAGGACCTTTAATGCCAAGTGTGACAAGTAGCTCTAATTCTCACTGTAGTCCAGAGTATAAAATTTGCTCATAATCTTAATAAAATTGGTAGGTTGACCTTTTGGGTTGAGTCATGTTAGAAGGATAAATACAATTTAGTACAGTCTGGAACTCTACATAAAATTTTAAATAAAATATTGAATTAAGAAGCTGCTGCAAGAAGAAATGCAGCATTTTTCAAGGATTTGATTGTTTCCTACAAGAATCAAAAGAGAAGCAATGCTGGCTTTTCTGTACTCGTTCTGAAAACTTACTTTTCTATATTTAAGAAGGTTAAAAATACTGGAACATTTCATAGAAGCATGATATCTAGAATTTGGAAACTCGTTCCTTGTGCCACCTACAATTTAACCTGCAGTAAACTGAAAAACCTTAGCTTGAACAAACCAACTGTAAAACAAGTTGTCTGACATGCTTTAGAAAATCTGTAGATGCATAGATGTAGCTCCATCCTTCCACTTGTTAACATGGTCTGAAATAACAGTTCTGCAGAGTGGACACGTTTTTTCTCTATTAAACCATAAAGAGATGCATTCTTCACAAAATGTGTGCTGTAATGAAAAGAATGAGAACTTAGAGCTTCTAAGCTCTTCCATTTATAAGATGGTATATTATTTGCATAACCCGACTTCTAAAAATAATCATAGACTCACTAATCTTTTATGTTGTTTTGTTTACCAGTTGTTTAAAATATTCTTAAGTATGCAAAGAATAATTCTGATTATGTGTATTACCTGACAGATAAGCAGAATAGGCTTCTGAAATTCAGCTTGGCAGATTGAACAAATATCATCCGATTCAGAACACTCTCTCTTGCTAGCTGTCACCCCATAGTGCTGTAAAACAAGGTATTTTCAGCAGATATTACTTTCTAGGGGGGGCAAAATCCAAAACAGAACACAAAAATACCAGGACAGAAAGGAATTGGGAATAAGGGCTGCTATGTGAGGAAAACTATTAAATCCCTAATCCAACGAAATGTTGCTAAGTTTTTTAATAGTTGTTAGTTACTTGCATGTCAATTATTTTGGCGAGCTTCAATTCTCACTATATTTCAGCATAAAGCTCTGCCTGCATCCAACGAATATTCAGTTAAAAAGTAGGAAGCAGGACAACAATGGTATGTTATTCCACATACGTTTATCTGAAGAGACACACAGAATAGTTTTTTTTGAGGGTTTTTTTTTTGTTCTTGTTGTTCAGATGACAATGTATTCATGTAGTCAAGGAATTCACACTGTGAAATGGGAGAACAAGTATACAGGGCTTACTTTAAAAATGCAGTTGTCTATTGCTAGAACAATATGAAGTAATATAGGAATGAGGTATTTTTTTAAAAAGTATTTTCATGTAAATTGGGTTTATTGTTTTGTCATAAGAGAATTCAGTACTCACTGGTCGTGTACAAAATATCCGTAAGACCTGCCTGAAGTTTCTCAATTGTCCAAAAAAGCTCAAAAGCTGAAACGGGAAAGAAAACCCGAGTTATGCTTCGTTTTCTTCTCTGAACTAAAAAGCCTCCAAGCTTTTGTGCAGATTCCAGCACTAGAAGTCTCACTGCTGGTTTCATGTTGGCAGGAACATAAGCAAAGCTATAGTTCAGACCAACCCTATTTTAGTTGCTTAATATGGAACCAAACTAAGAATTTAACTTGAAGGTTTTTTTTCCAGTAGGTGTCTGTTCTTTAAAATAAAAAGTGTTGAGGCTCTGAAATGAAGCACTCGAGTGCAAATATATCAGCTTTATTATCATGTATCTTTAGAGTTATATTTCAGATGCCTTAGCATTACACAGTGTTTTTCATGTTCAAAGCCAAACTTGTACACTGAGTCTGGTTACACTGGGGCAGATGAGCTCTTTGGTGAAGTAGACAGCCAGTATGAACTCTTATGTTTAACTTGTTTAGCATCACACAGAATACTCCAGCAGAGAGAAAATCTAGCGTCCTGGAAAATGCTGATTCTTTTAGCCATTAATTTTACCTTTATTTTTGCAAGCTCTCTTCCTCAGTATCTGGTAACAGTCTGATCAGTATCTGATGTGAGGGGACCTATAGTAACAGTGTTCTTTGCTATGCAACCCCAATTCATTCCCAGAACAGGTGCAGGAAAAAAGAAGATTTAGTGTCCTGAGCCAGTTTTCTTATCAGTTTTGGAAGGTTATATCAGTTAAACTGAAGCATCAACTTGCAAGTCAGTTCAAACACAGGGGAACTTTCACAAATGTGTTAGTTTGTCTCTAACCCTCCAGTGATAATTACTGCAAAATAGTTTGAGAGGAATATGAAGCTTACATACTTTTAGGATGAGGTAGAGAAGGCCCAGCAATATTCCAAGGGTCCATCCTAGTACACTGTCCAGCTCCCCATAGCCAATAAGATAACGGAACCAAACTGGTATGGGGACAAACATACGGTAATACTGGCAGAGTTCTTCTAACAGCATGTACCAGTAGCCCTAAGCAAGACATGCAAAGGAGTCGCTCAAGATTTAAAACACAAAGGATTTTTAAAATATAGAGAAAAGATGCATTGCTATTCTTTCGAGTAACTTCCTCTCATAATATCTGTAAACAACTACATATGAAGCATGAAAAAGAATGAAGACCAGATGAGTCTCACCACAAGGGTACAAATAACAATAACAGGATTGCTGTACAGCAGAAAATCAAATTAATAGGCTAAAATAGGACGGCTTTGTCAGATGCCTACCTCCTTAACAATGCTATCAGACTTAACTTCATAAGGATTAAAAAAGAAAATAAGTTACACGAAAAATGAAAATAAGATAAATTTGGTCACGTACATCAGCTTGTCATTAGCAGAGTTGTGTCCTGCATTTAGGATTAAAAATGAGAGTAATGCCCACTCTTTTATAACAAACATAAATTACCAATATGTTCCTGTAAACATTATTTCATGCCACTGTGAGAAGCCTTATCTTGTGATAATTAACTCCTATATAGGATGGGGTGGTAAGAAAATGGTGGTGGTAGGGGGAGAAAGCAGCACAGAGTAGCTGGACTGGAAACACCCTAAAAATTACTGAATAACAACTACAAAGCAGAAGTGTCCTGCACAGACCACTGTGTGTGCATGTATAATCATAAATATTTAGCTTAGCTCTTCCTTTATTTCCTTAAGTTTGTCTTTAAAACTAGATTTATAACAGGGAAGAATTACTCTTTCTGTAATGTACTATGGATAATGCCATGTTTTGCCACTGTTGACCAGATTCCCTCTTTAATTTAGCAAAAAGAAAATTCAGAATTATTTTTGAAGAGACAGAAAATACGGCTGTTTGCATGTGCAGATCTTAAATTCTTCCCATGTCAGTTACTGTCGAGGACGTAAAAAATTTACTGTGCATCAGCTGCTCTGTGCTAACCGCCTGTACACACATTCTTACATTGCAGCAAATAAAAGGTTTCTTCATTCCCCCCCATTTAGAGACAGAAATAAACCTATTTATCCAGTGACATAATACCAGCAATTGTTTCAGATCAGACTGTAAACCTTCCTTAGCACCAAGCTGGGAAGAACACGAAATCCACAGGGTTTTCTTGCCCACAGTGTAGTGGTGGATTATATACAGACCTTTAATTAAAAAGACTTTTCTCTGGGTAGAATTTAATAATTAGCTAATTTCACTGTAAAAGGATCTTCATAAAGAAGCAAAAATATAGCTTGCTTTCTTACCTTAGATTTAAAGGACATCATAAAAGAAGGCACCAAGAGAATAAAGCACTTGAAGCCCATGAAGAGGAATTTCAGAATAAAGTCTGTGACGCCCACAATCCAGAGCACCTCCCAGAAGTTCATAAAATCCACAGTAGGGTTTAAAAAGATTAAGCTACAAAAAGAATTATCACAAGTTACTGGAGCACCCTATTTAGAGGAAAGCATAACCAGAGATTATCACAGCAGGTTTAATTAAAAAAGGAAACCTGGTTTACACAGAGGAAAAATATTTGCTAAGAAAATGAATTCTTTATTGCAAATTGATCGTTTATGATCTCTGACAACCTTTCAATTTTTGAACCTCCCTTCCTCTGTCTTCATCACAACCCCCATCCTCTAGAGACAGGCTTTCTTTCCCATTTTAACAATACAGCCTTTGACTGATTTACAGCCGAGACTGTAGCTACAGAACGGTAAGGGAAAAGAAATAAATTGGAGACAAACTCCATAGAGCCCCAGAATGGCATATATTCAGTATTCCGAAGGCAAGGTGGTAGGATCAAAGCTAGGAATCAAACTTGGCTACATTCCCCATGGTACAGTAGTGCCAATAAATTGAGTATGGGGTGTAATCTTGCAAATTCCAGCATACTGTTTTCAAGGGCAGCACTGGTTCAGTTTGGCAGAAGAGGAGGAATGGAGATTAAAATGAAAGAGAAACCAGTGCTACAATTAAAGAAAACCAGCAACAGCCCAGATAAAATGTTCCCAGGTAATATTTAATTTTGAGTATTTTATGATGTGAGTGGAGATGTTCCTCTACTTACCTGTAATACAGTGACTGAGAATGAAAGGTGTAATACAAGAGGAGAGATGATCCAGTTAGGTATACTAGTAACCAAGCACATTGCAGCTTGGAGCACCGTTCCTGTAAGATAATTGTAAAGACATATTACAGTCCTTATCTCAGCATCAGCTGAAAGTTCAAGCTGTCAACTGCTATTTCATTCCACAAATAGTTAAGAATTCTTCCCTAAAATCCAAAAAGCTTTTATACATTGAAGTGATTTCAATATTCAAAGTCAGAGGGCGGGAGAAAAACCTCTTTCTGAATTTTGCAAACCTTACTTATCTGAGAAGCTCTACACTGTACAGAAGCATTAAGACTTTGCTTCCACCTTGAAACCTTGACACCTAATATTACTAGGTAAATAGAACCGTATCTCCATTCACATTTCTTTCAAAAATTGATGGATAAAGGTCTTGGTTAACTTACAGAATTTTGTTGCATAGGGTGATACTTACTCTTAGAAAAACCTGATTTACTATGCTTTTGTTTGCATACATATAAGTTGTTAGCAGCCCAATTCCAAGAGAAATGCCTATTAGGAAAAAAAGGGTCAGTTATACACAAGAAAATAAGAAAAATTACTGAACTGGGTTAAAAAAAACAGCCACTTCTAATATGTCTTTGTAATTACAATTAATAGCTCAGACTGTCAAGCTAGAATAATGAAGCACATTGTACGTATGCCAGCAAAGGAAACAGAAGCCACTGAAATGTAGTTTAGTAAATCTCTTTCTGATGAATAAAGCAAATAAAAATAAAGCTAAAAATAAATTTAATTATATTTCAGGCATGGTTATTAGTATATCTGTTTGGGGGGAGGGTCTGTTCCCTCAGACCTTATTTTGTTATACTCTACCAATTATATGCTGCATGATCAATTTGACACACAGAATCAAGATATACGGCAGACTCTTGTGCAGCCACTGGAGGAGGTATCTGAGCTCTGAGAGGGAGCTGCCGCTGTGTTCCTCTGAGTCTGGAGTGGAATCGTCGAGCCCCCCTGCTTCGCTGTGGGCATGTCCATGTGAGCGACTGTGGGAATCTGCCCTCGAAGGCCAGGAACTCGCATTTTCTCTGGCTTCTCCCACAGCAGAGTTTAGCTGTATGCGAACATCTCCACTATGATGGCATGAGCTCTCTCCTGACAACCTCGCTGCGTGGGCGCTCTGAGAAGATGAAGAGTCATCGCTACTCCCTTGGATGCTGTGGAGATGACTGCAGTTTGGTTGCATGGTGGGATTTTTTTTCTGGTCCAGATTCTTGCTATTTTGTCTCCTAGAGTGGGATATAAAAAGTCACAGTTGAAGGAAAAGAGAACTAGTTCAGAGGGGAAAAAAAATACACCAAAAAACCCAACACAAAAATACTGAGTGATTGCCTGTATGAAGTAAGATTCTTTTTCTGAGAGATACTGTCTTCATGCTGAAAGCTGGCATGCTGGGTTTGCGCCCTGTCTCCACGGGGCAGCTTTCTGTGTGCAATATGAAATGAATTCTTTTCTTTCACGTGCAGATTTTCTAGCCTGCAGTGAACCTTGGCTGCCTTAGTAAAATCTAGAGTTGCTTTAGTGCAAATCAGAACAGCAAAAGCTGCTGAATAGCAGGCCAGCACTAGCTTGTACAGAAGAGATCTCAGAAGTGCTGCAAAATTTTGCAAAAATAGTAACGGGCCAAAGAAGGAACAATGATGGGAAGGAAGCAAAAAGTACATTTACATGCATCCATAAAATGGTAAGCATTTGTTCAGACAAGTCTCGTCAAAAGCCAGTGCACGCTCAAAATTGAGGGCCATTATGAGATTAACGAGATTATCCTGTCTGGGTAAGTGAGCAGAACCAGGTTAGTCCATTTTGTAAGAAGCATTTAAAAGAGCCTGGACCATATGGTCTGGGTGAAAAAAGAAATGCAGCCAACAAGCAGTAATCTATGAGTGAGACCACCCAAATGAGGTTTTATTTCTTTCCTCTGACATCTTTCTGTTGTCGTAACTGGGCAGTTTTTCACGTCTGTGTCAGCCTTCACATTGGTCAAACAGTGTTAAATCTACTTTTCTGGACTGGTGTGACATGAGAGTAGTGATTTTGGAGAATGTTTTGAAGCCCGATTTGGCACAATACTTGTCACTATCGAATAATGCTATTGAAACATTGGGAATTTTGTTTTAATCCTTTTTCAGGAATTCAAACTCTTCCAGGTTCTTCTCTGAAGTTATTTTTTTTCCAAAGCTCAGCATATATACACAGATAGTTTCATTGGGGATACAAAAAGGTTAAAGCAAAATTGGTTTTGCACTGCAAGAAGTTCTTAATATATTTGCACAAACCTAGGATTCTTTAGCCTTTAAAATGAAGATTAGATTAGAAGAGTAAATTGCATGAATTTAAACAAAATCTGAATAGGGGAACTTACTACCATTTAGAAATGCTGCTGCTGCTACTACTATATTTTTGTTGGCCAAAGATTACATCATACTTCAGCCAAAATTCATGTTCTGTAATTTTATGCACATGAATAAAGCAAATAAACTGGAGATAGTATTGACTTGTCTGAGCAGTATTACTCAGTGTGTCTGCAGGATCAGGCCAAGAACGCTGTTTTTAAAAGGGGATGAATAATAATAATAATAAAAAAATCTTATTAGCCCTCTTCAGTGAGTGGTTTAGGGCCTGTTTCTGCAAAAACTGATAGTTGGCTCTTTAAAAAAAGAGCGATCCCATTGTTCGAGTGATGCAGCTTCCCTTGGCACTCTGCCTAACAAACTTTCAACTAAGTTATTAAACGGGATTTCAAAGCCCAAGAAACCCGCACGCAGCGCACGGCTTCCAGGATTTCTTCGCCCCCAATGAGACAAAATGAGGTCTTTGATAGAGGCTCCTCTCCTGGAGCGTTCCCCGACACCTCCCGGCCGCTGCCTCCCACCGCGCTTGGGGAGGCGGCTTCGCGCCGGTCTCTGGGCCGCGGCGGCCTCGCCCGCGCCCCTCGCAGGGCCGCGCCGCCGCCAGAACCCGCCGCCGGTCCCCTCGGAGGCGGCGGGAGGGCGAGTGCCGCCGGGGGCCCCGCCAGCCTCCATAGAAACCCCGGCGCAGGGAGCGGGTGACCCTGGAGAGCCGCGTCCCCGCTTCCTCCCCCCCGCCCCGGGCTCTGAGGGGGAGCGGCCGCCGGGAGCCCCTTTCCCGCCCTCCCCCGCCGGAGCCCGGCGAGGCGCCAACCCGCGGCCCGGCGGCGGTACCTCATCAGGCGGCCGGCGCCTCCCGCCCGGCGCCGCTGCCCAGGCCGCGGCCGCCCGCCGCCTCCATCGCCGCCGCCGAGGCCGAGTGGGTGGGAGAGGGCGCGGCGGGGGGAGGAAGAGGAGGAGCCGTGAGGGGAGGAGGAGGAAGGCCCCGAGCGGGGCGTTGCTTTGGCAACGAGCGGCCGCGGCTCGTCGAGGCCTTCGCCTCGTCAGGGGACGGGGAGGCGGCCGGGTGGGTCCCGTGTGGGGCGGTTGGGGGGACTCGCCTCAGCCTTAGGGCCGGGGATGAGGCCGCGGCCCAGGCCCGCCAAAGTTGGGGGCGGGCAGTCGTTCCTGTTGCTTTTTATTTAAAGCTTCAATTAACATTAACCTAAGAAGGCAATAATATCGAAGGAAATTAAGAAAGATATATAAATATATATATAAATATATATATGTGTACCGCGGTATCATTCCTTCTCAGTGGCGATTAGTGCTCACCGCAGGGAAGTCCTGCTGGCTGGAAATTGGCTTTGCCTCCTAGGAAACCTGAGGAAAATGCTGCCCTAATTAATGCTGCTGTAGCTCTTAGAAGAAGCTTGAAATTAAATAGGTACAGGGTTTTCTTTCAAAATATGCTCTTGAATAAATTACTTTGCATCCAGAAATGGCATCTGTTTTCCTTGGCTCAGATATTTTTCTAAAAGTGTTTAGGTATGCAGCTCACACTGAAACCGGTGCCTAATATCTGAGCAGTTTTGAAAATCAGTCCTGTGTTGTTTTGAATTAAAACTGAAACACTTTTTAATTCAAAATTTTAAACACAGAAATGCTGCGGGGTCAGTAACCCTGGGAGAGGGGAAGGTCAGGCACTTAGACATCAGATCTCATGAGGTGACAAACTTTAGAAGAGCTAAGTGGCCTGGTGTTTAGTAACACATACCATCTAACCATAAACCTTCTCTTTTATACTTGAGGAAGAAGCTGAAAACACTGGACACATCTCTGTTCCTGTTGGAGGTAGGTTTTAAGGAGGCATCTGCAGCAATTTGGTCTACTTTTATGATGTTTTTGGAATCTGTATCTAGAATTTCTTGACTGGAAATTTCAGGCCTCACATCCTCTGCATTTCACTTGGGCTGTGGCTGATGTAGTGGAAGAAACCCGGGCTAGTTACTACAGGTATGCTGAAGTATTAAACAAACCCACAAGCCTCCTGTTCCTGTAGGCCCTCTGAGCTAAGACGACCTTTTAATTTGTATAGTACTTGTGTCTAATTATCGCAATACTGCTCAGTAGCAGCACCAATGCAGATTTCAGATGCTTGGCTGGAAGCACTCTAAGAATTATGTGGCTACATCCCCATCCTTCCAAGAATAACACAAAACTGTTGTGTTTGACTTATGCTATGCCATATTGTTCATTCTCTTACTCTTTCCTCAGTCATTTGCATAGTGTTTGGATTATGAAGGACAATGTGAAAAATCTTAATGTGATTCTCAAATCAGGAAAAGCAATTATAAATCCTTTATTTTTTAAATAGTATTTTATAGTTGGAAATTATGCATGCCTTCTGTACATTGCTTGGAAGTGTATAAATATAAAAGCCTCGTTCAGCTGTTCCTTTTTTGTAATTATAAAACACATTAAAGTACAAATGTAGTTTTAAAGCAAAGTTGTTATCAAACAGTTTCTCATTGTTATATGCACTGGGGATATGAAATTAATTCATGGCAGCTTATTAATCAATAATGTTTGCTCCTGCAGGTCACTTGCTGATTTATCTCCAATTCACAGCTCGTTAGAAGGTAGGTAACTCCTCTGTGATGTTGTTATTTAACAGGTATGTTTTCATGGTGCTGTTAATGACCTTTGGATTTACTAACTCCTGACACAAAAAAGATTTCAGAGATTATTAACATAAAATTGGAAGTCTTTTCCCATGGGTGTTGCACCCATTAGGTCATGTAATACTTAATAATAACTTGACCAATCTGTATTTTGGACTCTCCTCCTAGGATGCCTATAAATTTCATGCAGATAGCTGAATTCGGTGTCCAGGCCTGTTTTCAGGTATGTATATATATATATACCCTCAGATAGAAGTATCCCAAAGTTTCTCAGCCTCCTAGGTATAAGTGGTACCTCCTTAATTGATGCTATCAGCAGATTTCATCAGTGTATTCCTGCTTTTCTGTGGTTGTTAAATTCATGAGACAATATTGGAACAAACACTGATCCTCGTGGAGCTCTGCCAGTGGTGCCCTGGCAGCACAATACTTACCTCTGTACTAAAAGTTGCTGTGAGCTGGTTCTATACATAGAAATATTAGAAGAAAATATTTTGTATCCTAGTCCTAATTCCTGAAGGAGCTCTGCAGAAGTCTTCTGCATAGAACAGTTTAAGGCATTACAATCTTAATCTTTTTTTTTCCTCATAATAAACTGTTATATTACTATTTTTCATCAGAAGATGTGGAAGGAGCTAATCCTTGAAAATTAGATGTACAGTGTAAGTCTTTGGTGAATTTAAAGGAACTGATCTCAGATATGTTGAAAGGAATTGTAGTTAACAATCTGGTAAAACATTGTTTCCTTGCAAGAGTCTGTAAAATAGCAGAATGTCCTGAATATTCAAAAGCTTTATTGGTTGTCTTCATTCTACGCAGAATGTAACTTGAGTATGGAAGACTTTTGCAAAATTAAGGAGTTTAGTTTAAATTGTTTGACGGATTTTAAAGTCTTGCCAAGAGGCTCAAATGACCTTTAAAACTGGAATGCTTCCTGAGCTTTGAATGCTCCATCTTTTTAAAACCAGCTCCTGCAATTATACAATCTTCGGTTTGAATTTCGAGCACAAGAAAACAACTCCTGTGCTCCCATCTTTAAGGCACTGAAAAACAGAGACCAGTTTTGAAAACTCCTCACTGGAGTGGTGGTAGAGGGGCCTGAATTTCACTGTTGAAGTCTCATCTTGTAAGCTTTGTCAAGCAGACTCGCAAAGAATTTGAACCAGATATTTTTATAATGCAATGACATCATCTTGTTCCCTGAGGTTTCCAGAAATCTTACCAGCTCTCTGTGTACAGCAGTGCGCTCGTTTCTGTTAACGTCATTCTAAACTGAGAGTGGTTCCGCTGGAATGGTGTCATGTAATTGCTTTAAAACTGGTGAATTAGATCTGAGAGTCGTGAGTTTTGTGTATAGATAGAGCCTTGAATGAAAATTAGACAGCGGAGCCACAAAGGGCAGTTGTAATTTTTGCTCACTGCACAGGAGGGTGCTCAGCCTCTGTCTTTATCTGCAAGAAAGAGCGATTCCCATGGTCATTAGAATGAAGTGGAGAAGCTGTTTTCTGAGCTGGTCTTTTCTTGTGGGGACATTTGAAGATTTGTTAAATACAATGACTCAAAAAATATTCAGCTGTTAAAGAATTTTAGAAGGTGTGTGTTAATTGCTGTTGTAAGACCATCACAAAAGTATTTAGGTCAGAAGATGTCCTGTAATGATCATCCCCTGTGTAAGACGTTGGTATTCTCTACTGGGTGTGCTTAAAGGTGCCAGAATTTCAATAGAATCTTTGAAGTTTCTCAGAATTAATTTTTTTTTTCCAACCTAATGTGTTTATCAGAATATGTGAATCCTTGTGTGAATTGTTCTGTTGAAGAATGACTTCTCATGTATGTAAAAACTTACCCTGAGTGGATTTACTAGGAGGGGTACGTAGGTTTGTTAATTTATATTTGATCAGTAGTAGCTCCTTGTAGTTATATCCTTAATTATTCTTTATTTTCCTTGGTAAATATTATTATAGTTTAGGTTCAAAAAACAAATGAATGTTCTAATGTAACTCATAAATTTGTAATTATTAAGATTGTCTGCCATAAAAAGTTTTATTTGATTGACTATAAGCTGAACAAATGGTGAGATAAAGAATCTTCTGGCATTAATTACCACTACATGTAAGAAAAATGTTGGTTTATGAGTGGCTGAATATTGACTAACTTTCTGTTTACCTTTTTAGAGATCAGTTAAACAGAGGTCTTGGTTGTTGTTATCTGGTCAGATTTTAGTGAGTTAACACATTCTGTCTGAAAGCAATTTGTTAAACCTCTGTCTTGTACAAGGTCAAAAATACTCTGTCCGCCTGAATGAATATCCATTTTAGTTGCTAAGTAAAAACAATTGTTTTTAAAAAGCATTACCATTGTAAACAGATTTCCAGATAATTCCTTTCAGAACTTTCAGAATAAATACAAACACAGAAATATAGTAGGCAAAATCTTGTTTGTCTTGTTAAACAGGATTTGTCCCATTAACGTCAGCACATAAATATTTGCTTCACTTCAGTCAATATTTACCTCACTGGACAAGAAAACTTGTTTTGTACTTCACAAGGTTAATATTTACTTACTGTTTTTAGTGACAATATATAAAATTCTCTGTTTCTAACAATATGGAGGGCTTTTTTTACTTCTTTTCTAACAAAAAAGATGTTGTATTAACAAACGTGTGTTAGTTTATTAGGAAGTCTTATCCACAAGTAAGATCATGCTCATTGTGTAATAAGATTATCCAGATTATGCCTATAACATTTTACAAGGATAATTTAAAAAAAAAAAAGGTAAAATTACTAAATATATTACTGAATTTAAAAATAATTGTCTAAGACTGTAAAATAGGAATTCCACATCCATTGTTTTTTGTGCTTGTTTTGTGCCAGTCAAGTTCTGTGGTAAAGGAAAATGTGCCATTATTCTTTAAATGATGATTTGGTATTTTGGTTTTTAATGTTCCTTGCATATGATAAAATAATTAGACTGAAGGAGGAGCTCAGAAACAACACGTAGATTTTTGGCTCATAGAAATGTTACTGAGAGTTAAATTTGAATAAATCGCCAGCGTGTCGTAAGGAAATGCTTGTCATCTAGATTGAGTGCATCATTTTTTGCCTATCCCAACTTCCCATGAAAGAACCATAGAACCCTACTGTGGGTTCTGCTTTTTGTGGTGTGGGGTTTTTTGATTATTTTTTTTTTTTTTTGGCATTTTGAAAATTTGTACTTCATGGTCAAATAAGTTGAAAGAAGAAAAAGGAACAGGGAAAAAATATAAAGGAAAAAAACTGATGTAATCCTATGAATGTATGTGATTAGCATACGTAAGTGAGTAGTCTCATTAGAATCAAGGGGCTCCTTGTCTATGAAGTTATTTGCATGAGTTTGTAGGATCAAGGCCCTCTTTACCTCAACATTATAGAAAAATAAAAATACTTGCTTTGCCATTAGGAAATCCTTCTGCTTATGCCCACATATAGCTCACTGTTTTCTGATTTCATTAATAACAATGGGTTAGCTGGAGAGGAGATATTGATGTTTGTACAATTTATAAAATTATGGCTGTTCATTACAGAATTTGTTAGGATATGTATCACACAAACGTGTGTCTGTAATCTTATCATGCTTGCCCTTGTTGACATCAGTGATAGACTTTCCATTGACCTTAACAGCAACAAGCATGTGTTTCCAGATGTTCCTGAGGCTACTAGTGTGCTGTAGTAATGCTGCAGCTCATGAAAAGTGAAATTTTAGTAACTGAATTATGCAAAATGCAGAACTACTTGTTGCTGATATTATGGATATCCTGTGCCTCTAGTTACTACAAGTTGGCTATAGACTGCAACAGCTTGGTGAAGAGGCAGCACATTTCTGAACTAAACACTGCACACGCAACTGGTGTCGTTTAAGCAGTTGTTCAGCATACTTCCCCATGCTCAACCATGCAAGTGTTTTGGTTGTAAAAATGAGGATGTAGATGTTAATGCAGAAAGCAAAGGTTTCTGGAATAAAATTAGGAGTACTCCTCCTCCTAATTTGAAAATTATTTTTGTTTTGGAAAGCAAGCACAAACTTAGCCATTTTTCAGTTAGGTCAGAGTAAGTACAGTGGTCACGCTTGTATGGTTTAGCGGGGAATGCACAGATGACCTTTAGATCCTTATAGCTGACTAGTCCGTGTTTCCAAATGTGACACTTCATTTCCGTGGAAGGATTTTTCCCCCATGCATTTCATATGTATATCATAGTTGGCTGTATGCTTATTTTTCAGTGGTTTAGTTATAAGTGTATATATGATAGTACGACGTGTTTGACTTTCAACCTGCCAGAGGCTTTTGTCTGCAGCATATGGTTAAGAGATAGTGCCATCTATTTGGTGTCTGGTCAAAGGAGATAACACTGTTGTTTATTAAGCAAGACACATTTGTTATCTTGCTGTAATGTACACTTTTCTTGCAGTGGCATACTTAAAACCAGTTCTGAGTAGGTAGAGAAAATGAGTATGTTTGCATGTATGTCATGAAAAAAAACTAGTGTCTTTTTGCAAAGATCTCTAATTCGGTCCCTTAGAGGGGTGATTTTATGATTTACACTATTAGAGACAAGGGTGAGGCTATTTAATTTATTTAATCTTATAGTCTGAGTCTTCAGTCGAACTAAAGTCTCTGAACTAAATCACAGCACACCCATATCCCTCAAACTGTGAAATAAAATATCTGTTTGTGATAATGATTATCTTAATTTAACAGTGAGTTCTAGCTCACTCAGTACTTTTCTTCATTAATAGAAAGAATTGATGGAAGACTACTTACAAGAGTACTTACTACTTAACTAAGAACTACTTATGAAGTAAAAAACTGGTGAAGAAATACTGGAATTCATCTTAGGCTCATATATAACTTCTTTCAGAAGACATTATGATGATTAAGCATGTAAGCTTGCATGATTCAAACTCTGGTGGTGTCTTCCCTATTTTCAGTAGAAAATGACTGTCTTGTCCATCAGTTTCAGCCAGGTCTCTGACTGCTCATAGATCAAAAATACAAACAAAAAGTTTGCTGAGGGCCATTCAAGCTCCAGCAAGTTACCAGACTCATTTTTATTGATGTGGCAGCTGAAGTGCCGAAGTTTGTAAGTGAAAATTGTAGGACTTGATTGCCTGAAGCTAGGCAAGAAATCCATAGATAAGTACCTAAATAAAAAGCCTTTTTCAAATGATGCAGAAAGTCCCAGTAACTGTGAGGCCTGAGCATGTCTGGTGAAAAACAGGCTTCCTAGTATGGGTAAATAAGGGTCTGGATGTGTAACTTCAGGCATTCAAATTTGAAAATTTTGGTCCACCACTCTTTAATTTCTGCTTTTGATGCCGAGTTCATCATGCCACACTGCTTGGGGGTGTGTGTTTGTTTGTTTTTGAAATCACTGCAGTTATGATTTTCACAGTAGCTTCTTAGAGAAGACCAAATGGAGATGTCAACTGTGTGAGCAGGGGCTGTGGACAAGGAACATGTGGTTGAGTATATACAGACCAACAAAAGATTCTCTTCAGCCCAGTGAAAGGGGAGAGAGCTAGAGAACAACAGCATGAGGAGAGGGGGATAGATATAGGTAAATTAACCTGTAAATTAAATACATCATAGCACTGTTAGGACTCCAGCTATAATGTAATAGATGCCCAAAACTTTTGTGTGTGTGTGTGTGGATGTGCATGTACATACTTTTCCAAACTTCCCAGTCATGCATCCCATCTTACAGAGCTGCTCTGTACAGAGGATATTTCTTTGTGCCTCTTGTCAGAAAGGGCCTGCAGAATGTCTTCTGCACAGTCTTCAGTGAGGCCAATGTTGTGTTCGGTGCTTAGGGAAAAACAACTAACTCAAGGCTTGCAGAAGAGTGGCACGTTTGTTTAAATTTCTTAAATGCGTCACAGTGATAACAGCAGCTGAACAGCATTTGTCCTGTGTGTATTTCTGTGTGCAATGGAACATTTTTTTTTCTTTTAATGTATAAGAAAATATGAAACACTACAATAAAATAATATCTGTGAATCCTGCCCAGGGTCACTCAGATATCCATGTAACATTTTATGGTACGTGCAGAGAAAGACATGAGAGCAGATAAAAGACATTAAGCAATGAAATTATGGTCAATGGAAATGTTTTATATTTTTCATTGTTTAGATCGTGATGCAGTAATTGTTCTCTATCATGCAAAATTGCCACAGTGTTAAAATATAATTGTAAAATGCATTACTCTTTGATCCATAATTTGAACCTTTATACAGGTCATGTAATTGTATACATACAGAATTATTTGTCTGTGACTATTTAACAGGTACACATAATTCATGTCTGTTCTTTTTTAAGTAAGCTGAACTTACTCCTGTTGAACTTAACCTTAAGTTAACCATTTTTCAGCTTCCAGTGCTGCAGTAAAAATGTACTTCCTTAAATCTGCTTTGCTTGCAGACAGTCTGACACAGTAGATTTAGTGCAGCTGCAGTATTAATGTTCAAAACTCCCATGCTGCCCAGTTTTCCCACTTGCTACATAAAAATGCTGTACAGTTTCTCTCTCCGAGGCTCCTCGATTAGGCATTAACTGACTGGATGCCTCTGGTTTGGTTAATGTTTTCATTTACATATAACACAGTTTTACACAGTCACACAAATTACTATTTATTGCAAAATAAGTATGGTAAAATAATAATTTTACCCAATATTGGCTTAATATTAATCTTCAAACTGTGAAAGTCAATGAAAAATAAAACTGGGAGAGGATTAGTGAAATGAAAGATGCAGAATCATGGAATAAATGAGTTGCTAGAGAATAACTTATGATTATATGTATTCTTAACTAGTTATAAGAACATATAATGGAAGAATTTTCTGCAGTTATAAAGGAAGCAGCATGGGTTTATGTATCCTGTAATAGTGGGAAGTGGGGGAAAATGCTCAAGAATCTGGGTCATTGCTTTTATCATCTCCTATCACAACGCTGAGTTTTGTTAACTCAGTTTCACAAGGGCAGCTTTTCCGTGTTTTTCCTGTTTTTTGAGGAAGGTTTAATGGCTTCAGAATGTACCAGCAAGTTTTTGAAGGTAGGTTTGTAAGTTATGTTTCAAATCTGGGTTTCTTTGAAGGCCTGAACTGTAGAATCCTGATGGTTTGGATGTTGTTGAGTTTCTGGTCAAGAACAAAATGGACCAAACTGGATTTCAGTCTTCGATCTTTCCTTCTGCTCGTATGTGATAGGACTGTGTGCTTCCACAGCTTGATAGCGATCCAGCCTCTACGTCATTTAATCCTTAAAGCCAGTGAGTGGCTTCAGTGCCCGTTTACTTTTACCAAACTTGAGAGTAGTCCCCTACACTGAACAAAGCATTTGAATTCATGCTTCGAGTTAAGCTGTTTGCAAGATGTGCATTTTACAGACTGGATTTCATTCAGGAAGATTTTTGGAAATAACAACAGGAGTACAGCCTCCTCCATTTCTTTTCGTGTCAAAAGGAGTTCTATTTTTTTATCTTCTGAAGAAATATTTCCTAACCTTTATTTTACCAAGGGTCCTTTTTAGCAACTGACTAAATTTTGTGGAGCTGTATCAGTTTTTCAGTCCAGGTTTGGAAATCACTTCTCCTCTCTTTATTTAGCCTCTAGTGGTTCTTCCCCTCCAGAAAAATCTCAGCTTTGATTTCTTATGGAGTCAGCAGCAGAGGATAGGGAGCAGTGCAAAATTCTTGCTGCTGCGTCTCCCGACGGGAGTGCAGAGTCCCACAGCCAGCGGAGCCCTGGAGGAGGAGGAAATAGCGTAAGCATTCTTCGTAAAGCAGAGAAAATAGGTACAGGCAAATATTTTAAATTGAACTCTAATGAAATTATTGTTTATGGCCCAGCTTCTACCTTACATCTAGAATCTGTCATTTAGGTGATTGGGCCAGCAGGTGGCAAATATAATTAAATTCAAGAAAATAAAGAAAGAAGTAGGCTGGGGATTGATTGCTAAAAAGAAGACATCTAGTTTACTAATTAGGAGGATTTATAGGATGCTGTACTTAAAAGTAGATGATTAGTGATAGCTCATCTTAATCACGAAAGTTACCTTATGGTTTGTTTCCTACAACCCATGTCGCTGCAGCAGTCGGATGTGTGATTACAGCGTGCAGAGGGACGCTAACCTCGTGTTGATCCACCTGGCGTGGGCAGGAGCATCTCAGAAACGGAGGGCAGGGGTTGTGGGCTGTGCTGCTGCAGCTGCATCGCTGCTGGTTTGGAGAGGGGCAGCCTGAGTACCTGTGTGCATCAGGTTGCGCTTCTTGCTGCAGTGTAGATGTGGGTGTAGTAAAGAACGAATTGTATCTGGTTCTGTGTTAGCAATAACCAGAAACAATAGACCCACTGCACTAGACACTGTTATTTTTGTCTGGAAACATTATGAAAGGCTGCACAGAAACAATGTTATTAATTTAGAGAGGTGGTAGCAAAAGATACAGTATATTAACGTCTGTCTTGAATTAGGTAGAAAGAGGAAAGAAGCTGGCATTCTTTTCAACTAATTAAAAGAGAGTGTAAAAATCATAGGACAATAGAAAACTAAGATGGAGATTTGCTTTTGAAATTCTTATATATCTAAGTAGCAATCTAAAGGTATTTTAATGGAAATCAGAAGTAGATATTAAAGTAAAATATTTGTCAGTGGAGACTGCTGAAGTGGAAGTTAAATCAATTTTTTTTTTTTTCTTTTTTAAGGAAGTAGTGGTGATAACTGGCATTCACATCATCTCTCATTAGAGTTGTTTTAATGTTCAGAGCTGTTACTGGTGAGCTCATCATGGCAGTCATGTATGAATTACACAGTTCCCTGTGCCCTTATCTAATTCATTTCTCTGTGCTACACATTGGAATAATTTGAATATGAAGTATATCAGGAAAACAGAGTTGTTTTGTTCTAAGCAGAGAACTGGAGCAGGACTATTCCTCACAAAAAGTAACGAACACCCAGAGTGAATTACCATGAAGGAGATTGCAGCTGAGATGATTGTAAATATTATTTTGAGAGACTTAGATTCCCTTCAGAAAGGAAAGAGCATTAAGGGTTATTTTGAAAATGTAGAAGGAGAATAATAATAAAAAAGAAACCCCATAAGATAAATTTGGCTCACCAGCCTTTTTGCTATTTCATGTCTAACATTCATTTTGGAGATAGAACAGTCGCATCAAGCTGAGGCTAGTTTAGTTTTATGTGCCTGTTAAAATGGAGTTGATTCACAAGGATCCAGTCCATTCTCTTCTGTCACCTAATATTTCTGTTGCTGTGTCTATACATTATTTCAGCCAACAAAATACATTTTTTTAACAATTTGGAGAAAAATAAATGAAAGTTTCAAAGTAACTTATTTTTATATTCGTTCTCATGCATTCAGTTGTTCTATAGAACTTCTTTATTGTATATACCTCCAAGTAATTTATAGTGATAAAATGCAATGCTGAAGTAATATAGTTAATTAAAATTTAAATTGGAAATAGATTAGTTTCATTTGGTATTTCAGAGAGTTATGATTTAAGCTTTTCTTATGCCCAGCAACAAATAAATTAATATACAAAGAGTGTGAAAGCCATGCACTTCAGTGTTGAGGCAAATGCTCATTATGAGCTATGGAATAAGAGGGTTCTTTAATACAGAAGACGTGCACTTTGAGTTTGACAAAGCTGTTCTGAGCAGGGGCTTATAATACCCCAGGAAACTGGATTTTTCTTGATTTGACAGGAACCAATAGGTGTGCATTCCTCAGTTGCCTTGGGAAGCACACCACTTTGTTACTGGAACTTAGCTCTGGGTGCAGACTTCGCTCCTAAAAGACTAATGTGTCTCATGAACAATCCAGCTTAGGGTAAAATTATTTTAGTTTACTTATGATTTAATTGCAAAATTATTCAGACTCTGTGTATTTTGTATGTGAGTAATACAAATTTATACTTCAGTATTTGTGCTGCTTGTTTTTTGTGTGTTTGTGTTTAATGCAGCTGAAGGTTATTATATAAAATGGGTTAGTCTGAATCTTTAAAGGAGCTGACAATATGCATTTGCCTGAGTTACTTCAACAGCGGAGAAGAGAGGAAGAATTCCGACACATCATCCTGATTTCACAAGCCTGCAGAGATCTCCAAAGTGGACTGACCCATCTGTGTTAGGTAGTAAACAGCGCTCTACTTTTCTTACATACAAATGCCTACATATGCATACTCCCTCTCTGTACACATGTAATCTGTACATCCTTATCTGTCTAGACATAAGTGTACCTACACTTTCTGGACTTAAGTCACTAAACACTAAGAATAATTGTGTATAAAGTATCTGAGTGTTTATACAAGTATACAAGATACAGAGAAATTTAGTTATTTTTCATTTTGAAATAATGCAAATAGTAAATAATGCTTGAGCAAATAAACACGCAGTTTAGTGTTTGTTTCAGTTCACCGTGCTACTACATGGCCCTTGAAAACTGTGGAGTAAGAATGGTAAATAGGGAATGACAATCCATCTTGGTTTCATTAAGTGACCTGTTTCTTACTTCATTGATGAAGTAGATGTCTTTATTTGCATTCAGATATAAAGATTCCTTATTCTCAAAGTTAATTTGGTGTAATAAGTCACGGTTGCAATTGTTATTAAAGGTGAGCGCTATTTTCCAATTCTCAGCTGTTAATCAATATGAATTATGATCTTAACAGCAATTACTAGGATAATTATCACTATATAACTTTTCACATTTTTAGCAGTGTTTCTTAATGATATTGGTGGGACTGCAAACTCTGCCTTCTCAAGAGTGCCAATCATCTTTTTCTCTTTTATCTCATCTTATCTCTTTTAAAAGAGTCTGCATCCACTACTATGTAAACATATTGATAGACTTCAACTAAACTCTCAGATGAAACTATGTTTCCTGAGCTTGTTCCAGCTGTCACAGTTCCTTCCTGCAATTGAACTGTGCAGTGTATCATCCCGGGGAAGAGAGCTGAAACTAGACTTCACATTTAATGATGCTTTCATGGGGAGGCCCAATTAGTAACTTAATGATGAAGAGCATGGCTTTATATAACTTACCTTTCATCGCTCCGGAACTCCAAGGCAGAGTTGTTGTTGTTTTGCATTATGTACCCATGAAGGACCCTTCTGGACTTAGTTCTAAAGGAATAATTATACTATTTGAATATTAAACATCAAAGTTCTTCTTTTATTGTTAAACCAATATTAAAGTAGGACAAAACTGATTTACAGTTTATGGCGTTGCATTCCAGAATTGCTGGCGTTGCAGCTGATGTCCTGCTTCAGTAATACTGGCGCTGCCAGGAGGCTCAGAAATGTAGATTTTAATCAAAAACTTTATTTAAGATACACTTCAGTTAAACGATAAATTAATCTTTCCTTGTGAACTTCCAAGCAGTTAAAGGGCAAATGGCTGCAGCTTCCTTTGAAATAATTCAAAAGCCTGCTTTTCGTCAGTGTATAATTTCAGTATAATGGAATTGAAAGTTGTGTGTCTTTTTCTCACAGATTGTTATTTAATCACTATATATTAGCTTTCATTGCCCTTCTGATATATTTAAGCTCATAAACTTCTCATTGAAGAGATTGAATTTACCATTATGTTGTTACTTTTTATGAATAGCATAAATCAATATCAGATACGTTGTTTTGCACAGATTTATTTATCTGAAGGGATGTTTAAACTTTACTGAAAGAAAACGGAAAGTCTGATGCCCAGTCCTCCACTCCAGAACTCATTGTTTGGTAACGCTTTGAGATACAGCCTGCCTCAACCAGCAAGTGCTATACAGGTCATCCACAGATACAAGGCTAATACATTTTCCTAACATTCTTTGAAATGTAATATATTTTGTGGTATTCCCAATATATAACATTTAAATACTCACAAGTTGTTTTATTGTTGTAACAGCTGACTTCGTCTGTGAATTTGAAGCACAGTGTTAAGAAATATCATTGGGTTCGTTTTATCATTGAATTTTAGGGATGTTTTTCCTGCTTTTTTTGTTTGTTTAATATGTGTTTATTATTATTAATCAGGTGATGTTCCACACAGACAATTGCAGAAGTATGTATAGTGGATATAAAAACTTGGGAGTTCTTACATCAGTGTAATCATGTAATAACAGCCCAGGCTTTGTGCTTGATGGAGGTATTTTATTTGGCTTCAGTGTTGCTTCTGCAGTCCTCTCCTCACCAATTATGTATGTGTCTTTATTATTGTATTAAGCAGATAATTAAATCTGGTCAGGTTAACCTTTCTTGATGATTAGAAGTAGGCATCTCATCCACTGAAAAAACTAATCATTTTGGGTGGAACATCTTGTTCTTGTTTGAATAATTATCTTTGTTTACATTCACACAGTGTTAATCACTTGAACCAGACATCTTTGGGGAAAAAAAGGGGAGTGCCCATAGCAAGTTTTCAAATGCTGTCTAGAAAAGTTATAAATGAGGATGCATTTCCCTTCATTCCTCTCTATGAGCAAAATAAGAAGACATTTTGAATTCATAATCCAGAATAAAAGCTGTATTTTCAAAGTACACAAAGAACTGTAGTTTCTTTTCAAATAACTTTTAGAAGCAAGTCCTCCGGGCTGATCAGCCGAACTAAGTCGTGTTTCCTTGGTGAAAATTCTTCAGCAGTAGCATTACAATATTTTCCTAGTAGAGTATTTTTCATTCTTTTCCAATTATTACTGTTATTATTTTATAGCTCTTGTTTGTCTTTGTTCTGTGGTCTGTTCTTTTTTTGGATGCTAGTGAAAGCTTCTTGGTCATTTTCCCTGTCCTTCCCTTCAGTTTGATATTTTCTGCCAACTCTTCTGCCCTAAAGCCTTTTTTTCTTTTTTTTCCTGCGATGACTAGATCCTGCCTTGGTACAACCGTTGCCTTTATTGCTCACGGGAGGAACATATCCCTAACAAATGCTCCATATGTTGTGGCTTCTGTCATCAAGGTTGGAAAGACCAAAAGGAGGGACTGCAAAGTGACCTTCTGGCAGTTTCTCTGTGCTCCTTCCACCTTGCATCTGAGGCTCAGGAGGTTGTGCTCTTCAGATTCTTCTTTGGGAAGGACTCTGTAGCTCAGTCAAAAGATGTTCGTATTGAACACTGGTTTATTTTAATCACGAAATATTGTGATGGTTATAAACTATTGCTTCTCTGGAACAAAACTGTGTGTTTATAGGAGATCTGTTTGCTCAATGCTCTGTGGTCCAGAGAGCAAGTAGGATGCTAGGAATTATTAGAAAAGAAATAGAGAAAAAACACGAGAAACTTTTTGATACCAATATAAAACCATCATATATCTGCATCTTGAGTACTGTGTGTCTTAAAAAGGATATGTTGAAACAGTAAAAGCCGTAGAGAACAGCAACAAACTCAATCAAAGGTATGGCAGGTGTGGTGATTGTGAACCGTATTCATGTGTTCCTTCTACAAAAGGCCTTGAAGTCATTTAAAGATATAACTTTTATGCTGTTCCTTTTCTGATTAAAATTGCCTTCTATAAGTGGTTTTATGACACGTATAAATATTATGGTTATCAGTCTTCATGGTTAAAGTAAGGCTTTTCTCTTTGGCAAGAGGAAGGCTACACATGCAAATTCAGATTTCTAATGCTTTTCCGCTAACTCTGCCCTTATGTTCTGACAGAATTAAGAAGAACTGGATGTTTCATATGTTCTTTTCTATCTGTTTCTTTATGTATCTTCTGTTCTTTGATTCTCACTTTATTTCTTGTTTCCTTATCTTTACTGTTCTTTTACTTTTTTGCAGGTACATTTGTTTGCATTTTTCTCTTTTGTTTGTTTACTTCATCTCGAACTTTCTCCTGAATCCTTCATTTCCCTCTTTTTAGCTAGACCTGAATGTACACATTGAATCATTTTTCTCTTCTTCCATTTCCACTTTCTTTCCTCTTCTACTCCAGTATTTATATATTCCCCTTTCCTCCCTAATGTTACCGTTTTTTCCACAGCAGTTGTTGATGTCTCTCCCGTGTACTTTCCTGTCTTTTTCTCAGTATTTTGTACTTTAGCTCAGAAGGAGAGATTGAACGGGGATTTGGGCCTTGAGCTTTTTCTTAATGGTGCAGAAACTACCTTAAAATCATGGGGGCAGGGTATCTCCTAACTGACCTGTGGCATGAGGATGACTGAGAGAAAATAAATTCCTGTTTAGCAAATTTAACTTCTCCTAAAAATTCAGGCTCCATCCTTCCAGCTGGAAACAAGATAATGTAATGGGTTGTTACAAGCTGTTAGAATTTGAGACTGAGGAGGGTGAACAGGCTGAAGTTATTCTATGAATCGTTTCATTCTTTGTGGGAGGCTGTTAAAATAGAGCAACAATATAAAAGATGAATTATGTACAATTTAATGTAAAGCTGTTTGATGTCATTATGATATTTCTTCCTTGATTGTCTAACATTTGTGTACTTTTTAAAAGTTTTACATTTTTTGGTTCTTTCTGAACATTATGAAAATTGTACTGAGAGGAGTAAATTCATCTGCATAAAATTGACTGCAAAGAGCAATTAGTCCTTCATTAATATGTAAATTTGGTCCAGTGCAAATTCATCTATATATGAGGCTTAAATATGCAAGTCAGTCTTGCTGTGCGAGAAGCCCAGATGCTTTTATTTACTTTGAAATTGAGGGATTTGGTTAATGATGTTGTTGACAGGAAAACTTGAATAAATTTGATGATCACCGTCTTTCATATTACACGAGGCCCACGGAAAAAAATTACCAAGTAAAATACCAATTTTATTTGGTAATTTCCTATTACCAATCTAGTAATAAAATGTAAGATACAAAGTAATAGAGTTAGATTTCCTAGTGTAGTTATCCTGAGACTTAAACTGTTCCCCAAAGATAGAACCATTTTTCTTAAACTTTGTTTTTCCAGAGGGTAAAGACATCTACATAAGCTGTATGAATAACATACTGCCTAGAGATTTAATATTGGAAAGTTAGCTCTGTTGCTTCTTTCATTTGGAGAGAGTATATAAGCCTGGGAATTTAAAAGCAGGAGCTTTGGAAATGGCCGTCATCGTCATCTTCCATTAATTATCTGTAGAGTCTTCTCAAGATTTAATGTTGAGGCCTTTGCTCTGAACATGTGGAGCCAGACTGGAAGCTGTCTGAACCCATGGCCTATTCTATTTGGATCACCTAAGCTAATTAATAAACATCTTCTTAAATATCTTTAAATCTTTACAGCCCTCAGTAACACAACTTTCTTACTGCTATCACTCAACACGGCCTGGCTCAGAGAGCAGGATTTTTTTCTTGCCAACAAATCTAAGATGTGATGTGTCTTGCCCCTTTCCTTCTTCCCTTGCTTCTGCCCCAGTGTGCCGTGGCTCTTTTGGCACATCCAGGATTTCCATGGTTTTGTCCATTAATGCCGCAGCAGCCATCACTCTCTCATGTGTGGACAGGGTTCCCTTTGCATTTCTTAGTATTGTTTCATCTGCAAGGAGAGGGTGCCACACGTTGTTCCTCCTTGGGTTTCTTCGTTTGTCTTCCTCTGTAGTTCTCTAAATGTAGCTTTGGCTTGAGCAACCTGGTCCTTGACTTCAATCCTGGACTAAACTTGGACTCCTGTCTTGCCTGTGTGGGACATTGACACTTGTAAAATAACAGAGAAATGTACTTCAAATGGACTGAACTCTATGGCAATTTATACAGCTCTAGTTGTAGCTACCCAAAGATGAGTTAATAGATTATGCCATTTGATTCCTCTGACTTCTTGGCACAGCTGTTTGGGGTATAAATCCGCACAGTAGTGAACAGTTAGCTTCCAAATCTTTAATGCGCTGTACTGGGCAAAGTTTATAAAATGATGTTAAGGAAAGAAAAAATTTAATGAGACATTAAAATTTATGTCCTTGCTCGCCACATGGTGTAGTCTTGCAGGTGAATCCAAAAGCAGGAAAATAGAGACAGAACTGAGTATCTGGGGGGAGCAGGGAGGGGTCTGTTAGTCTTGTACAGGCTCTGGTTATCCTACAAGGGAATCTGTCCTTTCTTACCATCAGAATAAGGCATTGACAGCTGTCAGAAGGCATAGTACAGAGGGTATATTTGCAGTGCTTAATAGTTCAGGAGGTGACAAACCGATTAAAAGGTGAAACTTGAAAAATGCAACATCTTCTGAAACTTAAATAGTCTTTGCCTTTGAGAACACATAGTTGCAGGTCAGTCTCTGGTATCATTCAGTACCATCCACAGCCATCTTGGCTTTCTGATCTAGCTCCCAAAAGAGGGAAAATACTAATTTTCAAATATATAAACAATAGGCATCTCAGTGCAACCTGAGGTTTTCTCCTATCAACTATATAATCTTTGTATTCTAGATTAATAAACACTTCAGCCTTGGAGTTTATTAGTCCAAAATATATTTATTACCTCATAAATTCAAACCCCCTCCAGTTATCATCTAATTAAACTGCAGTGCTGTGCATGCTATCTTTGGGGATATATTAATAATGAAATTATCTTGTGAAACAGTAATTACATACTTTGTGCATTCTTCTCCATACTTTTTTTTCAGAGTCTATGTGATGAGTGGGGCACACAGTGCTCCATTGTTTTCAGCTCCTCCAAACTCTGTAAGTATCCAAGGATAAGCAGATTTTTTTTCCTCTTAGTAAAAGAGGGAGAAAAGTTTGTGCATTTTTGTATTTGGGAGAGGGAAGGACCGATACCACTAGGCTGGGAACAGTTATGAAACATGATTGTGCAAGTAATTTTAGCTCATGTTTTCTCCTCACTCTGAGGACATTACTCACAGGAATAAAACCTACTTATGGGATCTTTGTTGTGAGGCAGTTCTTACTGTGATTGCCAAAAAGTGAAGACGACCACTTTATTTGCAAGAGAACAGTCATTTATGGGACTTCACTGGTGACGTAGATTTGAAAAAAGGAAAATAGTCTTAAAGCCTTCCTCAGGAGGGAGATTTACTTACAATTTTTTTCAATGGTAAGTGTACTTACTGTATTCTAATTTATGTATATATTGTTTTTATCTGTGCTTGTGCTTTATCAAGGTTGTCTCCCCATCTTCCCGTAATACGCTGGATGATTGTGTACTGACAAGATTTCTTTTGCTCTTTTTTTTTTCCCCACTTACTACAGAATAAGGTATTCTGAATCCTGGCTAGTGTGCACTTCCCCTACAATGAAAGAGCCACAAGAGGCAAAACAGTTTGCACGTACCTTCCATGTATTTTTTAAGTAGTTTATCTCTCTAGTTCGAGTACATCTGTTGAGCAATAATATGAGCACATGATTCTTGTTGACAAAGGCTCCTGCTCTACTTGACAAAAGTGGGGGTTTATTCTCTGTTGTACTTCCAGATGCTGCAATCCAGAAGTTTGTGCTTTCAGGATCCATGTGTTGGTGGAATGTCCTGCTCTATGGCTGCTGTCTTGTCTTGTTATTTGTATGGCCCTTTGGTTGTTTCACTGCAATGACTTGGCTATGCAGGTATCTGCTTTTAGAGGAAGGGCACTTTCCATCAGTTTCTTCACTGAATCTTTTAGGTCTTTCCTGCACAAGAAGTATTTTGCCTTCTCCCTAGTTTTCTGCTCTACAAGTTCTATGAGGTCTGCAGCCTTATTGGAACTGCATTGCAAAGTTACACTTTTGTGAAACACGCTGATATTCGTACCATACCCAGTACTTAACAAACGTCAATCATCTTCCAGAAAGCTATTTATTTAAAGATTACCTTTTTTGACTATGCATGCTAGGGCTTTTGATAATTGGACAAATAGAACTCAGTTTTATACTTGTCAGATCACAGAATTCTAATTTTGTGGTCTAATTTTATCTTAATATGATATTAAGCAGTGGTCATTCACTTCATACAAAGGGATTTATTTCAACTTCCAGCTGGAACTCCATCTCCGCTTCTACACTGCAGTTGCAACTTAATGCTTTACTTGCCTTTTGCAATCATTCTGGGGACAAGTTTTCAAGTCTTCCACATTTGGACTCTTTTCCATTTCACTGTAGAATCCTGCAAGACTTCTGTGAACCGAAAGGCCCATTGTGTTTGAAAGCAGATAGCATTTCTAGTACCTAATGCCTTCTAAACCTGGTTGGTTTTGAGTATCTAAGTAATAAGAGTGACTCAAAGCTTTAGCTTCCTGAGCATATGAAAGCTTAGGACTTCAGAGGAACAATGGCCATCTTATTAAGCCATTGTTATAGTACTTTCCCTTCTGACCTGGGTGGTCAGTCCTTTCTGGGACAAATATGAGGGAATTAGCCAACAAAGACAATAATGTAGGTACAGTTATTACTTTCCGGCTTGTTATTGTAAAGCTTTACTTTCACACTCTGTTGTATATATGATTTCCAGGAGGTTGCAAAACAAGTCACAAAACATATTCTGATTTCTGTGCTTCCAGTACATTCCAATAAGATACTATTTGCTTTATCCAGTACTTTTCACGTGCAAGCACAGTGATTTAAAGCAGACTGTTTACATGGATGAGTGTTATTCTTTGAAAATGAAGAATGCATGACAAGCTTCTGTATTTTTGTGAATAGATTTTTGTAATCTACAAAATAAAATGTAATTATTGTATGAAACACATATATTACAAAATTGCAAATGGCTTTATCAGCATAATGTCAAGGAATTTACCTTTTGAGATTGAACAGTCTTGTGCTCATTGTCTTAGTAAAAATGGTGTCTGATACCACTTGGCCAGATTGAACAAAACATTCTTTCCATTGTATTAAATAGCAAACATCTGCAAAGAATAATTATATTTATGAGATATTGCTCAAACATACTTTTTTTTTTATTGCTCAGGATTTATTACTGGTTTGTCAAAACCTGCTGATTTCAAAACTTATGGCAGCCTAATGTTTCTTGTGGCTATTGATGAAAAAGACAGTCTGTGTGTCTGCAAAACGGCAGACTGGTTAAAGGTTGTGTCTTGCTTATGCTGTCACACTAAGTTGTCATTGGTGTCTAATCTGCAAACTTTAAAATTAGACACCTTTCTAATGTTTTTTTTTTTCCTGATGTGAATAAGTTCACTACAGAATCCTCCCAGAGAAAGAGATGCTTGTTGTCAAGCAATTATATCAGATGAAGCATACAGAAGGGTAATATTATAGTCTGAAAATGTTTTAGCTAATTTAGAGACATGAATTCTGAAGATGAAGTCTGGGAATTTAGGGAAGGGAAAAGACAGTTTTTTGGTTTTCTTGATTTTTTTTTTTTTTTTCCTTCTTGTCCTCTGTATTTTGCAGTAATTGTTTTGAGTCTGTAAGTTCTCAGCTTATGTAAACCATTATGGCTGAAGTATGAAGAAAAAGACATTAAAGCTTTTGGCCACTTATGGCAATCACTCTGGAGACAAACACAACTCAGAAGACAAATGTTATGAGCTACCTTTAAGTTTTGGTTTACAAACAGATAAGGAGCCAGAGATACTTCTGAATTTGCAACTGAAATTTATTCTCAATGTAATGATTGAGCTAATTATCTCCTGCTCTTTCTAAATGTAAAGTAAGGCATGAAATGCCCATATATTCTATATATAACAGCTGACTTGTTTTCTGCATTCTTGTGTTTGCCTAAAAAGTCATGGATAATCAACTTAATTTGATGTGGAAAATACAATGCATGGATGAATTCTGATACATGTCACTTGCCATGTCTGTGCTGTTATGAGAGGCAAAAACTTCCAGAAAAGAAACAGCAATGAAAATCTTCCTGATAATTTTCTCATCAGTTTTTCTCCAAGGATGTATCTGTGGGTGGATCCTACAGACAGGGTTTGGTTTTTCCCCTGCCTGAATGGCTGGTTCTGTATGTGTCAGTTATTTTCTCACTGTCTTTCTTGCTGCATTAGAAATCAAACCTATCTTATCACTTCAGATGTTCAGTCCCTATAATTTTAACTAGGAAAAGCTAACCTGAAACATTTACTTTTCAGACTTTTTTATTATTTAAATGTATGTTTAAAATATTTTTTAAAAAATCCCTACCTGTATTACAAATAACTCCCCATGTTATTACTGTTGTGAAGCAAAACAGGCAGGAAGCAGCAGCAGAGACAGATGTGATTGTAAGAGAGGCTAGCATTTTAGAAGTAGTAACCTGGGTGTAATGAGACTTATGGTCTTAATTAACTCTTAGGATGTTTTTAACACAACTGAAGTAAATAAGTTTAAAATCTAATTTACTTGTCCTAACCCTATCACTTTACTTTTTGCCTTGCTTATTTTGGATGACAAAACCCCAAATTTTCCTTATTTTTAGAGGATTTCTCACAGAATAGAATATCTATAGTTCTGGCAGAAAGGGAAATGTGTATGGGTGAGAAGGATGAGTGTTAATCCTGATTGGGTGGGAAAAAAAATCAGTCTGTGAGGTTAGATTTAGTCCTATATTAGCCTATTTCTTGCTTGGAAATCCATACCTTTGCCAGAATATCCATCAGCATTATGTAGACTGACAAAATTTGGTTATAGTATTTCAGATAGTTGGTGTATCCTTTTGCTGGAAAGAAACAGCTGGATATTTTCTGTCATAATGTGACCAATCCACCTCTGTTGTTGTCATTTTAATTGCTGTGGCTCTTTTTTTAAGTCCTCTACAGAAGGTCTTTGTAGCGACAAGCGAACAGTTTACGCTTCATAAGCAAGCATAAAGAATGCTGCTGCTAATTGGAGAGGGAGTAATGCAGTTATGATTCCATCAACGTTTAAGTTACGTTGTTAAAGGACACGTTTTGGTTCTGTTTATGTTGTCACATAAAATTTTACTCGGGGTGAATTTGGTGGGGAAGATTTTATAACAGAAAAGACTAATGCTAGGATTAGGGGGAAAGGATAGAAGTTAAATTTTTCTAACCCATGTATACAGTATTAAAGATCAACTTTTTATTACTCTGTTTATTTATTATAACTCTTAATTGCTGGCTTGTGGAGTAGCTTGTCTATGAAAATTGAAAGACTCTGTCACAGCCTCAGAAAAGCTCACTTTACCCTGCCCTGAAGAACTGTAGCCACAGTGTTTCATGTTGAAGAGGACTCTTCGAAAGTCACCAGTTTCCCAAAGGAAGGAGGTTGTAATTCAGTAATTTAGTCTTTTAGGTTTTTCCCCCGCCCCTAGATATTCCACATGTTGTACCTGTAGATCTCCCAGCCCCTAAATATCTGAAGGACCTTGTTTTAAACCTTTCTTTTTTCATAAATTACAGTTCCGTGGAATACCTGGCTATGGATTAATAGTTTTACACTTATGTGCCCAAAGTTGTTTCCTTTTAATACTATTTTTTTTTCTACTTGCATCTCTTTTCTCAGGTGACAAAATGTTTGGGGCCTCATTTTGAATAGTCTTGGAAGGGCCAAAGGTGCTTCCTTTTTCAGTTCACTGGCTAGCGTGTCAGGTTTTAGAAGCTACAATTTTTTAGCATCTAAACAGGGAAATCACAGCTATTTACATGAGAAGAATCCTAGAGATGACAGGGCTTCCCCCCAAAACATACTCTGTGATTGCTGAAGACATTCCAAGCCACTCTAACGAAGTGTACTGTCTGCCAGTCATTATGCTCTTCTTGGAAGACCATCTGTTGCACTTCAAATATGTAAAGGTCTGCTATCATTTATTGCACCAAACAAATCAGTTTCTTTGTCTGACATGCTGTAACTCGTGAACGGGGACTAAAGGTAGTTTCAGTGCAAAGTGCAGGATATTCTCTTTTGTTGCACTATAAGTGAAAGGTACTTGTTCATCTCAAATTTCAGACAAACATACTGATTTAACTAATTTCAATGCTTTTGAATAATTTCAATTTATTTGGCAACAAATTGTTAACAACAACGACAAAAAAAATCCAAAATATATTTTCTCTGAACTCAGCCAGAAGCACACTGTAAGATTTTTGCTTCTGGTGAATGAACCTTTCCATTGTAGTGGTATCCAGATGTGATATATACTGACGTTTGAATTAAAATTATCTTATTTTGACTAAATTCTTTAACTAGCTTATTTTTGTCTGAAACTAGTAATTCAAAGAAACTTTCAGTGGTAAAAAATAGAGTCAGCACCTAGAAATGCTAGAACCTTTCTTCTGATAAGCCTGTGTCCGTTACAAGGATGCAATAAACGCAATACTTGGTTGTACAGACTTTATTTATGAGTTAACTAGGATCCTTTCCATGAGTAGAAGCTGCAAGATCAGGCATTAAACGATGATTTGTTTTGTTTTTCCTGCTGCAGATTTAAACAGTATGTACAGTCATTCATCTCAGATTGAAGAAAATAAGCATTGTATTTTCACAGCAGAAAAGTTCTGTTCAGAGATTTCCAACCAGAGAAATACATAACCATTTCTGTCTGAGTAGGGAGTGGTCCTATCTTTTTCTCTGTCCCTTCTCCTTACTGCATAGCAGCTAATGCTCTGGTCAGAAGTAATAATACGTTAGATCTTGAATGTCAGTAGCCCCAGAGATTCTGACAAGACTATTCATGTGCATTCATACGTCTTAACCAAAGCTGACACTAAAGAGAGCAAGAATTCTCATATTCCTCTTTTTATTGCTGTGCATTAAACTCAAATCTTCTCTTGGAGACCTCTGCTAAAGATGACATATTCACCATTTGAAAAAAGCATTCTTGCAAAATCTAAACAAAGGAGCTGAACCTCAATATGGCACAGAGCAGAGTCTCCTGTGAAAACTCTCAGTGCAAATCTAAGATATGTTTTACACCACAAATATGGACACCTTACAAATGCTGAAAGATAAATACTAATGGGAAATAAACTGTCCCCCTAATCTTGTCTCCTACGGGGGCTTTGCTGTTGTCATTTTTAATTAAAAAGTAAGTGGTCTTCTAATTTCTTGAAACTATATGGCATGTCCTTATAGGAATACTTGGATTCCATAACTTGAGCTAGTTGTTTTCTGAGAAACACACACTGTGTAAATTACTCTGGACATATTTATATAGATACTTGTAGTATGGTGTGCAGGACACGTTTGGGTTACTTTGCGGTGATTTGATCATATTGTTAAAGACAAAGAGACATTTCTTTACAGCAATGATGTTTTTAATCTTCTTTTTAACATTGTTTGGTAGTAGTGACTAATGCAGACTAGGTGGCTCTGGGCATCTAGCCATTTTTAGGTAGTTTAATTTGTTAAAAATTATCTTTCCTCCCACCCAAATCCCCTTGAAACCATTTGGAGAAGAGAACTGTTGAACAGTTGCCAATAATAAGTCCTGCTGAGACCTCTCTATCCTCCTGATAGAACGGTCGGTGCCAACAGGAGACTGACTGGCATGAGTTTGAACTCTATCCTACTTGATATATTTGCTTCACATGGACCAATTACAATAATTACCACCTCTGTAGCTGAAGTTTAAGCATTCAGTCTGCACTTCATACCTCAGGTTGTTGGCAGTATGTTCAATCCTATAATCTCAATTTTCTTTGAACTAATTAAGTAGAAAATAAATACTTTGAAAAATTAGGAGAGAGTCTGAATGGAAATCAAAGGCTAAATAACGTCGTTTTTCATGTTGCTATTGTTCTTAAGCTGCATTGCTTTCTTTTTAGTCTTTACTTCTAAAAGGTAGCATCTTCTTTTAAGTTCATCTACAGAGATTCACTATAAGATGCTGTAGTCCATTGACTTTTTATATTCAACAGTGGAGTATCTTTTAATGAGAATGAAAAAGCAATATGAAGCCCTACTTTTTTGTTTTGATGTTTTTCAAAATATAGTTATTGCTTTCAAAATAAATGCTTTTGACTAAAGGGGAAGATCATCCATCCCTTACCACGTTTGGCTAGATGTTTCTACGTGACTGTGTGAGAGTGTAAGGGTATAATACCAGGACGAGTGGCTAGCGTTAGCTGCCCAGTTCCTAACGATTCCCCTGGTTTAAATCTGATGCAACGGGGATCATCTCACCCCCACCCCCGCTATTGTTGTCTTTCCAAAAGACCAGTTAATTTTTAAATTGGATCGGTAGCATTTTTTTTAACTGATAAAGTTTATATTACACAAAGACCTAAGATCAAGCAGAAACCCCTTTCCTAATACAAATGCACTGCACAGTGTATATACTAAACTTTATATTAAAATTTCTTCATGCAGTTTCCCTCTAGGGAGAGGCAGAGGGAGGGAAAAGGCTACATGTGACAGATGCTAATTATGCAGTTTAATGCACTTCTGGAAGTTGCAGAGATGAGAACTGTGTAAGAACCTATCTAAAAAATAGAAAGCATATTTTCAATAGCATTTTTTCCACAATTTTTAAAAAAAATCTGTCTCATCCCTCTTTTTTTAAGGAGGCTTTATTTCCCAAATGGCATGTACAATACGCAAAGGGCAAGAGATGTCTCATGTCCAGAATTTGCCAAACATGGATATACTGTTATCCTGTGTGTCTTACTGTTATTTAGTGCTGTACATGTAACTGGGAAAGCTGGTGGCTTGTAGGTTCTGGAATTCAGATACGAAGCAGGAAGGGAATGGCTTAAAAAATGTCTAGTTGATGTGTTAGTTTTCTTGTCTATTTTGTCAATATTTTCTTAATTCTTTATCCTGTACTTAACGTTTACTGGAAAAAGTATGTTCTGCACTTGGCTGTGCTGGCGTCCTCTACAGTATTTACTGTGATTAATATGCGAGTACTAATGAACCAGATTTCAAAATGCATTTTACAAATAAGTAAACTGAGACACAGAACCTGGGTTCCTCAAAACTGTGAGGTGAATCAATGCCAAAACCTGTGTGGGACACTAGATTAATCCTCTCTGCCAGACGTTGAGCTGTGCTGTTTCAGGCAAAAGAAATGGATTTCCAGCTAGTGAAAATTTGGTGTCATCCTGAAATCAGTGGGGAAACGCAGGAGTACAGTTGAGTCACACTGAGTCATCGTGCTGGATTTCCGTTCCCTCTACCGCATCGCAGTTTTACCAAAGGATTCTTTTTCCTCTTAGAGGGAAAACCATACCAGTTCTTGGGTACTAATGCCGAATGCTGCTTTCTTTTATTTCCTTCAAAGCATTGGAGTTCTCCTGCGGGAGGTGTGACTTAATAACATCTCTCTGGGCAGCGAGATAATCCCTCTAACGACCAAAGCGGCGCGCTGAAACTTCAGAGGGCCTTCGCGTGCCCCTCGGCACCCACGGCAGCGTGGAGGAGCGGGTGCTGAGCGCCGGCGCAGAGCGAATCCTCCTCGCACCGCGGTCCTCGGCTGCAGTCACCACGGAGGAAAAACCATCTGTTCCACTTGGAAAGGGGTTGGGTTCCACACGCCCTCCCCCCACATCCCCGCTCCGTCCCCAGCTGCCGTGTTTCGATGAGCAGTGAGGGAATGAATCTTCTGCGTTAAAAATACTCCAGTTCTATTTAGATAAAAAGAAGAATCTTGCTTGCCTACACTGACATACAAAAATAGTCTTAGTGTGAGTAAATCTTCAAAGTTTTTCTTGGTGAAAATATCTAGCCTCACTTTTTTTTTAACTTATCATATAAATTTATTTATAGAGTGTCCTTCTTCCCTCCTACTCTATCAAGACATTTGCAGAAGGTTGCCACTCATCTTGTTCGTCGGTCCTGAAATAATTTGCAGGGCCTTTGAAACATCATCATGTTGCATAGTTGTGATGCAACGTGCTGCTGTTGCATGAACGTATCATATTTTAATGTGAATGTCATGTTAGCTGAGACATTCAAGTCTGTCTTTTTTTTTTTAGGCACTTTACGCTGGTTTGTATTTTCACTTTAACTTTGCAGTTAAAAAAAAATCTGTACATAGTAACTTAAAATTTTATATTCTACACGCAGACCATTGCATAGAAAATTAATATGTAATATGAGAGGATTAACAAGCTGCATATACTTTCCAAATATCTCGTAAAAATAGCTTTCACTGTCGATGCAGCATCTTAATTCTGAATAAGCGCAAAGTCCTTCTGCAAACCTGTGCACATAGTAACGGAAAAACCACCTATTTCATCCTCACAAACTGCACAATATGTATCTGTGCATGAAAAAAAATGGATTTTGGAGCACAGTTCTGCTCCAGCAGATACGATGTCTGTGGGACCGGTGAAAGCAGTAATGCTTGCGTTAAATATTAATGCAAACTTTCTGAATACTTGGCTTTTTAAAAAAGCGCTGAGATCCTTAGTGTGGAATTTGCTCCGTGGTGCAAAGCGCCAACACAGTATTGAGCGCAGATCTGGGGAAACCTCTGCCAAGAGGCGGAATTGGCGGTAGAGGAGCCAGGGCCGGTGTTTTCTTTGCTGGTGGGACAGTCTGTGCCCAGCCTTTGGCCCCAGGCTGACCGGCCGTGGTGGGTGCGTGAGGAACGCCTCCGGGACAGCCCCGAGGTGATGTCCACGAGTGGATGGGAGCCACGACGGCCCTTGGCGCGGGGAGCTCGGCACGGGGGCGGTGGCATTACAGGGTCAGCGAGCTCCGGGCCCGGTGACAGGGCCCAGCAGCCCCGGGCCGGGCGGGGCGGCGGGACTCGAACACGCGGCCCCACCGCCGCTGCGCCACGGCCCGGCGCGGCCGCTAGATGGCGCCCTCCCAACGAGGAAGGCGGGGCCGTTCTCTAGCGCCTGTGATGCACCTGGCGGTCGCTCCGCGTCCCTGCACCCGCGTTCCCCCGGCAGCAACGGCGGCCATCGCGGCGCAGGCCCATGTGACGGCGCGCCGGCCAATGAGCGCGCGGCAGGGGGGCCCCGACTCTCGTCCCTGTGGCCGCCATTAAAGAAAAAGGGGCTCGGAATTAAAGGGTAGAAGAGTCCCCCCCTCCCCCTGCCCGCTCCGGCCGCGACGCGACATGGGGGAGACTCGCTGAGGGGGAGCTGGCTGAGCAGGATGCCGCGGCCGGGCAGCCGCCGACAGAGGCACCGCTGAGGGGAAGCGAGGAGGAGACCCGCCGGTGGGGGCTTCGGGGCACCGAATCCGCCAGCAGCAGCAGCAGCGGCGGCCGCCGCGTCCCTCTGTCTCGGCGGCGGCGGCGGGGCCGGGAATTGTGGGGCTCCGACCCCTTCCCCCGCGGCCCTTCCGGCTGAGGAGAGCCCGGGGCTCGGCCGCCGCCTCCCCGCCCTCCCGAGGAGACCTCGGGGAGGGGGCCCTCCGCCCACTGCCCCCGCGGGGACGCCGCAGCGGGGCGGCGCGGAGCCTTCCCGCGGCAGCCGCCGGCTCGCCGGCCCTCGCGGAGACCCCTCACCTGAGGAGAGCGGGGGCCGCCGCCCCGCCGGGGGGGTCTCGGGGCTCGCTCCCCTCCCCCCGCAGAAGAGACCGCTCCGTTTGAAGAACAACATTTTATATTTTTCTCCCCCCCCCCCGCCTTTTTTTTTCCTTTTTTTTTCTTTATTTTTTTTTTTTAAGGGACAAGCCTCGCAGCTCGGCTGGTCCCTCCCCGCCTCACCTTCCCCCCCCCCGGCTCGAAGGGGTCTTGCGGGGTTTGGCGCGGGGGAGAGGGCCCTCCCTGCCCCGGATCCCCCCCTTCCTCCGGCTCTCGGCGGTAACTTGGCGGGGTCCGGGCTCCCCTGAAGAGACCCGCCCAGCCAGTGTGGACTTTGTGGGGCTCCCTCGGCCCCGGAGGACAGCTGGGGGGGGGGGGCGAGCCTCCCTGAAGACACTGCGATTTACCCCTTCCTCCTCCCCCGAAAAGACTGGGGATCGGCCTCCGGGAGACTCCTCCATCCTTCCCCGAAGAGACTTCGAGGGTCACCCGCAATTTCCTCCTTCCACCCCTCTCCCCCTCCCTCCTTTCCCCACGGAAGGATTTTTACCCGAAGGAGGATATTTTGGTTTTGCCCTCGCTGCGAAGAGTGTTTCTTTTTGGGGAGGGGGGTTTCCACGGGGGAATTTAATCCCCCGCTGGGCTGCTAAGGAGACTTTTGCGGCCTTTCTCTCTCAAGGAATACCTTCCCCCCTCCCCTGCCCCCGCAGATGTTTTTTTGGGGTACACCCCAGAAAATTTTTCTTCTCTTGCCTTTACGAATTCTTCAGACTCGCCTTGCTTCTGGCCCCTAAAGTTTGTTTTTATGATTTTAAATTTTAATTTATTTGGAATATTTTTGGAGCAGGGGAGAAGAATCTGACCCCCCCCTCCCCTCCACCCTGTTGCCCTCGGACTCCGAAGAGACGAGCCTGGATTTTTCTCTCTCTCCCACAGCCAATCCTTCCCAGTCATTCCACAATTTGCCCCTTTCTCATCTGATGACTAAAGAAACAGGAGGAAGAGGAGGGAGGTTTCTGGATTAATTGCCCCCACTGGATTATTTATTTTTTCCTACTTCTCGTGCTTGGCATCTGAGAAGAGAGGAAGGAGGGATGTCAACTGATTTTTTACCCCTAGCCCTCCTGGATTAATTACCCCATTTTTATCCTCTTGTTGGATCAATTACCCCTTCACCTTACCTCCTCTCCCTCCCCTCTTTATGCGAATGAGAAGACAAGAGGAACAGGGAGGATTTTGATCTTAATCTCCCGTCGTTGGATTACTTACCACCTCCCTCTTTCTGTTCTTCCCTTCCACCGTGGCTCTACCCCCCCGCTCCCGTTTGATATCCAGAAGAGAAAACGTTCCGAGTTTCTCTTATTTTTTTTTTTTAAATTTTTTAATATATTTTTTTACCCCCCTCTCCGATACCACTCTCCTCCTGGGTTATTTATCCTGCCACTATTTCGCGTGCGTGTGTGTCTGTATGTAAATCCCTTATTTAATTGTATTATTATTTGTGCGTGTGCCTAGTCCCCCCTCCCCCTTTCCCTCCCGGTGTCTGTCTCTCTCTCCCTCTCTCTCTGTCTGTCTCTTTCTTTCTTTCTTGTCGGAGGCTGTGGGATAATGGCGTGTGGGTTGTGGCTGTGAGGATGAGTTCCTGCTTCGTGCCGAACGGGGCCAGCCTGGAGGATTGCCATTCCAACCTCTTCTGCCTGGTGAGTGTCGCCCACCGGCACCCACACACGCACGGCGGAGCCGGGGTGGAAGGGAGCGGAGGTCCGGGGGAGGGGAGGAAGGGGTAGTGGAAGCAAAGCAGCCATTTTTAGCATAGCTTCTGTTGGATGAGTCCTCAGAGTAGGCCCTGCCTGGAGCCAGCCAACTCTCCCATGCCCCTCTGGTTCCCCCTCCATCGCTGTCTGTCTAGCCTCGCCCCTCCCTCCGCTTTCTTCCTGGGTAGTGTCCTCCCTCCAGCTCGCCTTTTCCTTCGCTTTCCTTGCCTGCAACTTCTCCTGCTTTCGCCCTATCCTCCTATCTCTGCTGCCGAACGTGGTATTTCTGGCAGGAGGTAAGGAGAGCTGCTGCTCCTTTTCCTGTTTCAGCCCCACATCTCGGGGAACTTTCTCTTCTCTCTCCCCGCTCGTGACATCCCAGGCAAATCTGAGCCGAAACCTCCCTTCTTCCTTGCCTTTAAAGTGATCTCTTGTGCTGCTTGTTTTTATTCTAGAGCTCTGCTTTTGGTGGTGCACTCCCTGGGAAGCGGTGGTATCTTATGTTTTGTTGTGAACCATTTTGTAGTCTTTTCAAACCCGAGTATGAAATCGTTCAAATCGTTGATTTTGGTAGCTCCCAAAGTCAATTGGGTTTAACTGGACTGTGATGCAATTTTTGGTGGCTGTGCTGAGCTGTTTCATCTGCTTTTTAATGCAAATTAGCTAATCTTAGCTGACTGCCTGATATTTATTATTCTAGAGATTGTTATAAGTAAAAACATGTGCAAAGCTGTGGTACTAATATTTGTGGATGGAGGGGAATCTGGACAGCCTGAACACGTCTGCAGCCTGCATCAGGCCTGCAGCTCCACATTAGTAGTGCATTTTTAAATCTTGAAGTCTTTCTAAAGTATCAACTGTTGCAGACTCCCTACCTTTTGTCAAAATTGCTTCTCCTCCTGCAGGTAGGAAGGCTGCCATGTTAGGTTTAAATGTTGCAGTAATCTTTTGTGTGTTGTCATATTGGGAAGAAAAAAAACCCCAGTGACTTCTTGGCAAATGCCAGCCTACCTTGTTCTCCCTTCTCAAAGAGAACCCGGGGCAATGCCTCCCCTACGTGCCTTAAGGTGACTGTCCTCACGTGGAAAAACTTAGTGCTAAAACTTGGTATGGTATCGCATTGTAGATAAGCCAGGAATTGTCTATTTTTCATTGCATATGCTGGTAACTCTCTTATTTTATAAAATCAAGTGAATTTTTGCCTAGAAGGGGATTTAGTGGATCATAATGTGGAGGCAAGTCTGATGTATAATTTAATGATAAAAACGGGATTCAAGTTCTTAAGTTGTGAGAAATGAAAAGGGTGATAGCTCTGGGTAAAATAAGTGTACTTGAGAAGGTTCCTGTGTGAGATCTAGAGAATGTTTTACTATGGAGAAACTTGTGAAATTTTCCAAAGATGACTGGAAGAATGCTTGAGTTAGACTTGCTATATTATTTCCTTAGAGTAATCTTGGATTGAAAAGGCAGTGTATGCATAAGTAAGCAAAAAGAAAGACATTCTTTGCTATGGCAAGTGTTTAGCAGATTAGACAGTTGCAGTCTGCAAATAATTACATTATTCACTCGTTTTTAACTTTTTTATTTTAAATCAGATCTGACTTTTCTCTCTGTAATCTTAAAGCTGCAGTGAAAATGAACAGCTCTTCCTTTACTGTAGTTATTAAAGGAGATGTTAAAACAGGGTGCCTGATTATTTCCAGTGTATCTTCTAAGGGACACTAAACTTACAAGTATTGTTTCTGTTAAATTTTGTTGGATTAATCCTTCCCTTCCTTCCACCCGCCTCCTCCTGTGCCATCATCTTCTTACAGCAGGATGTTTCTATTGGGGATGTACCTGCCCCACTGTCTGACAGTTGTTCTTTTCCTTCCCTTAGGCCGATCTAACTGGGATTAAATGGAAGCGATACGTATGGCAGGGTCCAACGTCTGCCCCAATTCTCTTCCCGGTCACGGAAGAGGACCCTATTTTGAGCAGTTTCAGTCGCTGTCTGAAGGCGGACGTACTCAGTGTTTGGCGCCGAGACCAGAGACCTGGACGCAGGGAGCTATGGATATTTTGGTGGGGTGATGACCCCAACTTTGCTGACCTTATTCATCATGATCTCTCAGGTAGGAGGAATTAATACCTTCTTTTGGTCAGTGAAAGGATGCTGTTACTCAGGGCTGTCTTCTGCCACCCCTTAGAAAATCTGTACTAGATGGACTGTTGTCTATAGATAAGATAAATTTATTGCTACAACCTACGCCAAATTACTACAGTAGCGCAGTGATCAAACAGCTCCTGTCTGTCTTTAGGTGGTCTTGGACTGCTGGATTTTCAAGAAACAAGTTTTTGCTCCCCACTTGTTTCTTTTGAAAAAAAAACAAGCCTATGAATTTTGGCAGCTTCTTCCCAAGAAAGCTGTGCCTAAAGCTGTGCCTGTGATTCAGAAGTGATGTCTTAAACATGTGTTGATAAGATGCCTTTTGTTGGGCAATTAGAACTTTCAGATTCAAATAGTAAACCTCATTTTATTATATAATAAGAATTGTAGAGATCTGGGCAACTCTTGAACCATATGGAGTTGTTTTGATTGGATGTCAAATCATCGACAAGAAGCCCTCAAGAGAAGGCATCTGAAACTAGCTTGCTGTTCTCGTGTGAGAATCTCTAAACCTTGTATTTTTATGATTTCTCTCTCCCCCCCTCCCAGTGCTCTGAACCTGTACCTGCTTTCCAACTTAGACTTTTGAAAGACTGACAATATTGATATTTCTCAATAATGTTGTACTTCAAATTTGGCAACTTGTTTTGAAAATGTTTACTTGTTGATCTCCATTTCCAAAGTTGATGGCTTTCCAGTTGCTTATCAGTCAGGTGGCGAAATTAGGGTTTTAAACTATCTGTGTAAGTCTAGTGGTGAGACTGCACTAATTCTAGAGAGAAAAAAAAAAAGTCACATCACTCCAATTTCCTTTCAAATAATGTACGGTATTCAGATTACTGAAGTGTAAAATGAGACCAAGGTTTGGTGACCTAGTAACCAGAAATTGTTAATGCTGTCTGTGTTTGTGGATAAGCTGAAGAACAAATATGAGTTTGAAGTGCCGCTGAGGAAGTTGACTTGAAACAGTTTAATAGTGTGTGGAATTTTCATAGAAAAATAATATGATCTGAAGAACAATTGATGCGCTAAAATGGTGTTAATTTCTTTGAATAACTGACTTCAAAGATTGGCATGTTGCTCATATTCCCATCTGTCCTGGAACTAGAAACTTTGTATCTTAAAGGGTGTTTATATTGTAGGTTGCTTGATATTTTAGTGCATTTAAGGCTTCCTTATTTTGCCCTGTGGATAACCTCAGTCTTGACCTGCAGGGAACATCCTTTATATGACTGAGATGTAACTTAGACTCAATGCTATTTTTGGCTTGGGCCTGCCCTGACCAAAGACCAACACTTGTGTGAAAGAATCTATGTAAATTTTGTATGCTGTTGACTGGTGGGATTACATTGAGACAGATATGTTACATTATTTTTTTTTTGAGTGGAAGATCAAATAAAAATTAAGCCGTTTGGAGAGTGCATTTCTGCACTACCTGGCCATCAAAATTATTTTTTTGAGCAACTTTCTTTGCATTCCCTCTTGAGTATCTACTAGTGATACAGCACAGAGGTACCTTTTGAAAACAGTGGTGTTTTGTAGCTGAACTTTTAGAGCAGCGTGTAGTTATGTGTGCTTTTAGGGAATTATGCTTTTGCGCAGGTAGATAAGCACGTATCATCCCAGGTACTTACCAACTCTTAACCTCTCTTAGGGTATAAGGGAGAGAGAGCAGAAGATTAGATTCTCCCAGCCGTGTCTTTGGAATTCTTTTGGGTGTTTTCTTTGTTCAGGTCACCTGTGTATATCTGCGCTTTGGTGGAGAGGCTGTTCTACACGTCTTGCTTTTAGATATTTTTCTACATAAATACTTATCACTCATGAGACTGTTACCTATGTCTATGTGTAGATGTATCTGACATCGTGGTTTTGGCAGGCATGTTTTTGTCTCCTTTTTAATTAAAAGGAGACATTATAACCTCTTAGAGTGTGTTAGTCTGCTTGGCTTTCCTGACCAGAAGTTGATGAAGATATTAATCAGCTAGACTGTGGAGGAGATGGCTGAGGAGTGCCTCCACCTGCACTTTTCCACTTTCCTGTTACACAAAATCTTAATGTGAACCTCATACAAGAAAGAATTATGGCTGAACCCAAACAATGTTAACTGACCTTTGTCAAAGACCTCATGGATTTTTTTCATTGGTGGACAGTTTCTCCCAGTAATTTGCATTGCCCTGTTCTCCCAGTGATTGCTTGTTAACATTTTCAATGGGAAAGATAAATTGCTTCCTGGCAGAGGCTTGTTACCTGCAAAATTGATTGGAAATTGTTTGCTGCTGATGGTGAAGGTGCTGCCTTATTTAGAACTTTTCTACTTGGTAGGTGAAGAATTGCTGTGAAGAATGGGGTGAGGGAGGAAGAGAGGGGCTCAGAGCAGCCTGTTGCTGCTCGCCTGTCCTTTATTGCCTATGGTCAGGCTTCTCTTGGGGAAGTGGAACTTGAATGAGCTGTAGTTAGAAATATGCCAGAGCAACGTTAATAACTTTTGATTCTGGCTTCCTTTGGTATGAAGCTATGCCTGTTAAGGAGAGGTTGGTATTTTGACACTTTCTGACTTATTTTGGTGATTTGTAGTTTCAATGAACAGTGGACATTCAGTGTCTGGAACACATCTTGGTTATCAACCCTCAGGAATTTGAAATATGGCAGCCTTCAAGAATCCTTTTGTCCCCTTCCCAAGATCCCTTCAAAAGGGAACGTACAGTTTTGTGGGTGTACATCTATGCATATCAGATTGAAAAAATAACTTGTATCTCTCTCTCTTGTATCTCTGAGATACAAGATCTCTGAGATACAAAAAATAACTTGTATCTCTGTATCTCTGAACTTCAGCCTGTACATTCTAGAAGTTCATTCCCTGCCCTGGAGATATGTGTGAATGCCTGCTACTGGCTACATCTGAATCCTTGTATCAAGCCTTGGATAACTGTCTTGTTGATGGTCAGGGTTTGTTGTTGCCTGGGGGCATGTCAAAAGGAGACTTGTTCAGAGATGCTGACTGATCAGTAATATTGACTTCGCTCAATCATTTTTTTTCCTTCCTTAGGAAGCTACTCACTATATGTAATACCAAAAAAAACCCATAAGTCTATTTCTACCCCAACATAGCCAGAGGCAGACAGAAGTTAGTGAAATGTTAGTTTATCCTCTAACAACCTCAAAGGTTATATTTTTGTTGTGACAGTGAGGCTTGATTATAGTAATTCCTGCAACTGAAACCTTAAGGAGGACATCTCTCCAAATTTCAGAAGGCGATGGTCTCTCACTGATCTGATCAGTTATTTTATTAGATAGGTTCGTTCTTGTTTTGAAGTGGTTACCTGTACACTTGGAATTTTTTTAAATGGGCAGTAGATGGTTTCAAACCTGAGAACAGTTGGATGTGAATTATGTACAAGACATAGTCCCAAGGATATGGTTACAATTTGATTAATGCTTGGATAGGAGAACGCTTCTATAGGCCTTTGACCTTCAAATTGCATCTTTTAAATGGTGAGCCATAAGATGCGTCTTTTTTGTTCTGATGTCTTAAATCTTGTTAATTTGCTTTAAAGTGTTTTCCTTGTACCCATCATATATCATGTTAGTCAGTTTCTGTTTGCTGATCGTGCTTCGAGGGATAAATGTATAAAAATAATGCCAGACTTAGCACCTTGCTGGGCTTGTAGGAGGGCTTGAAAGAAAAAGGAGAAAGGTCTGTGTGCTGATGCTTGTCTGTTGATACCGTATGGTAAAAGCAGCAACAGTCATGGCAGCAGAGACTTCTGTGTTGTGTAGCTCTCAATATATGTGCATTATAGATCATTATAGTCTCCAAACAGATCTGTGAATCGCTTGGTTTGTGCTGATGTCAGCATTCAGTCTCTCATTACTTCTAATACGATGGAAACCAGAGTATGAGCCAGTTATCACATGGAGGGTTCTGCAGAAAAGCCTGCCAGTTGCAAGCAGCTGGCAAAGGGAGCTTTGAAAATCCTTCCACTAGTGGCTTGCATTGGTTTTTTTTTGTATACCACTTGCTTCCTGAGGCTTTTAACTCCTGCAAAAAAAAAAAAAAGGATACTTTTAAAAAAATTTTGCACCCGATGTCAGAACTTAAGTAACTTGTCTGTGGTGGATACATATGTTCCTGTGTATGTAACAAGAACCCATTACAAACGTTCCTTGCCGCATAGTGTGTTGGTGCTTTGGCGTTTCTTCAGTCTTCCATGTTAGAGATGTGTCCACCAGCAAACCTGCTGACAAGTATTATGCAAAAATTACTGAAACAGCCTTTGTAAAACTGCTGTGACTTGGTGTGAGTACCAGCTCGAAGGTGATGTTTAATTTTTCTCCTTTTTCTTTCCTCCTGACCAACACGCCTGTGAAATATCTGTGGAGTGAGGTGAAAAATACTTTCTTAGAGTAAATGAGGATTTTGCATCATATTATGTTGGTTGTATGTACAATGTCACACACATAATATACCTGTAATAATAACAGCAATGACTCCATGGACACTAAGGGTAAGATTTAACAATATAAGTAAAATATATCTGCATATGGAATTACTCAAAGACAGTGTGGAGGAGGAGGAGGATACTGGAACATTTAGCTAGACAGTTTTTCAGCTCTTCTTTTCTTGTGGCCTGGCAGACCTGACCAGCGACACTTACACCCAACAAATAGTGAAGGAAAGCTGTTACCTCGTTACCCTTATAAACAGGCATAGCTACACACTTACAAAAAGGTCATACTTTTCAATTTTTAATATTTAGAAAAATATTCTGCTGGGTAGAGAAAGCGTAAAACCTATATATGTGATGCTGGTAAAGGGGTAGCACCACAAAAACTAACTTGTATTGGTGCTATTTCACGTATGGTATTTTGGACAGTAGCTCATGTTTTGGCTTGCTTCTCTGATGAAATTTTCCAACTAGTTTGGATATCTAGTCTTCTATCTGGACTCTTCAGTGAATGCAGATAACAGATACAACTCTACTAGAAACAAACTTGTCTTACTTGGATTCTTAAGTTGGTATTTTCAAAATTTATTCAGTCTCTTTTTTCACACAAAATCTGTTGCTTCTCACTTATTTCATAAGGGATATAGGCACTCAAAATTATTTTTCAGTAGGTTAACTGGCTAATTCTTATTTTATTTCATACTAAAATATTTGAATTTAAAAATCTGTTTTTTAAATAGAAAACTTTACGTGAAGTGTTTCTGTCATATTATTACAATACTGTATACAGCAGCAATTTTACACTACTTTGCTTATTATACTTCCCGTGTAATGTGAAACTTATACAGGGAGTCTGGTTGTATAAATCAGTTTTGCAGCAGTCTATTTCTGTAACTGGCATGCTGTCAAATGATGACAGAAAGGAAGCCTGTGAAGGTAAGTAACACTTATAAAAGATGCATCTCAGTCGTGATACTAAGGAATGGATTTTTCCTCCGTGTAATTGAAGTAATTGTGTGTGTGGGAAATTGTAGTCCGAAGTGGAGGCTTGACTGTGACTCGTTTCTTTGCCTGTTTTATTTTAGAGGTTCATTGAGCATGAGGAAGATATTTTTAATGCTATGGCAAACATATTCAGCCTTTTCAAGGGTTGATACTGGTGTTTTGCTGATGTGGCCAGCTATATGTTAAAAGGAAGAAGGGGGAGAGTCCACATTCTTTAAAAGTGTTCTTGAAAATGTCATTTTTAATACTGTATATTTATCTGTTGCAATATAACTCAAGAAATTCAAAATTGATATGCTTGCAAAAACCATAACGTTAAGCAAAGAGCTGTGTATTTGATAGCAATCTTTGATTAATTTAATAATTTATAATAGTTTATAACAATAATTTAAAAATGGGTAAAAATGAACTTTACAGTTTCAGGTGAAGTGTGTGAAGAATGTAAAGTAGAACATAAAAGTACTGAAAGCAAATAGCCTCCTACATCTGTTTAATTAAAATTGGATGGTGGTAGCGTCAAGGAGGTGTTGACTGATTGTTATTTGTATGTACTATGAAAATTGCTTTTTCCTGGACATTGTTTCTGTTAATTCTTCTTTTCCTGATAATTTTAGCTTCATTTAAGGGAAGCGCTCTGCTTAGTATGTGTTGTAAAGAGGGAGGGAACAGAATTAGTTATTGTAGGATGATATGTTTATATATTTGTTTAATGGATTGAGATAAAAGTATGTCACAGTGGAGTTGAGTGGTTTGGACAGCTAAGAGGGCTAATCAAAACCAAAATATTTGTAACCTTCAGGTTGCCAGAGCACGTTTGTGGATAACACTCGTCTGAAGTGAAATTGTGGCTTAACACCTTCTTAAAATGAGTCAGCAACTTATTTTGGTTTGTTATCACTATCAGGTTGAACACTTGAAGTTACCGTGTTTAAGAAAGATTAGAAGACAAAATGCCTCTTCCTCTCCCTCCCTTTTTAAAAATGGCTCAGTTTGTACGATTTCTGTTAAGTAGGAGGATTTTTCTGATGTTGAGAAACAATTTGTGTGAAGAAGAAAAATAGCTGGGAGATGTGAGCAGGTGTCATACTTGTGTCCTTCCATCCGCCACCCTAAAAAAGGGGGAGGGGGGAATGACTAGACTTCAAAAAGACACAGAACACTTACTGCTATTTTTTTTTTTTGCATGAATTTGAATAGTGTTCTGAAATGAGGGTATCTCTAACTGTCATCTTGTTTAACCTTCCCTTTCTTAGCACGATGCATTTCGGTGTGAACAGGTGGTCTTATTTTGGGTACCAGACGTTCCTCCTGATCAGTAGGCATGCTTACAGCATGCTGTCTTTTTAAATATTAGAGTTTTAGTTGTAATTTCCAACTCATGCCTTACACTTTCCCCACATAATATGCTCATCTAAGAGCTCTCCATTTCAGCAATAAGCTAAGACAAGGAGGGCTCTTAAGAATTACAATCTTGTGGCAAGTTCTTGCATGTAAACTTCATAAGTTGGTTGTCAGCACAACTATGAATGTTAAATGAGATACTAGCACTGTGTAGTGTCTTCAGAAAATTGAAACCTCTCCTTTGTGTCCATAGTATGACCATCAAAATACAAGCTTTGAATTACACTTCTGTATCTTTATGATTTCAGCATCTTTCTTCTCATTGATACGCTAATATGTCGAAACAAAATTAGGCATAAAGGCTGGAAATAGCTCTTGCTATTTCCTCTTATCAGAGGTAATTGATGCAGAGGATGTTCTCAGAATGATTTTTTAAAATTACGAGAGCCATATAGAAGGCAACCATTTAACCTTTGAAATGGTGTGGAGTTTATTGTGCAGTTAAAGTCCAATATCATTAAGGTTGGTAGTTAATGTTTGCTCTGTTGAGCTGCTTGTTTGCCACCAGTTGAGCAGTTTGTGCTGAACAGCAAAGCTGCCTGTAGGATGGAGCTGCTCCTCTGTGTGTCTACAAATCTCAGAGCTGGGAAAAAATGTGTCCTCTTGGCACAAACATTTTATACTCTTTGACTTTGGACCTTCCTTGCTTTTGTTACAAGCTTCTTACACTATGTTTCTTTAGTGAGTTAGTAACTTTAGTAACTTCAGTGAGTTACTATATTATCTTTCATCTTTATAGTTTTTAAAAACAAGTTTTTGCTGAACTTCAAAACTGGAATAGAGTGATGGGGTGGAAAACTCAGGGTGAAGTCTCTTATTTAGCAAACACAGTTCCTTGCTTTTCCTTGCCTTTACCAGAAAATTATTTCATGTAATGATTCATCTATAATGATGCACACCTCTTCGTTTATAAATTACGGGGCAGGTCTGTTTACTCATCTTCTGTCCCTCAGAGAAGGATACTGGGAATAATTTTTTTTTCCACTCAAGATCAGTATTGCGAGTTAATGTACTTGTGTGGAATCTAGCAATGGACAAATATGGCCACCACCTTCTGGTTGCAATAGTATCTTGACGTTCCTTTCTCTGTCATCTTTGTCTTATAGATTGTTTTTTGTAATAATCTGTAAGGTTTTTTTTTTCTAAATAAAACTCCTAGGTGTCTGTTTTTTTACATGCTCTCTAATTTAAGGATATTGAGACTTTAGTTAATAGTATTGCAACCTTTTAAGCTTGTAAGTGGCTTCTAGAGAAAGGTGAAGGGGCTTATTTCAAAGAGAGATTTAAAATGCAAGGACTTGGCTGTATTACTGAGGTTTTCTGGCCATCGAACAAACCAGTGGAAAGCTGTTCGAACCAGGATCCTCTGTGAAGGAGAGGTCAGCAGACAGGTAGCTATTGTAACACCTGTTGTATGGGATTAAACCTGAACCCAAGCCCTGCTTCTTGGAGGTGTGCAGAAATGGCATGAGGGGCAATGAATGTGAGATATGAACAACCTGTTCTAGCCTTGAACTCTGAGTGGGGATTGGAACAGATGACCTCCACGGGTCCCTTTCAACCTAAATTATTCCATGACTATCCAGAGACTGAAGTAAAAATATGTCTCCTTATCTATGTCAGACAATCTTCTAGTCTCTGCTGCTACCTGGAGTATAAAAGCAATGGCATTATAAGAATAACTATGCTGGGTTGGTCCAAGGTGACCAGTAGCAGATCCTTAGGGATATATGTAAAACGTGATATACAAGGAATTGTAGGCATAAAGGTAAGACCCAATTGCCAGTAATTTGAGGACAAGATCTCAAGTTTTCTTATATTATCCTACATATTAGTATGTTGCTGGGAATGAATGTCACATATATACTGAGAGATGCCACAGGAACTTTCAAATGTCCCTCATTTTACTTGTGTAATTATAATTATAATGCCATTATACTTCTTTGGACCAGGGCATATACTTCTAGGGCCCGTGAACTCTGTTCAAACACTGATTATGAGCCAGAGTGGTTGAAGAGATTGCAGCTTCTTGTAATGAATCTTGCTTTCTGATTTGGCAAATCGACTTGGCTTGTGTAAATTGGATTCCAGGACTGTGTTTGGTTTGTGGGGCACATAAGATCTCAGTGTTTCACTTCGGAATCCTATCGGCATGAGCTGGGCTTTGTCTTTCTGCTCGCTGTTTTATTCTTCTGTTCTGTGCAGATCAGAAAGCAGGACTAGCCTGCTTAAATATCTTTCTTTTTTATTTTGAATTAAAAAGAAAAATTGCAGTTGTGAGAGTCTTCAGGGGAGAATCAGGTTGTTCTTACCAGTTGTCTGAACCTGGGTATTTTTTTTTTCCCTCCTCTAGCAAATTGTTGAACACTGAGGGTCAGTTGATCAATGATATTTGTGCCCAGCTTTTCCCAGTCAATGGTAGCTGAAGATACCAGGATATATTAAAAGCTTGGCTTTGGGCAATTTATTTTTAAGCATAATTGTCAGCTAGCTCTGCAGGATAAGTAATTCAGACTACCAAAAACCACCTTGCAGACAGATCAGTATACAGTGATCGTGCAGGCTGAAATATATGAGGTACTGGTACTAGTTGCTTCCTTTTGTGTACAAATAGCTGTTGAATCTTTTTTTCTTGTGGGAGACGAGATATTTTTATAGCTGATTACTTTTAGCAGTTATAATATTATAATGTGAGAGGAGTTATTATCTGAATGTTAAAGACTTTTTTTGGTTGCATGTTACACTGTGAGTGTATTAAAAGCTTGTGGGAGAGAAAAGGATCTTGTGATATGTGCATGAAATAATAGGGTGGACTTAAATGCTAATTTATTTTTTCCCTTTGCCTTGTAGAAGAGGAAGATGGTGTTTGGGAGAATGGACTTTCTTACGAATGTCGCACTCTACTTTTCAAAGCCGTTCACAACCTGTTGGAGAGGTGTTTAATGAATTGGAATTTTGTACGCATTGGGAAGTGGTTTGTGAAGCCTTACGAGAAAGATGAAAAACCTATAAACAAAAGGTAGGATGTTTTATTTTGCTTTATTAAAGAAGTTGTTGTTGGGTTTATTTAAGCTTCATGCTAGAAGAAATGTTTAATTAAGAGCTCTCTATGGTTTATTTGGGAACCTGGATCTCTGCTCTTTCTTGTTTTTCTGCCTTTTTTGGAGTTCTTCAAAATTTCCTTATGATGAAAGGAAGTAATACTAAAGGTAGTAAGCAATCTCTTCTGTACTGGCACTCATATACAGACCACAGATAATAGGGATGTTGGAAAAGAAGCTAGAGTCTTCTAGAAAGGAAGAAAAGGATACCTGTGTGAAGAGAGACCTGCTCTGAGCTTGCCAGTATAGTGACTGGGACTAATTCTGACTGTAAATATTAAGAAAGACTCATTCTTTGAGCAAGCAGGATCTAGAGAGCTATTTACAGCTACCGCGTGAGGTTTGGATACATGGCATCTTATGGGAGATGTTGAGAAGAGAGTTTGAAATGTCAGCTCCTGGTCGGAAAGAAGGTTGTGTCTGGGAACACTGGTATTAAAAGAATACATGTGGCCTCCACCTTGAGGGGGAGGAGGGCGAGAAGAGAATTTTCGATCTAAATTGGAAGGACTTCTCATGGTTCTAACATGGTTCGACACGGTCTATGTTGCCTAGCAATAAATAATGAAATGAATAAAAACTAGGTTAGCTGGAACAAGTTTAATCGCTGTTCCCAAATCAGCTTTTAAAATCCAAGTAATTTAAAGCTTAGACGATGGGATTTTGTGTGTGTATATATGTATGTGTTAAGTGTTACATGCAGGAAATTTTGAGATCAGTGACTTCGCTTTTGGGGTGTGGACTTGGCCATTGTTGGCTTCTTCTGCAAGAAACTTAAACTTGACAGAAAATTGGAGCTCTTGAAGCACATGTTTGTGTGTGTTTCTATTCGTAGTTGTGAACTACTGCTTTTAATTTATGTGTAAACTTGTCCTTTAGTTCTAGGCATCTCTTTCTCCACCCTGGTCAGGGCAAATGTTTCCTCTCTGGGGTGTCCTTGTCCATCCATTTCTTCTGTGTGTTCTTGCTATAAATCAATAGTAAAGAGTTTACTTTTAACTATTTAGGCTCATACTGTCTTGGCACAGCTTGGGCTTTCCTTGTTTGAGGAACTGATTTTCCGAGTTGCCGTTTGAAACTAGCATTAGTTATGTCATGGCATCTCTTACAGTAATTCTGTAAAGCTCTCTACAGCAGCTGGAAAAGCTGATGAAAGCTTTTAAAATAAAATAGCAGTGTTTGTTTCATTTGGAGACTCTGACTCCTTTTTTAGGAAGGTCAGAAGGTCAGCATGCTTGATGAAAATAAGTGAAGGAATTGTGTGCTTACTCACACAACAACTTTGTCACAAGTAGTCCAGAACTACTAGAAAAATATGTAGAAAGATTTACACAGATCTGTGTAAAACAATTTCTTTGTAGAGAGATCTCAATGTTTCATACCCGCTAGCTCAATAGTGTGTGCTAGAATATCACGCTGGCTTTTATGAAATGAAGTGAGGGGAACGGTTAACAGAGGTGCATGCTCTTGGCATATTTGGCTCCCCCCTTCTAGGAATATCTGTAATTTGGATAATCTCTACTCTCTGGAAAGTTAAGATGTTCAGAGGTATCAGTTCAGGCCTCTGCTGCTCTCAGGAACTCCCTGTGGGAGAAACCCAGATGATTGAAATAGGTGCTTTGTGATACCACCTCTGTAGCTAGAAGGTGTGTCACGCTGTGGTTGAGGAAGAAATGTCAAGTGGAATGGTTTGAGTGGATTTTGGTGTCTCGTATAAATTGGAATACTTCTAGTCAAAAGGGACATTTCTCTCTTATCAGATGTTAAGCGTGACGCTGTAGCAAACTCGACACAAAAGGACTTGCAGCCTGCCTAGAAAATGCTCCAAATGTTGCACCCAGGGTGCTAATATGTTTCTTACTGAACAACTGGTACTAAGGTTTAGGTTTTGTTAGTTCTAGACAACTTTTCCGTATTTTTCCTTCCTCAGGATCTGTTTAATCAGGAACCTATACTAAGTTTATCTTTTTTTTGTAGGTGTGGCTGACTTAATCAAAAACCAAAACAAACCACCACCAACCCTTCCCCAAAGCCATTCTTCTCTTCATGATTATGGATGCACATACCTTAAGAATCAGACCAGTTTTGAAGCTATATTTTTGTCTTTTGGGCACTTTCACCTTGTTTCAAGTAATAGGAATAGTAATATTCATAATGCTAATCTCAGAAGCATGTCATACTAGCCTCTTGATGTAGGAAGAATAGAGTCTTTTTCAGAAGGCTTTCTGTTTCTTCCTCTGTTAGAAATATAAGTAACTCCCCCAAAGTAGTGCTTCTCCCATGCAGACTTGGCCACAGATGAATGCAATGGGTATTGCATCTGTCACAGGGAATAAAGCTTTTCTGTTCAGCAAGGTTGTAACTACTTCTCTATATTGCTTGTGTTGCTTAAATGTATATCTGATTCTTAAGGAAGAAAAAAGTTACCTGTGATGGTGTTGGTAGGTTTTTGGATCCATTCCTTCTTAGAGAACATTCAACAGTCAGAGAAGTACAGGAAGAAACTGCGTGTACCCAAAAATAGGAAGGCTTTGCCCCACTCTCTGGTGTCCCTGCATGAGTGTTGTCTTGCTTCATTTCAGACCTTGTTACTGCTAACTTTAGTGCCTACTTCCATCCCATAATGTTATGTATGCTTTGCTTTCTTTCGGACTGTGCTTTGCATTAACATTCAGAAACCCTGAGTATAGAATTCATGTGCCTGTATAATTAAAGGCCCTTAGTGTACTGGGGGTATGATGTCTGCTCCCAGGGTGCTTCAGCTCAGAGTTCATACTACCCTGCCCGCTGGGGCTTGGCTGGCCACTGTGTAGACTTGTTCTCTGTGTATTATAACCACAAATTTCGATAAGGTTGGTTGTTCTTGCTGGCAACTGTTAGCTTCAAAGACTTTGATTACAGACTGAGTAGTCAGTGCTCTTGACAGAAGAGGTAACTTCTTAACGTGTGCTTTCTGGAGCTATGGCTGAGCGTGGTGCGGGACTTCAGTCCTACTTTTTCACTTTCCTTCTCTTTGAAGGATGTGTGGATAGAGCTATTTCTTTCATTTGAAGCTGATCCCATCTGGGTTTTTCTGAGTTCTGTTTGAAAGCATGTGGTTCCAGAATACGTGAGATTTTCTGTTGTCTGGTCTCCCAACAGCAGAAGTCAGTCGTGTTGCACTTTTCGTACGTATGTGATAGTGCAGCAGTCGTAGGGCTGTGATATCTAATAGATGTTTGGCTGTGACGACAGATCCTCAGGCAGCTGTGGCTTCCTCTCTGTTGCTCTGTTGTTTTTCCTCCTTGTATGAGGTTATATTAAAAAAAAAAAGTCCCTTTTATTGTTGTGTTGCATACATTTTAATTTTAAGAGGACAGTCTTTAATATTCATAAACTGATGCCACTGTGTCATGTGAATAGATGACCAAGAAAATAAGAATTAGATGGTTTTAAGTGTTCACTGTTTAATTATGTTTAATGATGTGACTCCGAAAACAAACAAATTTATTAAACTAACCTCATATTATTGTTTAATATCTCTTAAAAAATTTTGCTATGGAAAAAGTAAAAACCTCGGATATTTGCATTGTGCAGTCACATGCTGCGTGTTGACAAGGCTGCAAGGTAATAACCATGACCTGCTCGTCTCTCCCTCCCCCTGCTTCTCCCCAGTCTAAAACCAGCATTGAGAAGTGAGACAGTCGTGTATTTGGTGAAATTTGAGCTGTTAGAACAAGTCACGATTACCGTGCCTGAGGAAACTGTCTGAGGTTTTCAAGTATGCTGGTTCCACTTCTGTTTATAGCTAGGGCAGGAAAGGGGTAGCTAACTCCCTGGAGTGTGGTGGGTTTTTGGTTGTTGCTGGTTTGTAAGTAGGCGATTTTCAGTGTTCAGGAATGGGTGATGGGGGTCAGCAGGAGGAACAGCAGCAGAATAAAAGACTAAAGAGAAGGTTTTGCTAATGGTCTTAGCTGTAACCAAACAGGAAAAAAAACCCCATTGCCTCAGTATTTGTTACAACCTTTTTCAATCACTTAAAGCAAGGTAGGTTACAGAAGCTCAATAATGTGGTTTAAATGGCTCCATATTAAATTACAAAGTTTGACAAATAGGAATGTCTTTCTCTTTTCTCCTTTCCAACCTATTGTGGTGTTATTGCCACGTTCAGAAATATGGTTGTGTAATGCTTTATTCAAAAAATCTGTCCTTTAAATGTATGAGATGGAGATTGTGACCTGCTGCATCCAGCTGTCTGTCTACCTTTTCTGGTTGGCCTGCTCAAATAGCAGCCTTTGGATGGGACTTTTCCTCCTCTTGCCAACTGGATGATAAAATAGTAGCATATACCTGGAATAAATATGATTAGGAAACTTGTCAGATTAAACACTGTTTTAAATACAATTCCTTAATAAAGATTAAATCTGACACTCCTAATGAAACAGAAGTCTGAAGTGCTTACATGGAAGATATCTCCTGAAGTTTTGGTAATAAGTACAGCTTGCTAAACTTCTAACACAATTGAAATACCAGTAGGCAAATAATTGAGTAATCATGATTTTGTGGGAGGATCTGATAGACAACTGAAAATCTAGAATAGCAAAAGCTACTGAATTACTTGTATGGTTGGTTTTTTTCCCCCTCCCTTGTGAATAGGAAATAATATAACCAATTGCAGTGGGTGGCAAACCAGAACTTGTGTCTGACAAGTTCACTTAAAAAACAAAATAGAAAACCCCAGAAAAGAACACCACGCACCCAAAACAAAACAAAAAACAACGCAAAAACCCACTTGGAAAATCATAAGTGATAAGCTTATCATAGCTTACAAAATGAAACTTGCTGCACAGGTTTCACAGGTAATGCTGTTTACCGTTAGGCTGGGTACAGGATTTTATAATGCCAGCCCACCATTCTTTTATTTTTTCATGGAAATACTATTATATCTACCTGATATAAATAATAACTATATGACTTCATGGGAAATGACTGCTGAAAAATAGTCTAGGTATAAATTTGGTTTTGTTATAAGCCTTTGTGCATGTGGTTATCTTGATTTGAAGGTGTACTTATCATAGTTCTGAATATATGTATTTTTTTTTTCTCTCTACCTCATCTTGCCGGGTGGAAGAGGTAAAACTAGCCACAGTGGATGTAGTTCCTGAGTTTGGTGCCAGTGTGTTGGCAGATCTGCAGTCTCGAATGGCCGTGGCTGCGGCGGGGCAGGGAGTGTACGAGGGGTTTTTTTTTTTTTTCAATTGGGCCATGGAAATGGATTGCTGCCCACTTCAGAAATGTTTGTATTGATAACGCCGCTGCATGAGTGAGATCAGCTATTGTCTGTTTGGTCTTCACTGCCCTTAAGACAAAGGGAGTGCTGTGCTTTCAGTCCTGAGCCCACACTTCTGCCTTTTCCCCCTGTTTGGCTGCCTCTTCCCTATTTCCCATGGGTCCCCTTTCCATAGGAATGGAGTAGTTTGCTTCTTGATCCCTTTAGAATGGTGCCGTGAATTATTATTAACGAACACAATGAGGAGATTGCTGGGTGCTAAAGCTCAAAAATCTCTCCCTGCTTGAGAGAGTCAACTGTACAAGAACAACACGTAGCCACAGGGTTTGTGTTTATTTCTGTATATTTAATTTGAAACCTTAACAGCAAAAACTACCTGGCTCTTCCTTGGTATTGTTGGAATATTTTCTATTAAGTCTGCTCAACTCTTCTTGCAGTGTAAATTTCCTCCTTATGTTAATCTTTAAATCAAACAGTGTCAACATTTTTTTACAACAGCTCTAATGAGGCTGTTCTGGCATCGTGTACCGGCGGGCGAGCAGGTGATGTTTTTTCCTTTTACTGTAGACAGCTGGAATTGAGAGCTGCTGTAAGTAGGACAGTGCAGGATAAACAGCGGGAGCTGAGAGCATTGATCACATGATTGTCTCTTTGGAATATTGGGTTGCTACAGAGACTACAAGCAGACAAATTTAGCACTTTACATCACAAAGCAGTTTTCTCTTATTTAACTTAAGTTACAATAGTAGTTGGTTCATCAGGAAAAATGACAAAATGATATGGCTCTTGGTTGTTAGCTTTCAACAAGAAATCTATGCTGTTTTTGTTCACTGAACAATAAGATAATACAAAAACCATCCAGATACTTCAGATTTTGTTAAATGAAAATTTTATAATGCATTTCAATTTTAAACTTTGAAAAAATCTGGCTTAACAAGATGTTTGTAAGTGTTTCAGAATGGGAAAGAGCAATACATCGAAAGCTGTTACACTGTCTTTGAAATAATGTCTAGCTATTATCTGTTTTCCAAATATGTTCTGGATTCTTATTCTTTATAGCACACGTATATTTAATTGTGAAAGCTCAAGTTCAGATAATTGAGATTGGCATCCTCGATAATTAAAGGATGCTAAAATGTAAGATGACAGGTTTATTAGCCTCGTTTAAGTTCTGAAATACAGGAACATGAGCAGACTCTTTTTTGTAGTATCGCTTATAATTGTTGTATCTGGAGTAATATATACTTTTTTTTGTGTGTATATATATATATAAACTTCTAGTTGCATTCTGAAAAAATCAGCTTTGCTTCTAATATGTCGTACTACAGTTTTAGTAGTGTACAAAAATAAAATTGTTTTTTGTTTCAACCTTGTTTTTATTGGGATGAAGCTCAAAAATGAAGTTAATTTAAAAATGTGGAAGTCTTCAGGGTGAATGACTTATTGTGTAATACAGGTCACTTGCTACATTTGTATTTGTTTTAGTGCACATAACTTGGTTATGGAATAAATAAATATTTTTAACTCGCAGGTCTAACTAAAATCAAAACATCCTCAGCTATGTGAAAAAGATTTTGGAGAGCCTTTTGACAGTAGTCATTACTGATGTGCTTTGAACTGGAAGGTTTTTTTCCTCCTTTGCTATTAGCTATGTTTTTTGCTTTGTGTTATCATCAAAATCAGCTTTCTGCTGTATTTACCTTCATGACCATAGGGAGTTACTCAGAGAGGCTTAGAAAAATGTCTGCTGTTCCATCTCTTTGTCAGTAGAGAAGCATCTGTATTTTGAGATCTTATTACTTCATGTTAAGGTACAGAATATGTAACTTGCTAGAAAATGTAGATGAGCATTTGTTTAGATTTCTCTGAGCTTTCCTATTAAGGATATTAATGCCCCTGTGTCTGCTCGAAGTGCAGACGTTGTGATGGGGCTGATACAAACCCTGATGTTATAGGGGAACTTGTAGCCAACGGCAAGAGAGGCATGTTTGTGAATTGATTAATGGTGATTCAAACTCTTATCGTAGAAAGTAGTATTGCAATGTAATGAGTACGTACGATAGCATGTTCTTCCTAGACAACTAGGGACTAATTTCTCTTATCCTCTATTTCCCTCAGCCCCCAGCACTTAAGAAACAAAACACTCCCCCTCCACCCCCCCAAAAACTAGAAGAAAACCAAAGCAAGCTCCTCAAGCATTTAATAATTGAAAAAAATGTGTGTACTTGCCTTGTGGGTTTTTTTTTTCTCCTTCATTTCTTAAATCAAGAAAACTCAAATGTTTTTCCTGGCAATTATTTTTGGAGCTGTTTTAATACAACAATCTGATTTTAGTATTTCACTTATTTTATATTTTGCTTATTACAGCAAGTGCATACTTCATTTCCTGCTCCTTTCTAGTCTGAATTAAGATTGTGGAGTTTTGTAATTCCAGTTTATGGATGGTGAGTGGAAGTTGAAGATGCCATGTTGAAAAATAAGACTGGCTGTTGAAGCAGTGCAGGTGTGAAGGTGGCTGCGTGGAAAGCAGCCCTTCATTAGTGCCTTGCAGTGTTATGGCTATACCTGGCAGATGTATATAGTCACAAAGAACTATTCTGAGCAGCCACTTACAAAGAGAAGGTGGTAGATGGGTTGTCTTGAGGGAGTTGCTTCTGCCTTTCTTCTGTTAGCTCAGAAAGCCTCAAGTGGCTTGGCAGCTTCGCTCTTTCTTCTCCGCGATGAAAAGCCCTCGAGGGTTGCCTGCCAAAGAACAAAGCGTGTAGTGTAAGGTGTCGTAGAACAGAGGACAATGCAGTGCATGTTGCGCCTGTGGTCAGGTGTGTAATTCCTCGGGACTCACTCTTTGGCAGTTATGTTTTGTTTTCTATCCTGTGCTGGTTGCTATAGTGTTGTCTCTCAGCCTGGTTAAAGGAAAAAGAAGAAACCAACAAATAACTGAATATGAAGGGTCTTGGGGCTTCGTGGTGTGTCATCTTAAAACTTTTTTTCTATTTAAGTTTTTCTTTCCAAAAGAACCTATTTAATTGTAAGACTGTTCTCTAGCCCAAGGATTTACTATAGAAGACTACTGTCACCTTTGAAAAAGGAACTTCTTTGATGCTCTAAATTTATTTGAGTGGCATACCAAAATAGTCTGTGGTGAAGAATAACTCTTTGGAGATGCTTCTATTTGGGCAGCTATGATGCATCAGTTGGGAACTCTCGCTCTATTGCTGCTGCTGATGCTTGTTGTCAGCCAGTCATGATATATTGATTCTTGGTCAAAATGCCCCAGGGGATTCTGGGTGTTGGCCAATATATACCAGTTTTTGGCAAACATTTTATAACAGTCTGAAATAATGATGCATATTAATTAGAGACTTAAAACTGTGTTTGATGTGTTTGTGCTTCTAAACAAGATGTATTCTACCCCACTGAAAGGGAAATGGTAGAATCCTAATTGTGACAGCCATTAGTTCTGGGACAGTGATTTTGCTTTGCTTGTCCATTTTCCTCATCTAGGAAATGACAGTAGAAGGTATATGGTTTATAAGGATATGGTAAATATTTTGGTAGGGCTTTGACTTGGTAAGTCACTCTTGGTTCAACTCAGAAGTAATTTACAAAGACAATCTAGGAAAATATGAGATGGTAATTATAAAAAAAGAAAACACTCATTCTCTCTTCCAGCTGAAACATTTGGATGCTTTTCTGAATTTACTATTAAAAGTGCTATAGGCTTTTTTAGTTGGAGACTTCCTTGTTGCCTCTGGTGTTGCAGTCTCCTTGCCTTTCTGCGGCGCTGATTTGGAGTGTGCAATCTAGTGAAGTGTGGATTAGTGCGGGTCTAATGCAGCTAATGTTTGTGAAGCACTTTGAAGATACGAAACTCTACATAAGTACTAATGGAGGAAAAAAGTGGAGGAAAAAACAGACCTAATTACCTTTTTATCAAGGAGATGTTTTCAGATTTGCTAGCGGAGATGTAGAAACCTCATGTATATGTAAATTTTAGTGTGCTTTCCCCTCCTTCCCTTCAGTTTCTCTTAGAAAGGTAGAAGTAGAAATTGTATTGAAATTGTCCACATCGGTTTCTGTTTCTTTTCACATAGAATCATAATCCTTTGTCTCTGAAATGAAAACATCTTTGTTATGTGTTATTAGAGTGAAGAGGGAGCATGGGGGAATCAAAAATGGTTTTTATACAAATGTATTTCAATGGAGCATAGGTGAGGACTGAAGGTTGTTTAAAATAGCATTACTTCCAAAGAGTATCTCTTTTTATTTTATTTTTAAAGTTGCTTTCAGTATTGGAACTCATTCTGTCTGAATTCTGGTGTGTTCAGGTCAAAATTCATAATGAATGCTCATTTTGATAACACTTCATAACCTCTTTATTCAGAGATCAGTTGGAAACTGGATTATTGATATTTAAGTTCTGAAATTCAGTTAACTAGAAATATTAGAAATATTAATGGAGTAATTTAATATTCGGAGTCAGGTGAGAAAATGAGGGTTTTGGGAGAACTAGAATCTTATTTTCAGAATTTTCTGTTAAAATTCTGTCTTCTGCTTTTATGTCTTATGTATGCACATGCAATAATAGCTGATTGTAATCATAAAAGTACAAAAAAAAGGGGGAGGGGAATCAATAGTAACTTTAAGACAAGCTATTATTTTTTTGCTGTATCTGCGCCTTGAGGACTTCACTGATTTTTCTCTGCGTGCAGGAAAAGAGTTCTGAGCGTTGTTATAGGTATTTTTTATATTTCAGTCATGAGATGCTCTGCACAAATGATCTAGTGATCTTCTGAGCTACTTAAAAAATGTCTGCAAATAAAAGCATAGGATGAACTCTGCGTTAGCAGGCAGGGAGCCAGCTTGCTTTCTGTTATCGTGTCCTTGGCTGAATTGTGAAGGTAATTTGCCTGTTTACCCCAAAGTAATAAGTAGGTAAATTTTATGCTTGATTAGGAATTTTGGCTGTGAGGTGAGTTATTGAGAACAGAAGAGAAAGGCTTAGAAAAATGATGGAGACTTTATATATATATTTATTTGTTTGTTTATTTTTAGTAGGTTATGGTAAGGTTTGAGAAGATTCCTCCTAAGCTGAGGTTGAGGCGGCATTGTGTACTAGCAATCAGTCTCTGGAAACTTATGGACTTGGAGAATGTACAAAAGTATTAATTTAAAAAAAAAAAAAAAAAAAAAGCATGTCCATTGGCTGCCCAGGGCAGTGGTGGAGTCCCCATCCCTGGGGGGATTTAAAAGCCGTGTAGATGTGGTGCTGAGGGACATGGGTTAGTGGTGGCCTTGGCAGTGCTGGGTTATGGTTGGACCTGATGATCTTAAAGGGCCTTTCCAACCAAAACGGTTCCATGATTCTATGATTTAGAGAGTTTCTTGCTAAGTTCGTGAGTGTATGTAGAGGCATCCAGTAACTTAGAGCTCTGGTTCTTTGTTTTCCTTCCTCCTTTTCTCCACTCCTCTGCAAAGAGCTTCAGTATGATTTAGAATTTTTTTTTTTTAATTAGGATTCTTCATTTTATTTCTTGTGATTATTTCACATGCATTGATATTTCATAAAGTTTTGTAACCTAACGGAAATGATGATGTTAAATGTGAAGAAACAGTTTCTGAGCATGACTAGCCAGGAAGAAATTTAATGCTATATTTGAGTATGTAAAGTGTTAGTTTTGCCTTTCATGTTAACCTTTAGTTTAAAGAAGACTTATGTTGTCAGGAGATGCTGTGTGTACCCTGCGGAAAGCTGTTTCTCGTAGCTTGAGTTTAAGGACAGCGCTGTTTCCACTAGGTAGCACTACTATGAACAATGGCTACTCTCTTTATTTTTTGGTTGGAAACTTCTCCCTGTTGAGTGGGAGGAGAAAATGGTTCTAATTTGGTGTGTGTGGGGTTTGTTTGGTTGTTTTTGGATTTGGCTTTTGCATGATGACCTTGAATTTTCCTTGCTACTTCTTAGGACTAATTTTGCAGCGTAATGACTTGAAACGCCTCTGTTGTCATGCTGATGCTCCGCTTTGTCTTGGTTTATTTGAATTCCATCAGATTATGCTACAATTGTCTGCCCTTTGTCTGTGTAATAATGTGGTGTTTACAAGAGACATAGCTTAATTTAAAGTGTATTTAAAGAATGTGCTTTTATTTTTAAACTTTGCCTCACTTATACTAAGCTTCTAAATTATTATCTTTCACTCAGAGCCAAGAACACTATCCATTCTTTTACCTTAAACCATCCAATATGGTTTTAAAATAAAATTCGATTTGAAAATCAGTCTTCAACTATTTGAATGAGGATTGAAGTTTAATCAGATTTCCATATAGGAATTTAGTGGTGTTTGCTGACCTTGTGACTTCACTTGCACTTGAAATCATCAACAAGATGCGTAGCTCCATCATCACTTCATTTTGGAAACTAACTTTACTGGGATTCCTGAGCAGTATGTTACGTCAGCTGCAGGGAGTGTTCTGTCCAGAGCTGGGTTACTGAAGCAGTTGTTCTACGTAGTTGCCAATGAACAGCGATAATTCACTCGTATGCCTGGATCCTGGCTTTTTTTGTCGTGAAACACAATTAAAATTGAACAGCAGATCAGCATACCACCGCAGGCTTGATACACCTTGAAAACTTATGCCTCGGTCAGGGCCAGTCACTTGGAGCAGCTCCTCGCTGAGTTCACTCCGTGGCCTGCTTTAAGTTACTGTAATAAAAAATGTGCTGCGTTTCCTCTTCCTCCTTGGACGGTTTGTGTGTTCTCTCATCCCTGAAGTGTTTTAGGTCCTTAATTTTAAATCTGCTGGTAGGCAATGCCATGTATTTGACACTGTAGCCTTCTTTCTTCTCATTGTGGTGACTTACCCTGGTGGCTGCTCCTTGGGTCTTTGGGGTGAGACTCCGTGAACCCATTTATCTCTGTTTTCATAGACTGAACAGCCTGTGCCAATTCCACAGTTCCAGAAACTTTTTTTTTCCTCTTACTGTTCACTGTCCCACCATCTACCTGCTGGTGGAGGAAAGAAACATCTTGTCAATGACACTGAAGATGTATCCAGTAACTGCACCTGTGGCGGCTGCATTTTGATAGGGTTGCTGAGGTGCTGGGAGTTTGTCAGTTCTTCGGGCCCTGGAGCTCTGTTTGTATCTTTTTCAGGAACACAAAACTTGCTTTGCGTTCTCATGGTGTAGACCCAAGAGATGGAAGCGTTTCACGAGGACAGAGAGCGTGCACATGGTCCTGGGCATTAGTTGATGGGGTCTAATTTTATTTTTTGGGGAAACAGCGGTGTTGCATTCATACAGCCTTGTTAGGCTACAGTAGTTCACGGGGTGTCTTTTCCATTCGACCTTGCAAAAAATGCACTAGTATCTGCTGTTTTGACTGGCTTCATTTAGTCTGTTTCCCTTGACTTGTTTCTTTTCTTTTTTTTCCTGAGATGGAGCAGGTGCTTGATGCCGCCCTCCTTACGAAGGATTTATTTTCTGTTCAGTAGTTTATGAAGTACATTTAGGTTCTCCTTGGCTTTCATTCTTCTGTGACTGAGATGGTGGACGTAATTTAATGTCCAACATGAATAGCACCTTCTTGCTTTTAAACATCTGTTCTTTTCCTATGGGAGTGTATTAGTCTGGCAGACACTTGAGAGAACTTGTATAACAGATATAATAATTCTGTATAACAGCATACAATGAATATTGCTGTGCCTGTACAACTGCTTTAAAAAGAAAAAAAGTCTGTTCAGATAGAGCTGGGTATGAAGATGTGCTGCTGCTGCGGTGTCCTGGTGGGGATCCACTTGTTTTGCCTTCCTGCCCTGTCCTGCTCTTTAATTAAAATTGGTAAAATATGTTGCACTTAAACCACTGAATTTATTTGGATGCAACATATAGTATTTTGATAGTTGTGCTTGTGGGGGTTTATCTGTATTTTTGTTACAAAACAACAACTAGGAGACCTGCAAAAATTGGGAAGTCTCTGAAGCATGATCTTGGGAGGTAGATTTCACCAAGCTGCTAACAAGTCACTATGTACAGCACTGTGAAAACAGCATTTAATTCAGAGTTATATGAAGGAGCTGTGTTTATTGTTGGGGTGTTTTTTGCTGTGCAGTATTTTTTTTTTTCTAACACACTCTGGACTGAGAGAAGCTAACAAGTCACTATGTACAGCACTGTGAAAACAGCATTTAATTCAGAGTTATATGAAGGAGCTGTGTTTATTGTTGGGGTGTTTTTTGCTGTGCAGTATTTTTTTTTTTCTAACACACTCTGGACTGAGAGAAGCTATCAGTGAAGCATCTGATATTAAACATTGATACTTGCTTTAATGACTTTAATTAACAATGACTTAAGCTTTGGGTTTTTTTTAATTGATTGTATCTTCCCTTTTGTGTAGGTATGGGATTTCATTTTTAGTTACTTGGCTTCAGGAGCATGAAGATAAGAGTCGATTTAAAAAAATAAAGCAAACCAAACACTTCTCAAAGCTGTTGCCATTCTTCTTGCTTTTAAATAAGTGACTTGTTGGCTAATATTAAATATAAATCTGAAAATATAAATTCTGCTTAGTGGATCTGTGACAGGAGAACCTAGATATGATCTCATTAAATTTAGTATGTGTTCACAAATATTTTTATAGATTTTAAATAAATATGTAAGATATAAAGGTATGAAGTTATAGTTTTGTCTTGCAAAATCTGTGCTTTAAATTTTCTCCAGACCTCAAGATATAAAGTGTCAGTTTAAATAGATTGAAAACTTAGTGTCTGTTTTCTAACTGATTGATCTTTGGTTGTGTGTCTAATGCTGGAAGACTTTGTACATGCTCCAAGGGAACATGTCTTTATCATTTGATTGCTATTTCAATAGAAGGGATTTTTGGTTACTTCATTAATGAATATTTTGGGAGGAAATGCCTTCAAACTAGTGAGAAAACCATCAACTTAAATTTTAAATTCTATACTTAGGACTTTTTTTTTTCTCTCCCTTCCACCCCCTGCACCCTCCCCACTTGTCTTTCCCCAGTGAGCACTTGTCCTGCTCATTCACCTTCTTCTTACACGGAGACAGCAATGTTTGCACCAGTGTGGAGATCAGTCAGCATCAGCCTGTGTACCTGCTGAGTGAAGAACACCTCACTCTCGCCCAGCAGTCCAACAGCCCTTTTCAAGGTAGGTTTTGCCAGTCAGTAGCAAGTACTAAAATGAATCAATCCTGTGAGTTGCTCAGAAATGGGACTTCTGGCAAAGACTGGCTGTGGGAGCACAGGCGTTACCTGTTTTGTATTGGTTATGTGTTCTCCCCAAATGTCCTCTGTCTTGACACAGTCAGAAGCCAGTTGGTGTGTCTCGGCTCTTCTGCAGGTGGATGATTTCCATATTCATCTCTTGGCGTGTAGCTGAATAATTTGTCTTCACAACACAATAAACTTAATTTCCAAGTACTGTCCTATTGGTGACTTAAATACTTTGCTTTTTCAACAAGCTTTATAACCCCCACGCGTCTTCATCGACCCCTCATTTAGAAATCAATTTCTGACCCAACGTACTTAACCTATTCACTCCCCCTCCCCCTTTTTATTTGGCTCTTCCTTGCCTGTAAATTCCTTTGGTTCCACCAGCAGATGCAGGCTATGCTCTCGAAGACAAAGGAGTGATGGGGCCCGAGTCTGGTTAGTGGGCTGTGTGATCATTCCCTGTCTGAGGCACACTTGTGTTGGCTGTAGAAGTCAGTTCTCCTGCATGACCACACACTGCCCTTGTTTATTAATGCTCAGTGTCCAAACTTGCTTTTTCTGAATGCAATTTAACAGCAGCTGTGCTTCCCTAATATGGACAAGACTAAACATGAAACAGATTACTTCCCTGTGTATACATTGGTGTAACTGTACCAAGCAGGAGGAAAGGATGAGGAAACACCTTAACTCGGTCAGAATTTGAAATAGAGTTTCTTTATCCTACCTGTATGTTAGAGACTCCTTGCTAGCCAAGATGAAAACTGGCTTGTTTAAATTGATTAATTTGTAGTTGTTATTGTGGCATCTTCATCCTTACAGTACACATACATTTAACAGTGTGTACCTATTACCAACAACTTGTGTGGTGTAGTAAAACGTGATTTGGGTGCATTCTGACTTGGTAAGTTGTTTATTTGGTGTGGCTGAAATAACAGTAGTGCTATTTCAGTGGGGAAGAGTGAATTTTGGTTAGATGTCATCTGCCACATATTTTTATTTACCTTTTAGTTATTCTAAGTCCCTTCGGATTAAATGGCACGCTCACAGGGCAGTCGTTCAAGCTTTCTGATTCATCGACAAAAAAGCTTATTGGTGAATGGAAACAATTCTATCCTGTCACATCTAACTTGAAGGAGGGATCTGATGAAAAACAAGAAGAAATGGATTGGGAGGATGATTCTTTAGCTGCTGTTGAAGTCCTTGTTGGTGAGTGCTCTGATTACCTTTTAATTACTGAAATAAACTGCCCAGTTCGGTCTGCAAAATTCTGAATGCAGAATGACCCCATTTTTATTCTTTTTTGCAACTATTTGCAACTGCTGTTGGTCTTTTGTTTTTCTGTTTAATGCTCAGGCCTATATAAAATGAGTTGCTGCCTAAAGTGGGTTTTACAAACCTATTAGTAGGAGGTGTTTTTTTATGTGCCATGAAAAGCAAGATTGTTTTTAAAATAAATTAAAAAAAAAACCAACAACCCAACCCCTAGACTATCAGCGTTGACATCTGAGATACATCAAAAGCATGTTGTACTGTTTCAGATTCTGTGCAAATTCAAATGGGACAGACATGCCTTTCAGGGATGTCTTCAAAACCACAATCCTGGAGAACTTAATGTACTCAGGCCCTGCATTTATATGCTGCTGTTCCTAAAATCTAAGCCTGTGGGATGCAGTAGTTTGTTCCTCTGCTGTGGGCTGTTGACCTTTGATTTTCCAACTAATGTAATCATTTCCCTGTAATGAGTGTTAGAAGCTTGTATTGCAGTGATGGCTGGAGACCCTGATGATGGTGGGGAGGGGGATCTTGTCAGTTTTATGTGATACTAAGAAGTACGTTCTCAGTCTTCTTTATAAAACAAATAATAGAAGCAAATCATAGCATGTAGATGCCAGGGCTGTCTCTGCCTGTATATACAAAGCCCTTTTTATTCATTCACTCAAATCTGTATAAAGCAAATCATAAAGTAATGTCGCAGCTGACAACATAACTTTTTGTCCAAGGATAATGCTTTAGTAGGTAGAAAGGGTAGGTAGGCTTATGAGTGACTGGTAAAATGATTCCTTTGTTGATGATTTTAAATGTAAGGTTTTGGTAAACAACTGTAAAATCGACTTGCTCTTGTTTTCAGCTGGTGTGCGAATGGTGTACCCAGCGTGCTTCGTTCTGGTTCCTCAGACAGACATCCCTGCTCCTAGTACTGTAGGGGCATCTCACTGTTCAACTACTTGCTTGGGTGTCCACCAAGTGCCTGCTTCCACAAGAGATCCTGCCATGTCTTCAGTAACTCTGACTCCACCGACATCCCCAGAGGAAGTTCAAACAGGTATAACAAAATTAGCTTCTGCATGTGGGAAATCATTTTGATGGCTTCTCCTTTAAATCTAGCAGTGTTTGGAAAGGATACAGATGTTCTCTGTACAACTGACTGGTTACCAAACATCACATTTCTTTAGTCGTAAGTGTTGTAGTAAAACCAATATTTATTGTTCAGTTGTGGGCAAAATTAATTTGAACATTTTTTTGTAAGTTGCTGAAACAAGGACTGCTTTTGTACCTGATGTTCTTATCCAGTACTTTAAGTTTCTCTGGTCAAGTTTTCAGTTCTGTTTTTTTCCCTCTCTGTGTGTTTGGGTGCATGTATGTGCTCTGGCAGAGCTTTATGAACCTCATTGTGCCTGTCAGTCATTAGTGAGCAAGGTGATGTTGTCGGCCTTTTTCAGAGTCCGAGGAAGATTCCTTCTAGTTAAGTTTCCAGTAGGGCTGTGTGCCCTCTGAACTGTGTGTGAGGAGTGGTTATGGTAAACCGCTTCCAGTCAAGGCGGGTAAGGCTCACTGATAGTTTCAGGTGGCTTTACATATAGTTCTTTTTTTTTGTGCAGAAGAGGTTTCGTTGTTTTTTTTCCCCCAAGGCCTTCTGTTACCTTAGTTTGACCCTTTTTTTAATAATACTGCTAAATTTGCTAACAGGTACCTTTGCTCAAGTTTTCCTGATGTATGAGCAATGTTACTTCCTTTTTCAGGTCTATAGTTCCTTGGAAGATAAAGTTATAACATAAAAATATATTGTCCTTCCCCCCCACCACCCACATGAGAGGGAACCACGTTATAATCATCATCTACTATACCTAAATTTTCTATTTGTTTTTATTTCCTAACATTGAGTTAAGAAGATACTTTTCTTCCTAAGATGTTCCTGTGGTGGTTGAATTGGAGTAATAATGGTTGTGAGTGTATCGCCTCATTGCCTAAAACTATTTCCTCTGGTGCTGCTTTTCAGTTGATGCTCAATCTGCCCAGAAATGGGTGAAGTTTTCTTCAGTTTCTGATGGATTTATCTCTGACAGTACTAGCCATCATGGTGGCAAAATACCTAGGAAGCTAGCCAACCAGGTGGTGGACAGAGTTTGGCAAGAATGCAATATGAACAGAGCGCAGAACAAGTATGTACTCATTTTCTGAAGCTAAAAAACCCCATGGCATCTTGTGTGTTCGTTGTACAAAGTAGTTCTGTTAAAGATGCCGTGACTGCTACTAGAAGGTGCTTTACTCTTTTAGTAATAAAACATTTTAAAGAAGTTAATTTCCCTAACTAGTAGTTTGTGTAGTGCTCAGTTTAATATGTTAGTAAAAGGCTATTTATAATTTCTCTGCTGAATCCTGTGTCACAAAACTGCTCTTAGAGGTTTGACAGAAGATAAGGGAAGAACGTATGTTGATCCCAAATAACTCTGCTGATATTGAATCATAGGAGGAAGTATTCTGCTACATCCAATGGCTTGTGTGATGAAGAGATAGCTGACAAGGTAGCGTGCTGGGATTTTGTTGAAGCCACACAGAGGACAAATTGCAATTGTTTCAGGTACAGTACTTGGCAAACCCCCAGTCCAACAATGTACGTTGGGATTGAAGTGTTCAGGAGAGGGCTTGTCATGACTCCTTTAGGAGTAATTAAGCAATAGCTGCTTGTAGGAAAGCTGTAACAAAATTTGTATCTCATATCCTAAATGTTATTGTAGGTCTTGAAACTCTGCCCAATAAGATAATGCAGAGCTTTTATTCAAGTGATTTATCTGAGTGGACCTGCTGGCAGCTCAGTGACAATTTCTGAGTCTTGGGCTGGATTCCTGACGCCTGATATGGGTAGAAACTAACTCATGGGCAACTTTCTCGGGCTGCAATGGAACAGGAATGCCTGTTGATTTAGGAATTGAAAGCTGTTTAATCAACAGCAAGATGATTGTAGGATTGTGTCTTGATGAATATGAAAAAAAAAAACCCCAAACCTGCTTTACTTTTTGGGAAATATGGCATTCCATGGGTGGTTGTATATGAAATTGTTTTTCTGTGAGTTGATTGCTGGTCTGGTTTTTTATATTAGCTGGGGAAAAAAAAAAGATCAAAACACAGGGGGAAAGTCTGGATTTAACTTCCAGATTTTGTTATTACTTTTGTTTTGAGACTGTGCAATGGCACAGGCTGTTAATACAGGTGTTTAAATAAATGGAGACATTAATTTCAGTGAATTCTCGATTTCTACTTATGGCAGAATACTAATCTTTAGGTGACTGAAGTGTTGCAAAGGTTGAAACGCTGTGATTTAAATGTTACACAGATTATCTTGCAATGAATATTGGAATCTTAAAAAAAATGTCTGGGGGATGTAGCATTTTGAAAGAAATGCATTTTTTCCTCCTTTATTGATATAGTTGGTTTAAGTTCTGTGAAAATACTTGTGCCCTGAGAAGAGCTGGGAGATGGAGGAGGATTAAATATTCTGTTAAAGAAGAATTTAGATATGATAGCACTAGTTTAGAGAAAACAATCAATTAACTGAGTGAGGTGTATATTAGAAATGTGCAGTTGCCTAAAGAGAAATTGCAAAGACTTCAAAGCCATTATTGTTCTTTATATTTTGAATCCTAAGCAGTGAAAAACATGTGTATGTGTATGAGAGTTTAAAGTAAAAATGATTTTGGTACCTCTTACCTTTTATTCCTGCCTAATCCTTGTTTTTAATACCAGTTGCATGCTGCTTAACTTTCCTAATGGAAGAGTGTCAAAGAATACCCAGGCACTAAGGATGTACTTGCAGTTCAATAGCTTAATCATAAACATTTCATTCTAGACTTCAGTACTTAATGTATTTCATCTCATTCTGTCAGATGATCTAGAAAGTTGGCATCTTGAACTTCAAGATGAAATGTTTAAGCTCAAGTGTGTTTATACTGGAAGAAACCTGACTGTATTAATGCAGTCAAGACGTTGAGTTTTTCTTTTTTCCACACTTGCTAAATGTGTAGGTAAAGAGCTACAAAAGCTTCAAAATAACTTTTGTAGGACTGAGCTTGGCTTTTAGATTCTGGATGTTAATTTCCCACTCCTTAACCCGTAGAGACTTGGACAGCACTATTGGTTAGTATTGATGCTTGAATTCAAGAAGTTTTTCACTAATTCATATGTTGTTCTACTGATTCATCAGTGCTGGCAGCAGTTAAAAGCAACAACATGTTCATGTAATATCTGTTTCTGTTAAAAGCAGTTATAAAATACTGCCTTCGGTTATGAGGATAATTTGAGTGTTTGGCTCGTAGGACAGCTTTTCCATTTTTTTTTTTTAATTGATATTCTAAAATCTTGCAATGCTACTTAAGTCATTCAAATTAAGTTATGGTCAGAAAGAGGCAACTTCAGAGTGGTATCAGTTTCAGACTTCTATAATCGGCTGTTTAGTGGCTTAGAAGTGGGTTCTTATCTAGTGAAAAAGAACATGATAGACATATTGGAAAGATTAATGTGAAATATTTTCCCCTTTATTAATTCTGCAGGCACAAAAATCTCAAACCAAGAAATTTAGGTCAACAGGGGCAGGCACCACCTGTGGGCCAACAACAGCAAGCAGCTCCAAAGCACAAGACAAATGAGAAGCAAGACAAAGGGGATAAGCCACAGAAACGCCCTTTGACTCCTTTTCATCATCGTGTATCTATCAGTGATGATGTTGCCATGGAGGCAGATTCAGCGAGTCAGAGGCTTGTGATGACTGCACCAGACAGTCAAGTGAGATTTTCAAATATCCGAACTAACGATGTAGCAAAGACTCCTCAGATGCATAATGCTGAAATGGCAAATTCACCTCAGCCACCACCACTTAGTCCTCACCCCTGTGATGTAGTTGATGAAGGGGTAGCTAAAGCTCCTTCTACTCCTCAGAGTCAACATTTCTACCAGATGCCAACACCAGACCCCTTGGTTCCCACAAAAACAATGGAAGACAGACTCGATGGCTTGTCTCAGCCTTTTCCAGCTCAGTTTCCTGAAGTTATAGAGCCTACAGTGTATGTTGGTACTGCAGTGAATTTGGAGGAAGAAGAAGCTGATACTACTTGGAAGTATTATAAAGTTCCAAAGAAAAAGGATACGGAATTCTTACCACCTCAGCTTCCAAATGATAAATTGAGAGATGATCCAGTAATACCTGCTGGACAGGAAAACGGAACATCAGTTACAGAGTAAGTAGTGCTTAATACTATAGTAATAACACGAGAAAGTGAGGGAACTGAAAGGCCAACAGCAACAGTTCTTGTTGTAAGCAAGCTTGTCCCTAAAGCTTAACGTTGTTCTCATCAGCTTGAGCAGTAATGCTGAGTGTGTGAGCATAACATGTGTGTGCTGTCTGTACACAAGAAGATAATACTTGTGAAATGTGAGCAGGAAGCACAGTCAAATATGTAGTAAGACTTTCCAGCTTTTTCTCATTAGAACTCTGATTTAGCAGACAACAATGAACTTTATTTTTCTACTGTAAAATTAATCTGTAGGCAAATTATGCCTGTTTGGGACTTAAAGTCTCAAAAAAACCCAAAAAAAACCCCAAAAAACAAAAAACCCCACACCTTTCTCATTTTAATACTTGCTTTCTTCATTATTTGAAGAATATCTGGATGGTTTTGGCTACAGACTTACCCTATTGAAGTTTCTTCTATCTCAGTTCTGCTCTTGTCTTTATTCAGAAGAGCTCTTAGATTTTGAAAGCTGGTGTTTAAATGACTGATGGGAACAATGAGGAAACTAATCTGGTTTCCTGGAAGATATTAACTTTGATGTAGGCTGCAACTACTTTCTAATAACAGAAATTTCTCTTTGGAATAAGTAATATAAACTGGCGTTCTTGCAAACGGTGCATTCTCTCTGCGGTGTTGTTCAAAAGGCTTCAGGATTTGAGGTGGTTGTGCAAAGAAAACAAGTGACTGGTGGGTCTCCTGTTGCTGCTCTTGCACCTCAGATCGTGTGGGAAACCCTCGTTCATTAAACAAAGCTTGTCTAACTTGAAGAAATATTGAGACAGTCAGACTAGATCCTTCTTAGAACCTCAGCCTGTGAGCCATGGGAAGTGTACTTGAGAACATTTATTTATTTTATTTTAACATAAGCTAATATCTTGAAATAAAGTATGTGTAGTCTATAACTATTTAAAAAGTTTTTGCTGAATAAATAGAATTTATTTCTGAAAGCTAGTGTTATCTAGCACCAGGTTTTAAAATGTTCTACTCTGCTGCTATCTGTTTCAATCGGGATAAAGGAATTGGTCACTTCTTTGATACTGCTCGAATTTTGATAAATTACAGAGTTTAGAGGCGGTGGAGGAAAATAACACTAGTGGGTTTAGTGTTAAAACTAATGTTTGAGCTCTGTTTTACTGCAGAATGAATCAACATGGATTTTCTTTACCAGTTAAAGCAAAAACAAACTCCCCCCTCAGAAGACCACCACCACCACTAAAAAAAACCCATAAGAATAAAAAACCTGAAACAAACCCACTTGGCCTTCTGGGTCGTGTCTCCTTTGCTGTTGTACTATGTAAGAAATTCTTCCAGTCATCCATCTTTTACAACACTTCCTTGGGAGGACGTGCCACGGGAAAAGGATGGGAATGGGAAGCACAGGGCTGTTAATAGCAGTGTAAACTGAACATGACTGGGAGGACCTGGATGCAGAGGTGGCAAACTTTGGCTTAGGGTTGTGATTGAGAGAGAAAAAATGCATCTCGAATGCACCCGGAGCTGCCTCTATCAACTCACTTGCTGTTGATTTTTTTTTGTTCTTTTTTTGGTCCAAATTTTTTTTTTCCCATTCAGGTGAAAGGAGGCTCTTAATGTGACCAGTACCAAATTACTGGGGCTTCTCCCCCCCACCTTTTTTTTTTTTAATTTGAGATAGCGTTCTTAATATGTGGTAGAAGAGTTGCAGCATCTACTCACAAGATGAAAATTTTATGTTCATTTTCTGTGTCGTTGCTGGCAGTGGAAAGCCACTGGTGGCAGTCACATTGACTTTGCTGCGTAGGAAAGCTGTGAGAAGAAGTAAATATGCTGTAGCTGTTGGTCTGTTCTTGTACACATTTTCTTAGCCGTATCTTTTGTGTTCACTGTTTAAGGGTTTACACTAGCTAGTGCGTGTCTCAGTTCTTCTAAGATGTGCATTTATAGGATTTTTAGTGCCTTTTTTGCCTTGAATTCATTTCAACCAACCAGACAAAGATCTGCTCTACTTCAAAATTTCCTTTTTTTCTGTTCAAGACATGGCTTCTAGTTCAATTTAACAACTTAATGAACATAATTATTTTTTTCCCCCCAGAGTATCTGGCTGTTAACTTCTCTTCCTCTTTGATGGCCAGAAGTACTGGAAACTGCTGCTTGCTTTCACTGTGTATTTTTCCTCGTGTTTAATTCCTGGTTCCTAGAAAGTCGTTCCCATGTTTTGTTTTTTTTTTTTTTCCTGCTGGTGATTTTTGCAGGATTTGGAAAATAGGAAATCCTCAACTCCATCGAGTGCTACTCCAGGCATAAATGCCAAGGGTGCTTGACACAAAGGCACACCCATTGCATGGTTGTCGGGGCGGTCGTGCTGTGGTGGTCACGCCTAACACGGGATTTTATTGAACATGGATGGATTTGACAATGTTGGCTGTGAGGTGTTTCTTTGGAAAGCTTATTTCTAGGAAGTCTTTTGACAAAGTAAATCTGTTTCTATATCCTTTCTCATCCCGCGTAGTTGGCGTACAAGGCAGCGAGGAGGACGCTGAGGAATCACCGTGGCTTTTTGTGTGCAGAATTTTAAGGCTGAACTCTGTATTGTTCTGTATTGCACTTCTCTTTCTGGTCTCTCAGAGCAGAAGTGTAAGCCTGTCTTATTCTAAACTCCAAATTAGTGTCTGCATCCAGGCTGTCAAAAACAAGCCCTACTAATTATGAGACACAAGTTTCTTGTGGGATAGCATTTCCTTTTGGATAGTGGCTTGAGAAGGGAAACGAGATATGTTGGAACCTGTGTTTGAACCTCTCTAATCTTCATCCTTGCAACATCCCTTTTTCATTTCATGCATGAGGCTTCTTTAAACGCTTCTCACTGGTCATTCTGTTGCTGTTTGGGAGAAAGAGGTCTCGGAGCAAGAAGAAATTGTGTACCTACAGCAGTCTGACACTCCTGAAATACTTGTCGTGTTTGAAGGAGCACCTTGCTCACATGATGCCTCTTGTACACCAGGATACATACAATAAAGTTTGTTTAGGGGCAGAAGGCAGAGGGGCGTATGTATAGCTAATAATCATGACATAGTTTTCTACTTGCCAATATCTCTTTTTGCTGCTGAGATGTTTTATCTGTGAAACTAATAATCCTGATACAAAACTTTAATTTCTATGTACTTACCAACTCCATTTTTGGCTCCAAATGTTAACAAAAATGCTGACAAAGGCAAATGTGTTTTTATTATTCTTATTAGTAAATGATATATTAGCGTGTTGCAAGCTTCATTTGTATTGATATAAGTGATATAAATGGCCCCTAAACATAGTGGCATTTGTGTGCTTTAGTAGTGGTTATTGCTTGGGCTTTTTGGATAGTCAGGCTTGGTGTACAACAGAGTGTTGGTCTGTTTGTTGTGTTATACACAGCTGGATATCAGGAGGGTTGCCATACTTTCTACGTTTAAATGAACTAAATGTTCAGGAATTAGATTCTTAAAATATGGAAAATTCAGATTTAATCACTTATTTCTGATCATTTGTTTTGACATGGATGGGGAATGAATGAGTAATTTTTTAACCTAGTAAATTTTTTTTGTTTTGTGGATATGGATAGTTTAATACATTTGTACTTTATAATAAATGACAGCTATAACCTGGAATAAATTACTAATCTTTATCTGAATTGACAGTGCTTGAGGAGAGATGGGCAGAATGAATCACACTGCTGTATCTGACGTGTGCAAGGAGGTGATATTAAATGACTAATGATTTAATCTTTTTCCCAGAAAGTTTTCTAAAGCTGGGGTGGAACGGAAGAAAATGGGAAGATGAAGTTGTTCTTATAAAGGCTGTGTGATAGCAAAAATATTTCCACGTAATAAATGTTAAATAATATTTTGTGATTTTTATTTTTCTTCTCTTCAGATTAATGGTGCAATGTAGGAAACCTTTAAAGGTTTCAGATGAACTGGTGCAACGGTATCAGAGTAAAAACCAATACCTAGCAGCAGTAGCGATGGAAGTTGACCAGGAACCTGAAATCGATCCTTACGCCTTTGTTGATGGTGATGTGGAATTCTTATTTCCTGATAGTAAAAAAGATAGGCAGAACATGGAGAGGGAAGCCGGGAAGAAACACAAAGTGAGTAAAGGAGTGAGGGTACAAATCAGTGATGAGATTAAACCAAACTGCTTTAGCCACCAAATATAATTAAAATCCTTCTCTGTGTATTTAGAAGTATGTTTAAAAAAATTGTGTTCTAGCAGAAATGATCAATGAAATTATGCAGCATGCCTCTTAACTACACCTAACATTTGTTTTGGCACACTGGTGGTGCTCTTGCATCAGGGTTTGTGGCTTATAGTGGGAGAATGCTGCTGGACTGGAACAAAAATCAATCTGGCTCAGTAGCTTTTCTGTAGCAATGGGTGATGGCAGGTGCTTGGGGAAGAGAGGAAGAACAAGGCAAGTGCTTTGTTCAGATGTGGAAAGGTTTGGGAGTAGGTGAGGTGAACTCTGACTAGTTGCCTGGACAGTGAATTGTTTTTTGGTTTGGGGTGGTAGATTTTTTACAAAAGTACACCCTCCAAAAAAGGAGAAAATATAACTGCATTGGGAGCTTGTATATGAAATAGATTTGCGTATTAGAACTAACTGTGTGTGTATATACTCCTGGTATCAAGAGTTTCGTTCAATAACTAGTATAGTTAATGTATAGCATTTAATATCAAGTGTTTTTCAATAAGGTGTTGTAGCAAGACTCCACAGCTTGCTTTTAAAATTTATCCCCAACACAAAAACTAAGATTTACATTCTTATGTGTGCTTATCATCTGTGTGCTGCTAGCACGTTGTCTGTGTTCCAAGCTTGCTTCTACCTGAGCAAGTACCACTAACTGGACCCCCAAACTACACCTTGCTGAGCCAGAAGGCTAATGAGAACCTGATACTTCTGATATGTACAAAAATTCCCATAGGGAGATAAAATGCCCTGAGCAAGTACCACTAACTGGACCCCCAAACTACACCTTGCTGAGCCAGAAGGCTAATGAGAACCTGATACTTCTGATATGTACAAAAATTCCCATAGGGAGATAAAATGCCCCCCACCCCCTCAATTAATTTAAGCAAACTTTTCTACCTTTTTTTTTTTACTAGGCTGAGGATGGGACATCTAGTGTTACAGTTTTATCCCATGAAGGAGAGGATGCTATGTCTTTATTTAGTCCTTCTGTCAAGCAAGGTAAAGAGACTCTTTTTTTAAAATTTCTCTTTTAATTGTGCTATATTAATGATCTCTTGAATAGTCAATAGATTCTAATAGGCTACTAAGTTTTTACTTTATGGTTTGTATTTCCCTCTCCCTTCAGAATTAGCAATCTACTTGGAACACATTTTCTTTGTTGCACCTTGCAAATAACATTTGGATTTTATAGCTGACATTTATAAAATTGAAGGGACCTCACTGATGTGTAAGCTGAGTGGAACTAAGAACATACATTCCCCCCGCCCCATGGAAATAGTTCTTCAGATGTCTTTATTTTGTTAATGAATATATATTGCCAATGTGTTTTTAATGATTGTTTTTCTTCATAGATGCCCAACGGATTGCTGCTCATGCTCGCACTGCATCAACTAGCCTGTTCCATGAAACAGACTTAGTGGTCTCTTATACTGACCTTGACAATCTCTTCAATTCTGATGAAGACGAACTAACAGTAAGTGATACACAAAAGTAATGGCACCTGCTAGACAAAAAGCTGCAAGGAACAAGTATGTATTTTTGGGGTTTGGTGGTTTTTTTCTTTTGCTTTTGTAGGAGAGGTTGTAAAACATGGATATAAGCAAGTGGCGTGGCTTCTCTGTAGCAGACGTACTGTTCTAGTTGACTCATTCAATCATATTTTTTATACAAACAAGCTTTTGATCTTATATCCTTACTATCCAAACAGTATACGCTTCTTGAACATACCTTTAGTTATAATTTTACAGATTCAACAGTGGTACTAGTGCTCTTTTCCTATGGTCTAGGTTCTGTTTAACTAGTCAATACAGGTAATACTGAAAGAAACCAAAAAGTTCTGAAAGAGAAAAGGCATTTAAACATGGGGATATTCTGCCAAATAAGCTGCCTCATTGCAGCAGCTATTATCTTGGAACAGTTTCTCTTGCAGTCTCTGATGGCTCTGAATCCATTATCTTTCTAGTTTCTATTTCAATACTGTTTGTAGTCAGTTGTCTTTTCCGAACTGTACTTTGCTCCATGCTTAATCCGAAATCCCCTTACCCAGACAAAATGCCCATCAACTTTAATGGGAGCTGTAGCTGACTAAGGGCTAAGGGATCTCAATAGCCATCAAAGGTCATCATTATATAAGGCAAATGTATTTGCTCTTAAACATGAAGACTCTTATTTTATATAGACTTTAGTACTTGCTAAACATTGTAAAATATATCTCTTGTTCTTTTAATTTCAACAGCTTTTCTTCCCTGTACCTCGTGTTCCAGGATTTGTTTCTCTGTCTTTTCTATCCCTGTTCATGTGGTAACATCAGTAATGTTAGCATGGCTTTGGGAGTGTGTATATCTTTTCTGATAGGCTGTGGGCAGCCTGATTTAGCTTTTTTAATGTCTGCTAACAGGCTGAGAGTTATCTTATAACTGGTCTTTCATTTTAATAGCATCATGACTTGGTGGGAGAGCATTCTCTGAGTTACAAGTATTAAGGGAGGACAAGCGTAACCCCAACTACTAGCATTGGGCTTCTGATTTATTTTAATTTTTCTAAATACTGTACAGTCTCAGCTTTGTACGTCCACTGCACATGAAGTTTCCTGTTAGCAGGAAATATGAACGTGTGTTCGTGTCTGAAGTGATTGTATTACAATGCTACTTTTCTTTCTTAGCCTGGATCTAAAAGAACAGTGAATGGCGCTGATGACAAATCCAACTGCAAAGAGGCAAAAGCAGGAAATCTAGACCCGCTGTCATGCATAAGTAAGCTTTATTTGGGTTTTTTTTTGAAATAGAATACTGGCTCCAAACACTTGATTGTTAATACGTTGGGGGAATTTGGAAACATACGCTTCACTTGCCCTACTGAAATTTCAAGACAAAGGAAATACTTCAAAATGTATTCGTGCTCTAAAGCTTACTTCTAATCTGAAATTAGGCACTGCAGATCTCCATAAAATGTATCCAACGCCACCTTCATTGGAACAACATATTATGGGATTTTCTCCAATGAACATGAATAATAAGGAATACGGCAGTATGGACACTACACTTGGAGGAACAGTACTTGAAGGGAATAGCTCTAGTGTGGGAGCTCAGTTCAGAATTGAAGTAGATGAGGGTTTCTGCAGCCCCAAACCTGCTGAAGTAAAGGTAGGTAGTGCTCATCGTCCTGATAAATGTTTCTAAGGGTTATTGTTGAGTTTATTACTTAACCCTGCATAGGAACTTTGGGAAATTAAGTACAATTTGTAACTTGTGTGTATAGATCTAACTTTCTCTCTTGCAGCTACATCAGGGTTAAATATTAAGGAACTACTGCTTGAACTTAGTGGCATTTTTTTGAGAAGCATTTTAATTGCTGAAGTGATCTAATTTACATGCTGATGTTTTACCATGTCTAACTTCTAGGATTATTCTTATGTTTATAAACCTGAGAATTGCCAAGCTTTAGTGGGATGTTCCATGTTTGCACCACTGAAGACGCTTCCCAGCCAGTGTCTTCCTCCCATCAAACTGCCAGAAGAATGCATTTATCGCCAGAGTTGGACTGTGGGAAAGTTGGATTTACTTCCTCCAGGACCTGCCATGCCATTCATCAAAGATGGGTATGACCTGTGCCGCAAATGTTTAAGCTTTGTAAGGTGGTCAGTTATCCATTCGATAGGAAGTGCCCCTAATTTTTTTTTGTAAACCTGTAATGAGAACTATTTGTAACGATATGCTGTGTTTACACAACTGACGAGAGCCTTTAAAAAAATCCTTACGATTAAACCTTACTGTAAGAGACCATCTTCTCAAATAGCTTCTTAACTGTGCATACATTTTATTTGTTGTCTCATTTAAAGGTTTCTTGGGGAAGCTTAATGGTGCAAGTCCAGTTTTAATAAGTAATGAAGATGGTAACAATCAAGATGAATGTAAACCTGGGACTTGTTTTTGCAGTGCTGTTGTAGGTACTGTGAGGGCGTAGTAGGTGGTGCTTCTGTTTCTTAATTTATTTTCTTAAATGGCAGTAATCTCAGCTGTACTGGGACTAGGAAAACATTCCCTTGGATTGGAAGCTATGCCCAGTGTGACACTGCCTGGTAACAGCAGTACTGCACCAGGCATTTCTGTAATCTGCATTTGGTAGTGATGGTCTTGCTGGCAGTTCTTATTGAAGAAAATATTTATTCCTCTTTCTCTTCTGCATTAGTAGCTGGTATAAATACATAGCCTCCTTGTTGCCTAATCCATTTATTGAAAAAATTACATTAACATTAAATCTTGGAGTAAATACTGACATTGCTTCTGCTAGGGTCATTCATAAGTGATACGTTTCCAGGTCTCATTAGCCTTGTAAGTCTTTGGAGATACTCAGCTGCTTAGGAAAGAAAAAGTTAAACATTTACAGGTGATACTTTGTTCGTGGATCCAGCTGAATCTGCTGCTGATAGACCCGGTATATTTTCTTAGTGTGTGTCAACACAACGTGTAAATAAAACACGAAGAAAAAAGGTGTCCTTTAGACTCCATACAACCATACAATTTATAATTTATTCTGACCAAATAAGCTTTGTACAAAGGAAAAGACGAAAGGAGGCGAGGAAAGATTCTTTAACAGTGCTGTCAGTGGGAGTCTTGCAAAGTCATTTAGAAGAAATGCTTTTGACATTCCTTAGGGAATGAAAATCTTTCTGTGGATTATGAAAGACTAGTTTAAAAAAGCAAATATTAATTACGCAGGTCCATCTTTAGAAATTTGAGACTTAAACTTCAAACCTAGTATGTTGTATACTTAAAATGCTGAAGTATTTCCTTCTTCTTGTGGCTGCTGTTAGTGATGGAAGCACTATGGATCAAGAGTATGGCCCTGCATATACACCACAAACTCATACTCCGTTTGGGATGCCACCGAGTAGCGCACCTCCCAGTAACGGTGGAGCTGGAATTCTCCCTTCTCCTTCCACCCCGCGTTTCCCAACTCCTAGAACACCAAGGACTCCTCGGACACCTCGTGGAGCTGGTGGACCTGCAAGCGCACAGGGTTCAGTCAAATATGAGAACTCTGATTTATACTCACCAGCTTCCACACCGTCAACATGTAGACCGCTTAATTCTGTTGAACCTGCAACTGTGCCTTCCATTCCAGAGGCACACAGTCTTTATGTGAATCTCATCCTCTCAGAGTCTGTAATGAATCTCTTCAAAGACTGTAACTTTGACAGCTGCTGCATATGTGTTTGCAATATGAACATCAAAGGTGCTGATGTTGGAGTTTACATTCCTGATCCGACACAAGAAGCCCAGTATAGGTGTACCTGTGGTTTCAGTGCTGTTATGAATAGAAAATTTGGCAACAATTCTGGACTGTTTCTTGAAGATGAATTGGATATTCTAGGACGTAATACGGAGTGCGGCAAAGAAGCAGAAAAACGCTTCGAAGCTCTCAGAGCTACTTCTGTTGAACATGGCAGTGGAGGGCTGAAAGAACCTGAGAAACTGCCCGATGAGTTAATACTGTTGCTGCAGGATCAATGCACCAACTTGTTCTCGCCGTTTGGAGCAGCAGATCAAGATTCCATTCCCAAAGTTGGTGCAGTTAGCAACCTGGTACGTGTAGAAGAAAGGGACTGTTGCAATGACTGCTACTTAGCTTTGGAACATGGACGGCAGTTCATGGACAATATGTCAGGAGGGAAAGTTGATGAAGCACTTGTGAAAACTACTTGCTTGCACCACTGGTCAAAAAGAAATGGTAAATATTGAACACAGCTTATTTTCTACTTGTCTACCTATGAATTTTTTTTAAGGGTTTGTTTTTTGAGTTTTTCCTTTGTGCTTAAGACTGTTTTTCCACCTGCATGCTTGCATAAAATTCTATTTTAACGGTGTTCAGCATAACCATTCCTTTTACGTTCTGTGCTGGTACCATACACCAAGCAGAGTGCAGGCCTTGGCTACCACCATTTGTAAATTCCTGACATAAACTTGAAGTGTAATGTAAGACCACAGTAACTGTCCACAACACTTCACTGGGCTTATTCTTTTAAAGCAGCTTTTGATGACTGCATCCACAGAGGCTCTGTGGAATGAGTGTACATAGGAAGTGTAGGTGGTTCAAGTGGTGACTATATTGTCAAGGCTACTGTGGTAGAACTAAACAAGATTTATGATTCAGTTGGCTTCCCTCCCCTTCTTTAAGGGGGGGACAGTAGTTTAATGGCACGTGTGGCAAATAAAGCATTATTGTAGCCTTCACTGTATGCTGGATCTGCCAGAGATCCTTGGGGTTTTCTTCTAGGGCCTGACTGATGATATACTGCCTCATGGAATACCCTTTATTGTGTGTATTTGCATACTTCTCCTCTCAAGAATAGTCTTTTCAAGTAGCAACTCTAGTAGGGTGAACAGTGAAATATGAAACTTTGATAGCAGTTAGCTGCAATTCATAGTTGTTAATGAGGATGAGGAGGGCTAACAGTAAAACACAGCTGGGTTTCTGTGTATTGGTGGGGGGTTAAGTTTAAAAGCCCAGGCTATAGATAAATCATTGTTTTCAGGCACCCAGAAGACTCAGTGTTACTGTGACCTTAGTATTTAGGATAAAAAGATGTAAAGATACTTTTAAATGGAAGGCTATGAAATTACAGCCTATGAAGTTATAGCCATACCAAATTTTGTGTCAGCTTTTTATTCTTAAGCACTGTATGTTAAATGGCACAGTGCTGGCAAGCTGATGAAATGGGCTGTGACTGTTTGAGGCTTCCCTCAACTTCTATGAAGTGAGCACTGGGTGGCAGTCTGCCTAACCCGCCTTTATTGGGAGGGAAAATCCTCTAGTGGAAGGGTTGTACAACTTGTTTGTAATTTTTTTAATTTTAGGGTTTTTCCCTTAGTATAAATCATAAGAGGGTAAGGCTTTCAAGGGAATAAAATTCTACAGAAAAAAAAATAATCAAAAATCCATCTGTGTTTTTTGTAAGTGAGAGGGGAAGAGGGAGAACTCTAAACCTGTGTGCTTAACTTTTTATATTGTGGCCTTGAGTGGCCTGCATGTACGTTTCAGGAGAGAGTGACTTCGTTTAAAATCAAGGTGGTTTAGGATTCTGTGTTGTTTGTGGAGGGCTTTATTTTATCCTGCTGTTGCAATAGGCCCTGACAGTTTTTGTCCTTCCAGTTGTGGATGCGAGCATGCAGTGTTCCCAGGACATCCTCCGTATGCTGCTCTCGCTCCAGCCCGTTCTTCAGGATGCAATTCAGAAGAAGCGAACGGTCCGGTCCTGGGGTGTGCAAGGGCCCCTCACGTGGCAACAGTTCCACAAAATGGCTGGCAGAGGCTCTTACGGTGAGCTGCTCTGGAGGCTCCTCTCTGTTCATCTCTACTTGATCTGGCCACCAAACCTCGGTGTCTAGATGCTGTTCAGCCTGTTGGAATTCTAAACAGCATCTGACCTTTCTTTAAACTGACAAGAGCTATTAGACAGGGGGGAATTCTTCTCTTTAGAAAAACAGAAAATATTTATATTCCTTAAAACATTAAATGAATTAAAGATATGTGTATTTAAAATGAACAGCTTCAATTGCACTGTTTATATACACCTGACACCTCTCCAAGTGAGGGACTGAAATTGCAAAGATGGATTTAATGTTAAAACCAGTAATTGCTCTGGCTTTTTTACTCAAAAGAATTACTCCACTTTAATTAACTCTAAAAATAGCATAGTGAAAAATACTGGCTTTGAAATGCTTGAAGAAAGGTGCTTTATTGCTCAGTAGTTTCAGAAATGTGTTGAAGATCTGAGGTTATCCAGTGTGTTGTCTATGATGAATATTTGGAGTGGCCAACACATGATGCACATTTACAGATACAAGGTAAATTTTGTGCACTCAAGATTTAAACTGACTTCATTAGCATATGAGGTTGATTTACCACTATGTCGAAGAGTGACCTTTCACCAGTAGATGTTTTGTAGCTATATTTAGAACATGGTAATTAGACATTTAGGGTACATGTAAATGCATGTGTTTAAGTTTTTTTTCCTTCTGTTGTTCTTTACATTTCTTCCCCCTCTTTTTGATCACTCTGTGGGGAAGGCTTCCTGGACAGTAAAGATCTGTTTCTGATTTAATATTTCTATCAGCATATAGACAAACTGTGGAACAACTTCTTGAGGCCCTGAGAGATTTCAAATAAAAATAATTAGCTGATGCTTTTTTGCAGAGGGTTGGATCATACATGCAGGTTTTTCATTTGTATCTGTTAAGATGAAAACTGTTCAATTTATAATCAGTGCCACTTCCTATTAGATGCTGGGAAGGGTAGTGGTTTTTCTATCCATGTTTCCTAGAGCAGAGTGATAATTTTAAGCTTTCTGCTTAATATATTGGAAAATGTGCCTTGCTTCTCCAGGAACTGATGAGTCCCCGGAACCACTGCCAATCCCAACATTTTTGTTGGGATATGATTATGATTTTCTGGTGCTGTCTCCATTTGCTTTGCCGTATTGGGAGAGGCTGATGTTGGAACCTTATGGATCTCAAAGAGACGTTGCTTATGTTGTGGTGTGCCCTGAGAATGAGGCTCTGCTGAATGGAGCAAAGAGCTTCTTTAGGGATCTGACTGCAATATATGAGGTACGTTATTCATGGCAGTTAGCAGTGAAATGGTTTTTTGAAGGATTGTTTCTAATACATACTCATAACGACTGATCAGGCTTGTCTCAGCTGATATAAACGCTTGCACAGAATGCTGTCTCGGAAAGCTGCTGGGAAGGATTTTAGGAACAGGTACTGGGAAGATAAGGGCTGTTCATGCTGCTCACCATTCCTTTTAGTAATAGCTGTTTTGTGAGACTTTATCTGATAAACGCCACTCAGTGGTAAAACTCTGTATTACCACTTTAATTGTTTTAGCTACATTTAATTAATTAAATGCATGTATTACTTGGATTGTGATTAAGATTAGAGTAGATGATGTATCAACCTCTTTTTCTTGCATTGAGGAAAACCTGAAAATAAACCATCAAATCACTGTTAAATATTTCATACTGATGTAGTATTCTAGAATTAAATGTTACTTTGGAATGTCATAACTAAACTGAGTTCTCTGTCTTTATATCTATGCTCCTTCGTGTGATATTTAACAGTTTTTAAGGCTTACAAATTCCTTATCTGGCATCTTCTCTTTTATCTTGTTTGCAGTCATGCAGGCTTGGTCAGCACAGACCTATCTGTAAGTTATTGCCTGATGGGATCATGAAAGTTGGACGTACTGCTTCAAAGAAACTTTCTGAGAAGCTGGTCACAGAATGGTTCTCACAGACAGCTAATGCCAACAATGAAGCATTTTCCAAACTCAAACTATATGCCCAAGTTTGCAAATACGAGCTTGGTATGAAATCTTTTATTTTAGTGTTTCTTATTTCATACAATTACCACTCCATTCCAGCAGAGGAGAAAACATTGCATTTATTCATTGAGTCTTATGGTTTTTTTTCAGTTTTCTGGTTTTAAGCTTGGAGGAAAAAAAGTCCCAAACCTCCATATATTTAGATATGTGCTAAAATGGCTTTTTATCATCTAGCAGTATCTTCAGGGAATGGCAGTGTTGCTGCCTGATAGGGACATTGGTTGTCTTTTTATGTTGGTGACTTAAATTCTGAAGCAGTGATTTCTAGCAATTCAACATGGCTGAAAAAAAAAAAATTTAGAGATAGATTTCTGGATATTTCTCAGAGAGTCTTATGTGAATACTAGAATTTGAAAATTTAATTACAGATATTTTAATTTGAGAGCTAAAGGTTTGCTCTCTGTTTTGTTAAAACTGTAGACTTACATGGATGAAGTATGCTTAAAAGCAGCTGCAATATAAAACTTATGTTTTTTTCTGGTTTTAGGTCCTTATCTTGCTTCTCAGCCTTTGGACAGTTCTTTACTTTCCCAAACAAATCTGGTCCACCCCTCCAGCCAGCCGGCCTCTGCTCTGCCCCCAGTGACAGCTAACGCTGGAAATCCGAACACTCCATCGTCTGCTCCTGCAGCTCCCACCAGTAGTACTATGACAGCAACATCAAACAGTGCCATGTCTTCTGCAGCTACTACAGCTAATTCAACGTTGACTACCACTGCCCCATCGTCCTCTTCTGCCAGTATAGGCAGTGGGATACCAACAAGCAAGCCTTCTTCGTTTCCGCCTTTTAGCAGTATGAACAATACCACTTCTGCCTCCCTGCCCACTCAGGCTGCAACAGTCCAAAATGGGCAAACAGGGGGGCAGCAGCAACAGCCAACACTGCAAACAGCAGGGATGTCTGGAGATGCTGCTTCAGCACCTGCACAGCCCCATCCAGAGGTTTCTGAAAGGTAACGAACTGCAGAGTCAAACCTGTTTTGGCTGAAAAAAAGCCCCTCAGCTCAACTACTGTGAACCTATTAATGCTGCTCTTGTCCCCTCAATAAAAATCTTATATTTCTTTTCTAGTCACCAGGCTGCTTTTTAGGGAGAATGAGAGTTCATTCGTGGTGGAGCTGAACTTTTTGGTTTCAGTCTTAGCTGCAGTTCTAATTGCATTTCAGTATCTGCTGTGGTACAACAATAAACTTTGTCTTTTCCCTTCTCTGTCTAAAGGGAAAAATTTACCAAACTACTCACTTCTCTGTTTCAAAGGGGAGGGGGGATAGGTAACTGGCACCATCTTGAAGTTCTACTTTCTGTTAGCAAAGTTATAGTAGTAAAGACAGTTGTTGCTCAGAGACTGACCTTGTAGGTATTCTTGTTCTCCAGTTGAAGCAATAGAACTATGTGCTGTTGAGCTTCTGTAGTAACGAATGCCAAAGAAAAGACAAGTGATAATGAGTTGCTGATTAAGCTCACATACAAAAATGAAATAAAAAGACTGTTTTTTATACCACAGTTGACTCAAAGGTCTTTCAGGTTAATATTTGACAATTTAATCTTAGTTTAAAAGTCAAAATTAATCATTATAAAACTCAGCTTTTTGTAACTGGTTTCAAAATTTCATTTCCAGCACTATGGATCGTGATAAAGTTGGAGTCCCTACAGATGGAGATTCACATGCTGTCACCTATCCACCTGCAATTGTAGTTTACATAATTGATCCTTTTACATATGAAAAAAAGGATGAGAACAATAGCTCGTCTAGTTTGTGGACACTTGGACTTCTGCGCTGCTTTTTAGAGATGGTTCAGGTTCTTCCTCCTAACATCAAGAATATAATTTCTGTGCAGGTGAGCCAACATTTACAGAAACATGCTGAACAAAGTATTTTTGGCTTTGGCTGTGTTTTGGGGGCGGTAATGCCCTCAAGGTGAAAGTTTTATTTGCTTTGCAAACACTACTTACAGTTCTACAGCTGTTAAATCATTAAGATGATAGTTTTTAGAGCAGCTTGGGTGTTATTAACAAAAGCCCAATGCTGTAGTAGATTTTGAACTCATCAGCCTTATACCAGAGGAAATGTAGTGGCCCTCTCCCATAATGAGTGAAGTACAGGAAAGCTGCTTGTCCCATCGCTGGAATCTCTGCTGCCAGCCTGACCCTGCTGGGCTTCAGACAGTGCTCCTTCCTGACAGACATCCAACTGTAATGCTGTCAGCAGCTGCAAAGCTAGTTAACAGAGGGCATCTTTTTGGAGGAAACAGTAAGATTCTCTTCTAAACAAATTCTTTTTTTCTCTGAAGAAAGTTTCAATGAGAATAATTCTTTGAAGTTTTACATAGCTTTAGAAGAAGTGGCAGGAGATATCCAAAAACCAGAGAAATTTGATTGCAAAGTAAAATTCTAAAAGCCACGTACCCAAATACTACCTCAAAAGCTATTTAATTTAATGATGAAGCAGTAATTATGTTTTTTTTTTTTCCCCTCTGTAATCTGTTCTAGATTGTCCCATGTCAGTACCTTCTACAACCTGTGAAACACGAAGACCGGCAGATTTACACTCAACATTTAAAATCTTTGGCATTTTCAGCTTTTACTCAGTGTCGCAGACCTCTTCCAACTTCCACCAACGTGAAAACATTAACTGGCTTTGGCCCAGGGTTAGCCATGGAAACGGCTCTTAAGAGCCCTGATGTGAGTGTTGTTAATGTGGTTATGTAAATATGCAGATCAGAGAAATGTCCCTGTTTATTAAATCAGTGGCATCTTTCACGTTAACTAACGAGAGTTCTTAGGCATGATTGCTTCCCGAAACTTCATTGGCTGTTCTGTTATCTTTATAGAGACCTGAGTGTATCCGACTCTACACCCCTCCTTTTATACTGGCTCCTGTAAAGGACAAGCAAACAGAACTAGGAGAAACTTTTGGAGAAGCTGGCCAGAAGTATAACGTACTTTTTGTAGGCTACTGTTTGTCTCATGATCAAAGGTGGCTTCTTGCATCCTGTACAGATCTCCATGGAGAACAGTTAGAAACTTGCATAATTAATATTGATGTACCAAACAGGTAAGAACGAAACTGTTAAATTAATTTTTAGCATGTATGTCTTCTTTCATTCCCCTGAAGAATTAATCTGTTAATGATGCTGTAAGAATAACTCTGACTTTTGTAGGCTCACTATACTGCAACACTAGCTAAAGCAAATGGATATTTTCCTTATTATGTGCATATTGTTTTGAGTTAAATTTCTAGCAGAATGTTATTTGGTTTCATGTGATTCTTGAGTGTTTTTGTGTGTGTTTTCATACTCACTCACACACTTACTGGCTTTTGATGTCAGTGTTAGAATGTGATTAATTAAAAAAACCAAACCAACCAAAGTTGCAATTGATATGTACTACAATAGTAATATTCTTGGGTCCTGTGAATGTTTGGGTTAATACAAGTAAGAAGTTCCAAATGTGGCAATAAAAACTTGTTGCAGATGGGTTCTAGCTTTGTTTTTCTTTCTTTCTTAATTCTAGAGCTCGTAGGAAAAAGGGCTCTGCCCGCAGACTTGGTCTTCAGAAACTCTGGGAATGGTGCTTGGGACTTGTGCAGATGAGCTCTTTGCCATGGAGAGTTGTAATAGGCCGTTTAGGAAGAATAGGACACGGGGAATTGAAAGGTAACATTAGCATTTTTAGAGTCTAAAACTTGATTTGAAGCTTTCATTTTTCAATAATATAAAGTGTCTGTCCCTGTTTCTGGAAGAAAACCTAAATAATTTGAGTTCCTTTGTGTATTTGAAACTTAACAGTCGTGAAGTTTGCACCACACACTATTACATGTAAAATATGTATTCTGCAGCAAGCGCTGTTCTTCTAGACAAACCTATATCCTTTGTATCCTCAGACTGGAGTTGTTTACTGAGTCGCCGAAACCTGCAGTCCCTTAGTAAGAGACTAAAAGACATGTGCAGAATGTGTGGTATCTCTGCTGCAGACTCTCCCAGCATTCTCAGTGCTTGTTTGGTGGCAATGGAACCACAGGGGTCCTTCATTATTATGCCAGGTATTTGAGAAACTCTCTCTTTTTTGGCAAGGGAACTAAGAGTTCAGTTTTAGCAAAACTAAGGAAATACTTGATTTCTCTTCCAAAGATTCTGTATCGACTGGCTCTGTATTTGGACGCAGCACCACTTTAAATATGCAGACGTCTCAGCTGAATACCCCACAGGACACATCCTGCACTCATATACTTGTGTTTCCCACATCTGCATCTGTGCAAGTAGCATCGTCAACTTACACCACTGAAAACTTGGATCTGGCCTTTAACACAAACAACGGTTAGTAGGTTGGATTTATTCTTCTTTTAAAAACAAACCAACCAAAAAAAACCCCTCGTCATTCCCCCTTTAATAAGAATGTTTATTCTAATGAACCACAAGATTTATATGGAAAATCATTCGACTTCAGACTGTGTCATATCCCGTATGTAGGAAACTATAGAAATTCACTGGTCTTGTTCTTTTTCAAGATGGAGCAGATGGAATGGGAATCTTTGACTTGTTAGACACTGGAGATGATCTTGATCCTGATATTATAAATATTCTTCCTGCATCCCCTACTGGATCCCCTGTGCATTCTCCAGGGTCCCACTACCCCCACGGAGGTGATATGGGCAAGGTAACTATTAGAGTAAATACAGAGTTGTGTGTGTGTGTGTTTTTCTCCATCTGCTAGTTTCCTTTTGTGGAAGAGAAGGTTCCTATGAAATGTTTTGAATCAATTGGATATTGGATTGTCTTTGCAAGATTCGTGTAATGCTTGGGTATTTCAAGATGCTTTGTGTTTTGAAAGTTACAGGTAATTTCTGTTAAGTTTGTGCTCTCCTAATATTAAACCATTGCCTGTTGTTTTACAGGGTCAAGGTACAGATCGATTGCTTTCAACAGAATCTCATGATGAAGTAACAAATATACTGCAGCAGCCATTGGCCCTTGGTTATTTTGTGTCAACTGCCAAAGCAGGTCCATTGCCTGACTGGTTTTGGTCAGCGTGTCCTCAAGCACAAAATCAGTGTCCCTTGTTTCTTAAGGTACTGTAACTTCAGCCGTCTTCCTGGACAGTCCTGTCAGAGAAAGTTGTGTGGTGTGGAGGGATCTGAATGAGGAGAACTATGTTTAAAGCAAAGTTGGTGCATATCTCTTGGAATGTGCCTGCTTTTGCTTCAAGAGGTCATGTTTTAAATTTTTCAGCTTTGGATTTTTACATTCACTTTTTTTTTTTAAGGGAAGAAAAATGATTAATGGAAGTAGCAAATGTTCTGAAGGTTCTTCTGATGGTTTCTTTGTGGTAACCTGGACTTCTTTCTGTTTCTGGCTTTGTGCTACAGTATTTTGTAAGAATAGGCTGAGTTTCTGGACGGATCTCTGGTTGATGTTTGACTCCCATGGGGACTGGTGGTAGAGAGGGAAGTACACAAATGTAATGTAATATCTCATTTACACTGGGGAAAAAAAACCAAACCAAAACAAAAAAACCACCAACCTCTTTACGTGTTGCACAAAGCATAAAAGCTAGGTTTTCCATGTTGGCTGTTGCCAAGTGATAGCCATTGTATCATCTGTCTGGATGTTGTCTGATCCCCTTATCTTTTTATGGCACAATCAAGACATACTTGGCACATTTAAAGCTATACATTAGTATACAGAGAAACTTTCTGTATTAACATGATTCACTTTTGACTTAAATTAGCATCTTAATACTACGCTTTATTTTCTGATGATACAGATACACCTTCTTCAGCCTTATTTGTGTCTGGATTTGCAGTTCCTCTTGGCCTAAGCTCAGCTGTGGCTTTAGTATAATACATTTTTTTGAATAGAGGATTTATTATTTACCCTAAGCTGCTCTACATATGGAATATAAATAGACCAGTCTTATGGAAAGCAACTGAACTTCCAAGTCTGTATATTACTAGACATCTTGGGCCACTTGACTTGCTTTTTTTAATAATTGCTTAAAGTAGGCAAAGGGATTTAAAAAAAATTCCTAAGATGTATTATACTACTAGCACTGTGCTTTTAGTAGAGATCTGAGTGCATTTCCTTTATATTCTGATAATTCCTGAACTTGTTGATGGCCTAAGGATAAGGTTTGTTTTGGCTTGTGTGTCAGGGAGTAGAAGGTGACTGCAAGGTACGGGTCAACAGTACAGAGGGAAGAAAATACGCTGTAGCTGCATCAGGCCGTAACTGCTGGCATCTCTCTTCCTTCCTTAGGCCTCTTTGCACCTCCACGTGCCTTCAGTGCAATCAGACGAGCTACTCCACAGTAAACACTCCCATCCACTCGATTCTAATCAGACTTCTGATGTGCTCAGGTATTTATCAGTGATCACTTGCAAAAATATTGTGCATCTCATTTTTAATACTACTGCAGTGAAGCTACATATTTATTTTTCTTGCTGTTAGTTTTTTCTTTGTGCTGCTGATATCCTTAGTACATCACAGAGACAAGATAAATTGCTGTGCTTTTGAGTGATTGAAAGATGGCTTTATCATAGAACAGTGCAAATAAAACCAAACATCTCTAAGCCCTTCTTTAGCTAACCAGTGTTGATTACAACTGAAAATATTTGAAAGACAATTAATTCCTGAAGCTAGAAAAGAGTTTGAGGTGTAACACAGAAGATGGTGTCTAAATGAGTGGAAGACAGTTATAGTTAAGCCAGAATCTTACATGGCAATCTCGTGGAAATACTGAAGTACAAGAGTCCAGAGAGATTCGTGTGAACACAGGACAGTTGTTGGGAAAACGTCAGATCTTTTTCTTCATGTTTTTTTTTTTGATATGGGAACCTCTTGACATTAATTAAGCATAGACAATTAAAATGACAGTTTTCCACTGAAAGTTAGTTTAGCTTTGACCTGCTTGTAATAATTCTGAAGGCATGTTATTTCAGAATGTTGGCAAACCTATTTTATGTTTTTAATACCAAAGAAACTGGATTATATTAAATTAGGACTGTAAAATACTGGTGAGAAAATCTGTTGGCTTGATGGAAGCTTGTTTGCTTTTCAGGTTTGTTCTGGAACAGTACAATGCACTCTCCTGGCTAACCTGTGATCCTGCAACCCAGGACAGACGGTCATGTCTCCCAATTCATTTTGTGGTGCTGAATCAGTTGTATAACTTCATAATGAATATGCTGTGATCTTCATCTGAATTCTGCAAGACAAAAATGAGGAAAAGGGATGTTTCACTGCAGGACTAAGTTATAATTCTTCTCAGTGCAAGTTGTTTGTGATGGGGTATGAATCTTGTTACTTCCAGCAAATATTGTTTTGACTTGTGAGAGGGGCACCTATCGCCCTGCTGTCTGTGAGTCATCGACTATGGGGGACGCTTTAGAATGATGGTCAGAAAGTGTATTATAACATTTTTAGTAGCAAAATTAAACATTTTTCCCCAACCACAGTATTTGTGAAGAGTAATGAGCCATAGTACCCAGTCATGGTTAATGAATATTAAAAGCATGGAGATGAGAAGAAACATGAGGAACAAAAAGTTTCAACCTATGGCTTCGGAACATCAAGATGTTCTTGTATTGGATTATAGTATCTAGTATTCAAAAATGCCTGCATCTCTTATTTATTGTAAGTTTTTAAATGTATAAATTGTCTTATATTTCTTAACCTCTTTTATAAAAATTTTCCTAGAAGGTTTATACTGCCTTCTTGCTTTAAAGCAATTGGTCTAAAATATATGTAATCGTCTTAATTAAAAGTTGCAGTAGGTTGCTTTTAGAGTATTATTTTTTTGTAAGGGGTGGGTGGGGACAGTAAATTTGTATTGTCTTGATGTACAGTTTAATGGGGATAGAGGGGTTAATGTCCATACCATTGTGTGTGGGGGATTTACAGCTAAGCTGTAGTTGCAGAGTACATGTACAGTAATGAAGTTCACTGTGTTTATATAAATTGAAAAGGTACTGGGTCTTACAGCATTTTATATCACACCTTTACAGAGTAACAATGGCAATATATAAGTGATATTGTAGGTGGTTTAACTTGTAGTGAGAATAAAATGAATAAACTCTTCAATTGAAGTTTGTGTTATGGTTCAGGGCTGTGGCTAGATTCTCAGATCTATTTCCAGCACACAAGTTTTCATATTACAAGAATATCTGTTGTGCTTTGTTGTTACCTAGATATTCTTGGCACTGTGGTGACTGCGTTATTTTCTTCCACATTTGTGATAAAACGTGAATCTGATGTGGAACACACAGAAAACTCTGATCTTATCCAAAGTCTCCTGTAAGGCTGAAATTTAGCCCAGCTCTAGCCATTTTACAAATGCAAAAATAGTCAATCTTGACTTTAAGATTGGTGTGTGTTTAACTAAAATGTGGTGTATATAGATTCTCAGTGAATCCTGGTATTCAGATTTTATTCCACTAGTTAAAAGAAAAAAAACAGCACGAAACCCTGAACATTTTCCTTTTTAACGTATTTTTGGCACTGTGGTGAAGGTCCCAAGTATCAGTGTATGGCCTTCCCCAGATCCCCTTTTCAGGCTCTGGCTGGGGCATGTGCCAAGGAGGCTTAGCCCTCCCTAAGGAAGGGACTGACAAATCAAGGCTTTCGTCAACATCTCCCTCTATCTACAGGCACCATTTTTTCTCCGTAGTTTCCTTCCTTTCTCCCAGCACATGCCAAATGTCTGATGCTGCTCTAAAATAGCCCCTACGGGTGCTGAAGAGCAACTGCATATGCTTTTTCTGGGTTCCTCATCTGGCTGACAGATTGAAAACTTAAGTCCTGCAGCGCTCACGTGAGCCTGTTGCGATAACCCGCGTCCTGGGTCTTAATACTGTCCATCTCACTGGTTTAAACCTTTAAAGGAGCAGGTTTTAAGATCCATTTGTGCACCCGCTGTGAATCCTCTACAAGGAAGAATTCTCTTGCATTTACAAAACTTACTATGTTAATGAAAATGCTGTTTCGTAAATGCAAAATACCTGCCTGAGATCATTTTTCAGATAAACAGTCTCACTGAATCATGTATATACAATATTAGCAACTTTTTTGGTTTTGTATAAAGAAGTTGTACAATTGGTGATGAAAATTTTCAGTCATTTCTTCAAAATAACATGAGTGCAATCAGAAGCTAGCATATTTTGATAAATAGAGTTAAAAACTGGGTCTGTCCATTACTTATCTTGATAATGGTAGTGCACCGCAGATTAAACAGCACATTTTAGTCTTACAGAAGTTGTTTTTTTCCTCACTTGGCTGAGATTTTTGAGGTGGAAAAGTGCTCCTAAAACTGGAATTTTCAAAGCATATGTCCTTTTTTTTTCTTTTTTTTTTTTTTTGGTTTGTTGCTAAGTGGTCATTTTTAACGCTGGCTCAGTTAGCCAAGTTCCAAGGGCTGGATTTTGGTGTGGCTTTCTTTGTGTTTAAATCTGACTTGTATGCATAAAGGTAAGTCAACCAGCTGCCTGCACACTGGTGTAACTGTATTCTGTTAGCTGGAGCACAGCCTTCCCTGTGAAACTCTCCAACTGTGAAAGCTGCCATTTTCCCACTCCCCCGTCCCAAATGCAGTTAAAGTAAATTTTAATATTGTAACCACTAGAAAAGATCTGGAGCGCCATTTCTGGAGTGTTAGCTGCAGCCGGCAATGTATGTACCAAACCTGTCAGCACCAGGGAGCCAACTAGTCTGTTGGGCATACTTTTGTGTTAGCTACTTCCTTTTAACTATTTGAAGTGCACATAATATCTGGTTTATACATAAAATTGTCACAATCCAGTAACTTGTGTTCTTTAGCAAGGACAAGCTTAAATATTTGAACATTTCAGCTCTAGCTTCTCAAAATGGTCTTGCAAGAAAATACGATTCCTGGCAGTGCTCTCTTAAGTAGCTGTGGAGGTTTACCTCCTCCTAAGTATCCAATGAAAGAAGAATCTGAGATCCTTCCATTCTGATTAAAAATATGTATTTTAACTTAGCTAGTACTGTATTTAAGCCATTTAATCACCTTTGACTCACTACTATTTGAATTAGATTTCTGAACACCCTGTTGCTAGACCAGCAGGCCGCCAATTGTACTTGCAAACAACCCTTACATTTTAAAGTAGCTGTAACATTTAGATCTTTCTAACATTTCCTGAAATAATTAAAGCTAAATGAATTTATATTTAAATCCTCAGCTATGTTCTTACTTAGCTGTCAGTTATGGCGCAGATTATTGTATTTCTGTATTTACCTCCGTTGGTAATTTTAACTTCATGTGTTGCTATGAAGACTCGCAGGTGTCTTTAACCAAGCACTATTTGTTAATACTGTAATATCAAAATACTATGTCGCATTATTTTAAAGCTTTTGAAAATAAGAGTAAAATGTTTTTAAACATGCTATTGCACCATATAATTTGCTGCACAACAGTATGGCACAGCATATCAGTCTGTTTTGATAGTAATGTTGCATAAACAATGTTTTGATCTGGGTTTCTTTTGAGAATTCGTTAAAGAGTGACATTGTACAACATTACTGTCTTGACAACCTCCAGCTGGGAAGGTTTTTGGTTTTGTTTTGGTTTTTTTTTTTTAGTAAAGGACCCAGGACTATGCTTCATACTTAAATTTTTAAATTATTATTATTGTTTGTGGGTGTACTTTTTGTTTTCAGTGGAGTAAAGCTTAATTTACAGTAGAACTGGATTTGGGACCTATCACAATCCTCAGGGTCACTTTTTCAGGACGTTACTAGCTTAGCTTGAGGTTTTTCCGAGTAAACTGGACGTGAGGACCTTGCAGAGTGCTGGGGTTGGGGTGAGGCAGCCTGGGGCCTCCTTCCTGGCCGTGTCACCTCCTCGCCCGCCCCAGCACGGCCGGGTCACGCCGAGGGAGCTGTTCGACCTTCTCACCCAGCCGCCACCCGCCATGGGCCAAGTCGTCGTATTTATCGTGACAAAAAAAATAAACAAAAGGGGTTAAGGAACAAACACTATTGCTGCCGAATGCCATAAACACTGAGTTGTACAAATTGTGATTGAGGAAATGAAAAAGGTTTATACTTTTTAAAAAAAAATTTCAAATGGAATAAATTATTCATGAAGCCTTGATTGTGGTGTGGCCTTATTGACAGCGGGGGGGGGCGAGGGGCGGGGCTGCGGCCTCCCACCGCCCCTCAGCCTTCCCGCCGCCCGCCCGCGCCGGCGTGACGTCACTTCCTGCGCCGTGACGCGCTCGGCCTGCGCCGGAAGAGGCGGGCGGCGAGGGTTGGGCGCGGGGAGAGGCCGCGCGAGGGGCCGCCATGGCGGAGTGCTCCGGCCTCCAGTTCGTCAGCCCCTACGCCTTCGAGGCGATGCAGAAGGTGGACGTGGTGCGCCTGGCCGCGCTGAGCGATCCCGAGCTGCGGCTGCTGCTGCCCTGCCTGGTGCGCATGGCCCTCTGCGCCCCCGCCGACCAGAGCCAGAGCTGGGCGCAGGACAAGAAGCTCATCCTGCGGCTCCTCTCGGGCGTGGAGGCGGTCAACTCCATCGTGGCCCTGCTCTCCGTGGACTTCCACGCCCTAGAGCAGGACGCCAGCAAAGAGCAGCAGCTCCGGTAACGCAGAGAACGGCTGTGTGGCTTTTCCTGCCGGTTGGTTTGTTGTTGAAGCGCCCACTGAGCTGCCCGATCGTGTCCCTTGAAAATCTCTCAGGAGAACCCCGGTGTTTGGCAGAGCAGCACAGAGGGAGCTGGGTCCCTTGTCTGGCTTGGGGGTCTCCTCCCCGTGCCGCGCGGGGGCTGCCCGGCCTGAGAGCGGGCAGGGAAGTGGCTGGGACGCCTGTGCGAGGGGGAGAGGCCGGGCAGGTGGATGCTCTGTCCTGACTGTTGTCTGTGCTGCTGGGGAGCAGAGGCCTCGAAATTGTGGTCATATTGTCTGAGCTCATATTCAGTAACGTGCTGAAGGCGATTTTGTAATGTCCTATAGTTGCAACAGTCTTTTCTGATTGTTAGCATGATCGAAGAAATCCGTACAGAATTACTGTCTTCCTTTAACGGATAAAATTGCTGTGTTTGCAGAAGCGTTTAATAGTTGTTTTTAATTGTCTGTTAGGCACAAGCTAGGAGGAGGGAGCGGAGAAAGCATCTTGGTGTCGCAGCTTCAGCACGGGCTGACACTGGAGTTTGAACACAGCGATTCACCTCGTCGGCTTCGCCTCGTGCTTAGCGAATTACTAGCAATTATGAATAAGGTAAATTTCTCCATATCCAGACACTTAATGAATTTTGTGTCAGGGAAAACGCACCCTGGGCAGGCTGACACGCTGTCTGGTGCTGTTTCTGGTGCTGCTGCTGTGTGTGAGTACTCTTCTCCAGTTCTTACCTGCTTCACCAAGACTTAAAGTCTCAGTCTGATTGAATGGTGGTTTGTGATTAAACTTATGAACCCAGCTTCCTCGAGGAAGTCTTTCTTCCTCAGAACAAATGAGGGTAATCATTTCTAATATGATATAGGCTCTGTATATTCTCTAATATGCTGTACTCAAATCATATTTGCAGAAATTATAATTGAAAATGAAATTATTACTTTTCTCTATCCAGTTCTTTACTCCTATTGCAGCCACTGTATTTCTCCTACCCCCTTCTCCTCACTGCCCCCCCCCACATTTTAGTTTCCTTGTGTAAACTTACCGTGTTTTTAGAATTCTCAGTGAACTATTTGTTTTTTCCAGAAAAAAGCAATGGCACCAACTGTATTGAAGTATTTCCGCTAGTAAATATTTCTTGTGCTAAACACTTTTCTTGCCTGTTCTGTGTTTATAGCTGTACATTTTTGAAAGTTTTTAATGTATTCAATCTGCTGAATTTAAAGCCATAAAAGACTGATCAGACAAACTGCTTCATAAAGCCTGTTCAGTGATGATGAATACTGTCTTGTAGGTGTCAGAGTCAAATGGTGAATTTTTTCTCAAATCTTCTGAGCTCTTCGAGAGTCCTGTTTATCTGGAGGAGGCAGCAGATGTTCTCTGCATTTTGCAAGCAGGTATAGTATTCTGTATTTGTAGTGTTTTCTAACTTCTTACAAACATAAAAATAACTTCTGGAGCTGTTGTGACTGATTTAAAGTTAATGTAGGCTGTCAGCTCTTAGAAGGAGGAATAGATCACAGATTGATTTTCCATTTATTGATTTGAGCGTGTTACTGAAATGCATATTAGAAGCAAGGTTTTATTTGTTTCACAGTGAAACACTGTGACTTCTAAAACCCTCTTTTTATCCAGAGCTGCCATCACTGTTGCCAATAGTTGATGTGGCTGAAGCTCTGTTGCATGTTAAGAACGGAGCCTGGTTCCTCTGCCTTCTGGTGGCCAATGTTCCTGATAGCTTTAATGAGGGTGAGTTACACTTTCTTCTTGTCCTGCTTACTTTTTCTAAAGGTTTGAAATTATTTCTAGCAATATAGTTAATTCTGGACTAAACCACGTGTCTTAAATATTTGAACAGGAGAGCATTTGACTTACGAGATATAACTTGGATGCATTTGTACCTAGAGGTGCTGATGGGCTCCTGTTCTCATCATGTTGATTCCCCTTTTTTGTAGAGTCATTGTGTGCATGTTGCAGCTTTTCATCGGTGGGTCACCTTTCTAAAGGCAGACTCGGGCAGTGAATGACTGCAAATAGGAACCTGGTCTAGCCTTCTAATAGTTCTTGTCCCTTAGATTGAGCCATATTACAAGGTGAAAAATTTGTATTGGCGTTGCCTGTTCAGCATCCCTTGCCTCGCAATAAGATTTCAGTCTCCAGGGCTGCCAGATGCACAGGTTGGATTAGATAAGAGTACAAGTAGTAATTGGATGATGCATAAACCTGTAACGACCCTGTAATTTCTCTGAGGAGAAGGACCATTTCCTCGTTCTGCTTATATAGTGTAGATCATCAGTTCTTGCCTGAACAAGATTTATGTGGCCCAGCTAATAAATTGTAGTGACCTGAACAGAACGACTTGGCTTTGTCTGTTTCTGTTTATGTGGCTTTCTGTTGGAAAGGCCAGAATTACTTACACCTCCTGTTGGGTGTTTAGTCTGTAGAGGTTTGATTAAGAACGGTGAACGGCAGGATGAGGAAAGTGTTGGAGGCCGTCGCAGAACAGAAGCACTTCGCCACCTGTGTAAAATGAACCCTTCCCAAGCTCTGAGAGTCCGAGGCATGGTGGTAAGTCTGTCATTAGTCTGTCACGAGAATCATAATTATGAACCTTACTGGAGCTTTAAAAACAAAAAAAGATGATTGAGCCTGAGCGTTCTGTCTAGGTGGAAGAGTGTCATCTACCAGGTCTTGGTGTGGCTTTGACCTTGGATCACACCAAAAACGAAGCTTCAGAGGATGGAGTGAGTGACCTGGTGTGTTTTGTGAGTGGTTTGCTACTTGGAACAAATGCAAAGGTTCGAACTTGGTTTGGAACTTTTATCCGAAATGGCCAACAGGTACGAAAATCTTTCAATATTCTGCTTTTAAAAAAATATTCTTGTAGCTTGCTGTAACTCTTCTGGATGTGGGCACCCATGTTTGTCTGAATGAATATAAATCCTGTTGCACGTCTTGGAGCAACCTGTACAAGGCAACCTCTTCTTTTGGGATGTCAGGTCTATAAATAGTGTCCCTGAAGGCAGCTCTTTGGTTGTTCAATAGGTGTGGAAACCAGGGAATTCTACATTTGTAATGTTTGCCTGATAAATACGTTCATCCTCAGTGTTCACAATAGGAAGGTGTGTCTGGACTTGCTCAGTTAATTGGGTTAGTTAAAGTTTGTGCTTTGATGTAATAAGCTGTTGTAACGTGAGCATGTGCTGCCTGTTGCCCTAGTACTGAAAATTGTATTTTTAAAAAAATTCCTTTTTCCCCCCAACTCCCCTGTCTTTTTTCTCCCTTGACTTCATCATTATGGAACCTCTTATGTAATACATTGTTTGATGGGATGAATTTTACATTGTTGTTCTCATCTTTTAACCTCTTACACAGAGAAAAAGAGATAATATCAGTTCTGTGCTTTGGCAAATGAGGAGGCAGCTGCTCCTGGAGCTCATGGGAATCCTTCCCACGGTTCGCAGCACACACATTGTTGAAGAAGCAGATGTTGATACGGAGCCGAATGTGTCTGTGTATTCAGGACTGAAGGAAGAGCATGTCGTGAAAGCCAGCGCGTTGTTACGTCTCTATTGCGCTTTGATGGGGATTGCTGGGCTGAAGTAATGAGTGTTTTAATGCTCTGTGTTTTTTATTCACTGTCTGTCCATTTAAACAGAGGTTGAGGGCTTTGGAACTTTGAACATGAGCTGTCTGTTAATGGCATTGTGTCCTTGAAGGAGTCTTAGCACTAGGGGAGGCCCTTCTCACGTGCTGAGGGCTGGAGTTGCCAGTTTGTGGAGTTTATTTATCTCTATAATGCAGAGAGCAAATATGTAATGCTGAGGTCCCTGGAGACGGGTGTGGTTTCTACTTTCCGGTACTATTCTCGGCAGAAAAGTTTTTTCATTCTAATGGTAAAGGTCCGTTTATCAACTTTGCTGACTGTTTTATCTAAAATAACGCAAGAAATGTGGTGCTCTCTTTAACGCTGCAAAATCAGTTCTGCTGGCTCGTTAGAAGAAGTTCAGGCCTAGGTGGTTGGAGCAGTGTGTAGAAGAGAAAGCTGAAAACTCTAGCACCGTACACTCCATGAATTTAGGATTTCTGTTCCTCTGCTCTTACTTTTTAGAGAGTGCTAATGTAGCATCTTCATGCATTGTTAGTTTTAATGTAGGTATTTTATACTAAAGGGCAAGATTATATCCTGGGGATGTTTTCTCACTGTTACTGTCTCTTAACAGAGATTTTTATGTCTTTTAAGTTCAGAGAGAAATGCCAGTTAATCTTGGCACTCGTTTATTGATGGCAATTTGATAATCAGATTAAGTAACAGTGAAAATTTAATCTTTAACCATTGAAATAAAATCGGAAATCTCTTCACTTTTAAATTAGTGACGTGGGTTTTGTTCTTTTTCTGCCCTGTTCAGGCCAACTGATGAAGAAGCTGAGCAGCTACTGCAGCTGATGACCAGCCGGCCTCCAGCAACTCCCGCTGGTGTTCGCTTTGTGTCTCTTTCCTTTTGTATGCTTCTGGCCTTCTCCACTCTTGTCAGGTACCTCTCCATAAAGGAGGAGCTTTGCAAAGATCTTACTGTTTTAGCACCGCTAAGGCAATGACCTCCCCAGAGCTGCGGTTTTTCTCTCCTAATTCTTTATACAAATCTCCATATGGTGGTTGAAGGGATTTGTCTCACATTAATATTCCGCTCTGCTCTCCTTCCTGTTCGTAGCAAATCTTTTGAGAGGGGAGCATCGGCATTAGCTTCATTTGGAGTGGTTTTGAAGGCTAAAGCAGGCCTTAGTAGTTTACTTTTCCATTGAACAAGTTTATGGCTAAATTTTTTAGAGACCCTGTTCAAAAGAGTGGCAGTGAAGGTATTTAATGGATGTAGCTTTCTGCTGTGTGCATTCAAGACAGGAACTTACCTGACAGCTGGACTGAGGTTTTTGTTAAATATCAGTGCTGATCAACTGTTTGATGCTGAAGTGAAAGGGACAAAAAGTCTCCTCGCATAAGACTCCTCAAATACCAGCTTTTCTGCTAGTGATTGTTAGTAAAACTATCGATAGTTCCTGGGAAAAGGATCTTTTATGGATTTTCTTTGTGCAGCACCCCGGAACAGGAGCAACTCATGGTAATGTGGCTTAGTTGGATGATAAAGGAAGAAGCTTACTTTGAGAGGTGAGAGCAGGCTTCTTTTGTTCTTAATGATGCCAGTAACCTCACATTTAGTTAAGTCCTGTTGGAAATTAACTCTTCCTCTTTGTTATCATTAGCATTTCTGGTGTGTCTGCTTCTTTTGGAGAGATGCTTCTCTTGGTAGCCATGTATTTCCATAGTAATCAGCTCAGTGCTATCATTGATTTGGTCTGCTCCACCTTGGGAATGAAGGTAAATCCTAAACTGCTTCTATCACATACATTTCTCTGTTAAAAGTAACTTTTTACTGTGTGTTTATACTCTTGTATTTACTTTAGTTTTGATATAAAGAACTTCGCTTTTGCTAATATACTTAAAACAAATGTAAAGTAAAAAAATGAGTAAAAATCTCTCTAGAAAAACAGTAAATTATGTGTGCCTCTTAATACAGAGGAGTGTTAGATAAAAGTATCTTTAAAAAGTGCTGACTCGTTGAAATCATTATTTGCAGGAAATGAACTTTTTTGGAAGACTAGTTGAAGTAGTTTCCAAACTGAGCTGCAAACTTTTTATTTTAAATAGTTTAAAGAAATATCTCTATATGTAAATACTAATTTCTGAAAATTTCTGAGGGAGGCTTACCTTCAATTTAGTATCATGTAACAGTGTCTCACCTAGTATAAAAGTTAGGTAGGTAGTTTTTAGCATAAGGAAGATGTGGAGTGATGAACTTGTGACATTTGAAAATATTTTTGGTTTACATTTGAAGTGTAGATATGAATGTTTCCCTTTTAGCCCAGTGAAGACAAGTTTAAAAAGGTTAAAAGTTAAAAGTTTGTAAAATAAATTTGCAGTAATTATTTATAAGAAAGCTAGAACTTAAAATTGCAACTTTGTTCTTTGTTCCAGATTGTTATTAAGCCCAGCTCGCTCAGCAGGATGAAGACAATCTTCACACAGGAGATTTTCACTGAACAGGTATTTTAAGCCTAGGCCTTCCCGCCCCCCCCTTTTTTTTTTCCTTTCTTTCTGTTTTTCTTTCTTCAGTAATCACTTCAGTTTGACCTACAAGAAGAATCCAAGCCCTGCTGGTACTGAAGAGCCTTGGCTCTTTCCTTTTGTACTCTGATGTGATTATGTTTTTTGAACACTTGGCTTTTTTAAGTAATGAGGAAGCAAAGGAGAAGATTTGTCCACTATGACATTATTTTTTTGCAGTAGCAGGAAATTGTGCATAAATGTAGTACGTGTGCTACAGTTTTACACATACTCTATTAAACTACATGAAAATGTTCTTCAGCTTCCAAACAACCAAAACCAAGTAGATGCCAGAAAGAATGTAGCTGTGCGACTTTGTCACCTTGTGCTTATGCTTTGTGATAAGATGAATATTTGTGGTATTTTTTGTGTTAATTATAACTTTCCTTTAGGTTGTTACAGCCCACGCAGTTCGCGTGCCTGTTACAGGCAATCTCAGCGCCAACATTACTGGGTTTTTACCTATTCACTGCATTTATCAGCTTTTAAAAAGTCGATCATTCACCAAACACAAAGTATCTATTAAGGTATGACCTTCATTTTATTTCTTTTCATAATTTGAATGTTTACTAGGTTTTGCAGGCTGTTTTTTTTGGTTGAATTGTAGGAACAGAATTCTTGATGAATCTTACAGCCTATTACCATGTAATTTAAGAAGGAACTGTGTATTAAGTTAGGGTACCCAGTTTTAGCTCTGTAATCCAGAGACCACAACTCAGTGAAGTTAAAAATAACTAAAGAAACTAACTAAAATAACTAAGAAAGTTATCTCTCTCCCCCTGTCTGCACTTCATAAAATCATAGTCAGAATATTTCCAGCCAGGGCAAGTTTTATTGGTACGCCTGTACAGAGCAGGGTCCAGGACACACAGTTTATGACCAGGCTGAACTCAGAACTGGTATTAACGCTTTCCAAAGTCAAAGCCTCATTCAGTTCCATTTTTTGTAACTCATTAAAAGGGGATGTACTTGTAGACAAGATAAAGTGCCCTCCAGCTTTGAACCTGAACATGTAATGGCATGTTTTTTTCTAGGACTGGATCTATCGGCAGCTCTGTGAAACCACCACCCCACTCCATCCTCAGTTGCTTCCTCTTATTGATGTCTACATTAACTCTATTCTTACTCCTGCGTCTAAATCCAACCCAGAGGCCACAAATCAGCCTGTCACGGAACAGGAGATACTGAATGTTTTTCAAGGGCTCGCTGGGGTAAATGATTTGTTTGCTTCTTTCATGTACTCTGATGTGAACATGTGGTTCAGTATTTTGTATACGTGCGTGACACAGATTCTGTAAGTTGCCTCACTTTTTGTCTTTAATGCCTGTATAGTAAAAGCACTTCATGGATTGAAAAGGGGAGGTGTTTATGTAGGGTTTGTATAGTTTTTGTACCAACTTGATCTTGTTAGATAAAAATACTGTTTAACTGAAGCTCTCTTAGCTGTTTCTGAAAGAAACTTTCATTTTGATAGAAGTGTGAGACATGGTATTGGACACATGTTAGAATGAGTGGCAGGCATTGACTTGTGTTGGAATCCTGGGACTCCTCCTTATTATAGTGTCCCAAGATAGCAAAAATACATTTTATGTTTGAAGCTTATTAAAAAAAAAAAAAAATAGAATTAATAAAAAAGAAAAACAAAAATCAAAGTTCCCTACAACTTTCAGGTTGCACCTCATATGGCTTGATATTTTTATACAGGGCTTACTGCGTTATCTTTCTTCATATTTTCACGTAAATCCAAATTTTTATTCTCAAGAATCAGGAATGCAGCATGACCTTTGTATGTGGTTTTATGTACAGGGAGAAAATACTCGTGTTACTCAACGATACAGCATCACAACACAATTGCTTGTCCTCTACTATGTCCTGTCGTACGAAGAAGCGCTTCTGGCGAACACGAAGATACTCGGTATGTGTGAGTGCATCGGGGGAAAACAGAGCAACTGAACATCAGATGCAACGAGCGGAATTCTTACGATAACCAAAATTCATGTTGCTGTCAGATTCATGCACAGCATAAAAAGTTTAGGTTCTTGTAATAAATGCAGCATTGCTGTAGAAATTAAGGAGGTAAAGTTTCTGTGAAAACTCTGTAGTTGAGTAATTTGTTTTCCAAATTAAAAAAGGTCCAAGCTGGCCAAAAAGTTGCCAGAAATGTTTATGGCCATCTAATAAATACGGCAACAATTATCAAAGACTTCTTAATTACTTCAGATCTTCATTTATTTGTGTCATCAAACTTGCACACACATTTCTTTGGGTTGGCAGTTTTATAGTTGACAATACTGAATGATCCCTTTTTACCTTTGAAACTGAGAGTTTATTGACAGAGTTTAATTCAGTGAACACATAGTGTTGATATCTGGTGGGTGGTTTTACCTGCCCTTTTTATGCAAAACTTCCAGCATTCATCAGTGCTATTTTCTTCATGTTATTCAAGAAAGACTGAAATACTATAAAATCAATTACAGTTCTTCTTGCATTTATAAATTCCATCTCACTGCGTGGTGTTGGGTGTGCCAACAGTTTGAATCTTGTGTACTAACTGATAACCATTTTGTTTAAGAATAAAAAACCTTGAATAAAGAAAGTGCAGGTTTGAGCTGTGATCTCAAAATCACTTGGACTTGGTCAAAGATAGTATGGAGATCTCAGGAACAAATCTAAATGTCAGGAAAAATCTTATAAGTACAAATGTTCATAGAAATCATTTCCTGAAGAGCTTAATTTAATACTTTAATGGGAATTAGTTGGGATTTTCTGTATTTTACCTGGATAATATAGAGACAAGTGCTTTACATTTTCTTTATTGATTCAGTTGAGGAAATCATTTTTTCTAAGTGTAACTGTTAATGTGTGGTTTCTTGTCCTGTTCCCTTATAGCTGCCATGCAGAAAAAACCCAAGTCTTACTCTTCAGCATTAATGGATCAGATTCCAATCAAGTACCTCATCCGGCAGGCACAAGGGCTGCAGCAGGAACTGGGAGGTATGTCTGTGGGTGGAAGTCTGATGTGCGTGAAGAAGGAAGGCTCGGCGTGTTTCCAGCTCTGTGACTATTACCTGTTTCATAGTGTGCTTTCATTCCTCTCTTAAAATCTGTCTGTAGTAACTCGTGAGAGTACAGATATGTTTGAAGAGTAGTAGTGAAAGTTTGACAAGGCGGCTCTTTTTAGAGTAGGTCTTATATACGTAGGGTAGGTTTTAGAGTAGGAATTGCCCAAGAATTTTTCATTATTCCAGACTGAGTTTAAGAGTTACTATAGGGTCTTCCCACCTTTCCAAAAGGTAACTTTTCCTTTCTGTTGGAGTTAGAATGTCAGGCTATAACCATGCAAGCTCATGGAACATCTCAGTAGGGATTCGGTTAAGGTCTGTTATTGAAAATGTTCAGGTGAAAGATGTAGCTACTTAAAATCTAAGATACATACTTTCTTAATATCCCTAAAGGCTTGCATTCTGCACTGTTACGCCTTCTTGCAACTAACTATCCACACCTCTGCATTGTGGAAGACTGGATCTGCGAGGAACAGATCACAGGCACTGATGCCTTGCTGAGGAGGATGCTTCTTACAAACATTGCGAAGAATCACTCTCCCAAACAGCTCCAGGAAGGTAAATAACTTCATGTGAAGTAAGCAGTGTTCTTTCCAAATTGGTTGGAATGTAGCGGATTTGGAAGTGTGTAACCATTTAATTCATTTGATCATACTGCATTTGTATAGTGAAAATGTACTGCTGCAAACTCGTTAATATATGAATCTTCAGGTCAAGGAGTCAGAAAAAATGTCAGAAATCCAGTTATACCAAGACCCCATTGTCTTTATTTTGTAGCATTTTCCATGCTGCCTGGAAATCACACCCAGCTGATGCAGATCTTAGAACATTTAACACTTCTCTCAGCTGGTGAATTGATCCCCTATGCAGAAGTATTGACATCAAATATGAATTGCTTGCTGAATGCTGGAGTCCCTCGGAGGGTCCTTCAGACTGTCAATAAACTTTGGATGGTTCTGAACACTGTGATGCCAAGAAGGTAGGTTCAAAATACTGTTTAGTTTGTTGTTGCAAATAGGTGGAATACCACTTTCTGTTTCAAAAATAATAACATAATGCCTTTGTCTGGGAAATTGGAGGTTGTGACTGAATAGAATGTGTTGGAGTTGCATTCCTTTTTTACTTTGTTGAAAATTTCAACCTTTGTATTTAAAAGGATGGTACTTCTTGTTCTCTGGGGTAAGGAAGTCAACAGTTTGCTTAAAATATAAGAGTATGGTTTTATAGTGTACATTGTTTATGATGAATTACTGATGAAACATGAATTCACTCTAGTAAGAACATGCCTCTTCTGAGCAACTGGATGCTCTATTGCAGAGAAAACAGTTTGGTTGCTGTAATTCCAGTGCATGTAAGTTAACTATTCTTGGTTAACTTCAAGGGCTGCGATTGAAGTATGAGGTTTTTGCTCCTTCGTAGGCCTAGAAAAAGACAGCTGAGACAAGAGACTGTCCAGATGCTTATGTGATCCTTTTTCTCATACGGATTGTCTATTACAAAATTGTAAAAATAATCTAATTTTAGGTTGTGGGTGATGACTGTTAATGCTCTGCAGCCTTCAGTAAAAATAGTCCGACAGCAGAAATACACTCAGAATGATCTGATGATTGATCCTTTGATTGTCCTAAGATGTGATCAGAGAGTTCACAGGTAAGCATCTCCCTCCTTCAGCTTTTTATGTTCTGGGGCACTTACATTGGTACATAGCGAATGCTAAACATAAAGGTGTTTCATAGAAAACTTCTAAAAGCTTTCACTACTTGAGAACATATTTTCAAACTAATCATATGACCTTGTAAGTTCCATCTTTTTTGTATTAAGCTTGTTGGTCGGAGGACTGAGCGAGCTGTGCGTGCTGTTTCAGCATGTCATGCTGTCCAGCTGCGTGTCTTGTTGGACAACCTTACATTCAGTTCTATTTTGGAAACTTTGGGATTTGTACATAGATCATCCATTTTAGATTTGTGGGAATTTGTTCTAAATAGTCATTGCAGCGTGCTTAAAATGGCTGCTGCCACATGGTGGTAGTGGTGGTTGAGGTTGTAGCTGTAACATCCTTCCACTGCACACTGTCTTTTGCCATCCCTCATGGGCCTGTAGCTATTCCATCTTTGTGGGTAACAGTTTCTGCCAGTGGGTGCTTGATGGATATGACAAAGGGAGATTTGCTTAATTTCTCAAGAAAGTCTTTTAGGAGTACTTAAAAATTAGTTCTTCTAGACGTCAGTGATGATAGAGGATGTGTAACGCTGCTTTATGGCTCTGATGCAGAAGAATAAGATGAGAATTTTAGTAGTGAAAATGATAATAACCGATAGCAATGGGGCAGCTTTTAAGGAGAATATGAAATAATGCAAATAATAAGTCACAATTTGTAAATTACAACCTTGCTTTTTCATAGTAATGAAGAAAATTGCGTGTTATTCTAAAAAGGATAACAGTTAATCATTTTAAATGTACTTCAGCCCTAGCTTTATTCCTTGTGTATTTTTTTCACATTTTCTATCAGTTGTGGTTTCTTTTTCCCATTTTTTTATTATCCTTTTGTTCGTAATAAATGGCTAATAGTCAACTTGATTTGTGCTTCATGTTCTTGTTCATATGCATCTGTCCCTCCTTGCCTTTTGGCAATTGAGCCATGAATCCAATTTTCATTTGATTTGCTACAACTCTGCTAGACTTCAGTTTTCTATTGATGACATCTTTAATCCCCAGCCCGTAGGTGAAATATTTAAATATATGTCCCTTCAGCCCCAGATGCAAATTGAAAATCCTACGTTTCTAAAACTGTTAGGGAGATGCAATGTGATTTGAAAACTGTCGTCTTAGTGTTGTGGAAGCAGTTCAGAACTTATCTGCCTTATTTTTCCCCATCATTCAGGTCACTGTTTTTCCTTACTTCATATACAGCCAACACTTTTTGGGTTTCCTTTGTTCATCAGAAATTAGTCTTTAAAGCAGTTCCTTGTTTTTGTAGAGTGTATGCATACGTGTGTGTGCGTGAGAGAAGTAGAACTGAATGGCAGGGCAGCAGAAGGGATTGTGACCTTTAGTATGTTGCTGTGTTAGAGAAAACAACTTTAGTATGAACCAGGCTGCAACCAAATGAGCCTTTGAGGAGCGGTTTTAGTTTGTTCATATTATTACTGTCTTATTGTTGATGCCTTTATTTTATCATGTGTTCCCGTATCAGGAGTCCTCCTCTGATGGATGTAACTTTGCACATGTTGAACGGATATCTTCTTGCTTCAAAAGCTTACCTCAATTCTCACCTAAAAGAAACAGCAGAGCAGGATATTAGGCCATCCCAAAACAGTGCAATGGGTCCAGAGGCCCCAGAAGTTACAAGGGAAGAATTAAAAAATGCATTGCTTGCAGCTCAGGTAAGGGGAAAGAAATGGATATTAAATGATGTGAGGAAAGACAATGATAAAACAGAAATATAGAAACAGGAAATGTAAAAAGGAGACCTTTTTACTTCTTTTCTTTGCTGACTTCTGTTACCATGAAAAAGAAAACTGCCTCTGTATTCAGATTGTTAAATATTTTCAGTCTTCTGCTTTCTAGTCTGAAGCGTTGTGTTGGTTAACTGCTTTGGTAGTGTTCTTTTCTCTTATAACAGAAGCGTTTTGCTTACTAGCCCGTTTGCCTTGTTGCTTTGTGTTATCCAGAGGCTCTTTCTGTACTTAGCTTTGCAGCAGTAAAACATGAAGAAATGTCACAGACCTATGCGTGGTGATTTGAACTGTATTATTTAAGAGAAGCAGCCAGCATTGTGAAGCGTGAGGCTGAAGAATGGTTAACGTAGCTTGACGTGATGGGAATTCTTGTGTAATCCTGTTTCGCAGGCAGTCTCTTCTTACCTCTGTCTGGAGAATGTCACATATATAGTCCCTGTTAGAAGATGATTTTGGAGTTAATAGGAAGTTTTGTCTTTAAATGAGTAGCGTAGTCTCCTCTGAATGCTGTGAATTACATGGCCATGTGCCTATTTTTTCTGATCTGGATGCTTTAAGGGACCATTGGATATTTATTTTGATACAATATGAGATTCATTTGAAATTACTCTTTTGATCTGTGATTTTGATGATTGGTTGGATTAAGCTTTTGTTCTCCTTTAAGTCTTGATTCAGTAAAGTGTTGGGTGTTTTTGATGTTCTTTGGGGTTTGTGTTTCTTGAACTGAGTTGTTCCTATTCTACAGAAAAAAAAATCTATAGCTAGAAATTCTAGCCACCTGACAGTCTTCAGTTTCTTAAATTGTCATTAATTTGTGTTTGATTTCTCTGATTTCACTGGGGTTTTTTATGCATGTTCTGTTGCTTATTTTCTTCACAGGACAGTGCTGCTGTGCAGATTCTTCTAGAGATCTGCTTACCTACAGAAGAAGAGAAAGGCCAGAGCAGCAATGTCCACGGTTTGCTGAAGAGTGTTCATAGTACCACAGGCCCTAAGAGTCCAGAACTAGAAGAAGAAGAAGATAGCTTGCTGTGTAATCTTCGAGAGGTCCAGTGTCTGATCTGCTGTCTGCTGCATCAGATGTATATAGCTGATCCCAACATAGTCAAACTGGTTCATTTCCAGGTCTGCTTTGCGCTATTTTAGTTCTTCCATGGTTTCTCTGGTTAAGAAAGAGCCAAATGAAGTGTTCAAAGGATGTTGAATGCTGTTGTTGTGTTCCTCAGAAATTATAATGGCCCACTTCTCTGCTTCCCGTCTCGCCAAATTTGTAGTACCTACATTTCCTCCATATTTCAGTGCTTGGAATCTGTGTGGTAGCCGAGAAGGGAGCACCTAAACTATGCCTGTTCCTCATCATTAAACACATGCTTTGTTTGTGCCTCTGGGTATTGACGATAATCGATAAAGACCCTGGGTTTGTCACTCAGCCTGCCTCATGTTGCCTTGGGATACCAGCCTATAATTCTGAACAAAAGAGATTTACAAGTATATTAGTTTTGAAAAAAGCATTAATGCAGATCTAATTAAAAAACTTAATTGAAGCAGAATTTTTGAAACACTTTTGACATATCTGTTTTCTTACTCACACAGGGTTACCCATGTGAACTTCTGGCGCTGACAGTGGCAGGGATTCCGTCCATGCACATCTGTCTGGATTTCATACCCGAGCTCATTGCCCAGCCTGAACTTGAAAAACAGGTACTGTACAGTCGCCTCCTTTGAGAATCACTACAATTAGTTAACACTGATGAGGTGTGTTGGTTAAGGGGAGAAAATAAAAGGATCGCTAAAAAAAGTCCTGTTCTAACTTGCCTAGGATATTAAGGTAATATCTGTAGCACTTTTACCTTAAATTAAAGGCTCGGCCTTTAAATCCGCTTCAAACAGGGATTGTGACAACTCCTCTAACATATCTCTGTACACTTGTTCAGGAAATACTCATGAATTTCAATATTACCTTCAAGAACATGAATAAAAGCACTTTTCAATAATGACTTTCTTTCATTCTTTATATTGAATATAAATCAGTTGGCAAAAGTTTTGCCTACTTAATTTTGATCTGATATTTTATAGCTACAGAAACTTCTATGAAGATTCAAATTTTAAAAACCTTTTTTGCAAAGATACTCTGTAGAACAGATGAAGCAGCCTTAAGATCAAAATTGTATTCATTCTCATGAAATCTTTTTCTGAGGGGTATTACTACTGTTTCTTGAAACAAGCTTGGGACAAGACTGTGAGGTGTAAATTTCTAAATCAATTTAAATTTCTCCTTTGTCAGTTGTCTTCCTGGTTCTTTCCCTGCCCTAACTGCAAGAGCAAAGCCTGCTAGAATGACGTGTGCAGCTTTCCTCAAAGTTATGCTAGTTAAATCTGAAGAGTGGTGGTTTCTTCTCACTGCAGGCTCAGCAAAGGGGGAGTCAGGAGTTTGTGAAATGTTTCACCAATATTTTTGAAGGTCTTCTCGTGATGATTATGAAAAACAATGGCAAATAATCGTTCATTGTTACTTGCTAAAGCAATTTGTAGACGTTGATTTGGTGTAGTTTGACAAGGGGAGATCACATATTTGGCTGGCTGTAGGTAACTGGAATTTGTTGGGCTAAAGATTCCTCTGTTTTCTATATCAAGCCAACTTCGTAGTTGTTCTTATTTAATCCCTTCTCAAATATAAAGTTACTGCTAATGAGACACTCAACTAAAGTTAAAATTAGAACACATCGGACCTTAAACAGCTTTTACAAGGATTATCTTGTAAATTGCCTGTTGCTTTGTTGGTCATTGTTAATGTTGGAACAAATTGTGTCTGTGGGAGAGATTCTGAAACACTAATGCTGGTACTTGGGTTAATGTTAAATGTGTGGGTTTTTTTCTTAATGTCAGCAGAAAAATTTCACTATAACTATTATTAAGGCTTCTCTGACTTTCATTTGCTCATTGGTGAAATAGGGAATATTTACTAACTCTTAAGTTACATCAGGAGCTTTGGATAGAAAGTGCAAAGCAATCTGTAACTTTATTGCTTATTTCTCTTTTGCCTTTCACCCACTTAACAGATATTTGCCATCCAATTACTTTCATTTTTGTGTATCCAGTACGCACTACCTAAGTCTCTCAGCGTGGCTCGTTTAGCTATCAATGTGATGGGAACCCTGCTCACAGGTAAGCACTCCAGCAACCCCAAAATGCCACTGTGTTAATTACAATTGTGAAAGTAACAACAATTCTTGGCTGGATTTTTATAATAATTCCTTTTTTACTTAACCATTTCCTTTTCCTTGGTAGTTTTAACCCAGTCGAAGCGCTATGCTTTTTTTATGCCAACCCTGCCTTGTTTGGTGTCATTCTGTCAAGCCTTTCCTCCTTTGTATGAGGATATTATGTCTCTGCTGATACAAATAGGACAAGTTTGTGCCTCTGATGTTGCTACGCAGACAAGAGACTTCGACCCAATTATTACACGTAAGTAAAGTACCTTGTATTTCAAAAGTAACGTTGTGGTTCCAGGGAGAAAATTATGTTAGTGTTTCAGAATGTGAATGTGTGAACACGGATTAGCTGTTTAAGTGTGTGAGCTGATCTTGAGCATGTTTTTGGCTCTTTTTTTTGTCTAAAGACAAATGCTCTGTTCATGTGATACAAGGTTCCCTGATGCTATCTATGCCAGGATATTTATGTTAAAAGGAGTAAGAGGGAATATAAAAAACCCAAAAGGAGTCAGACTTAGGTAAATGAAAAAGAAATGTTGTAATGTCTCTAGAAATAATCTGCGGAGTTAAGGTTGGTGCCTGAAATAGTGATGGCTCAAATTCGCAATTTCATAGCGTGCATGTTTGAGTTGTGGATGTAATATAACAATTTTTAAAAATTATTTATTTATTTAGATGTACTTTCCTTCTTAACTCTCTAGGTCTCCAGCAACTAAAGGAGAAACCACATGAAGTGTCAGGACTTTGTAAAGATTCATCTAACAAAAGTTGTTCAAGGGACATCACAAGCAGGGACCCTGATGTTCGGTTATGCCAGTGTGTTGAGAATACTATCATTGACATAATTAACATGAGCGTAAGTGGAGTATAGGAAGAACGCAGATGAAATTGTGCTGTAGCTAGTCCCACGGTCTGTGGTGCCTGGATTTGGAGAAAGCTGCGAAAGTGGACTGAGGAACTGGAGCACAAGAAGTGCACTTTTTCATTCATTCGATTCAGTTATGGCTGAAAAGAAAGAATTATTTAAAGAGACTTATATTGCTTCCAGTGAAAACTTTTGAGGCTGATGGAGGTTGGTAAATAATTTCCAGTGAAACTGAGCATGATTTTTAGGCTTGCTCGGTTTCTGAAGTGATACAGCAATACACTCAAAAGGGAATTTTAACACTCTGAAAAGTGAATGCTTAATTGGTTGAGCAAACAGCAAAATGATGGGTAAGAAAAATTTGAAATTGAAGCGCTTTGCTTAAGCTAAATGAACTGCCCTTCCAGAGCCTTGAAGAGCAAGATGGAATAAAATATTACAAGGAAGACTTGAAAAAGTGGTGTAAGTAACTTGCACCATCCCACTGAGTACTAAGAAAATGCTTTAACTTTTTTTTATGTGTGTTTCAAACCATTGGTCAAAGTTTCAGTTCATAAGATCAGGAACTTCATTTAAAGATCAGCCAGTCTTCATTAAAAGTTTGAAACCGGTCTAAAAGTTTCTTTAAAAAAAGGTGCTAGTACTACAAAATGAGCTGTATAAATATGATTTTTAAAGAATATGTATTTTTAATGCAGCTCAGATGGTTTAGTTTAGAAGAGATGAGAAAGACTTCAAGAAATAAGTGCAAAGATGTCTTAAGTTGTCATCAGGATAAAATTAAATAAAGAAATTAGTGTTGAGGGTGACTTTCCCTATAATGAAAGGAGTGACAGATTTCAGCCACACTGAAGTGGTTACGTGGAGCTCAGTGGGCAAGAAGGCTGAATCTTTGGTGCTTCGTGTGTCAAATTGGTTGTTCTTTCCTATACAAAAGCTGCAGGATTTAGCCTCGACAGATGTGTTTAGTGGCATTGCAGAAGGGGGTGTGTGCTGCAATATTTGGGAGTTTTGAAGGTTGCACAAGCTCTTACGTGAGGCAGCACATGCTTTGGCAGCAGAGGAAGAAAATTAAGGTTTGGCTGTTGTACCAGAATTGAGTGTAGTACTTCAACATAGGTGAATTGCTCAGCTTGTTAATCCAGCACTTGCTCTTTTCTTAAGTGACAACATCCAGGGTCCTTAGATGAGTAAAATATTTTTCAATTAAAGCCAGTTTATATTCCAGAAATAAAGGTCTTATACTTTAGTGTGGCTGTGAGAAAGCCTTGCATAGCTTGTCTCCTGCCCATGTTGGACAGTGATTTAGGGAGGCTGATACTGAATTGCCAAACACACTGGGGTTTGCGTTCCAGGATTACCAGCGTGCTGAACCATCCGATAACACCGTCTGGCTACAGAGTATATTTGTCATCTTGATGTAAAGGATGTAAATAAACTAAATGTATTTATTTTTTTTCTCTGTTCTAAGTGTAATTTTATATGCTGTAGTGGTATTTAAATAAAAAAAACCTAGCGTATGACTTAATTTCAGAGGGAGTTGCCGGTATTGATTTAAGCTTTGTCCCGGGTTTAAGGGGCGGGCAGCCCCCGGGGCACTGAGGGCCCAGCCCTGCTCCGGCAGGGGCTTTCGTGTGGGGGGATATTTAAAAGCTTCTCTTTAATAAAAACAACTACTCATTTTTTAGCTCTCAATACAGTGCACTTATGCTTAAAACAAGGTACATAATAAAAAGTATTGAAGTGTTTTGCAATATAATTTCCCCCACAGTAAACGCGTGGTTGCCCAGCAACAGGTACAACCCGGAAGCAAACAAGGTCCTCCGTGATTGGTTCTAATGGCGCAGAGGTGGAAGGCGGGAGCGGCTCAGTCTGCGATTTACTGATTGGCGGCTCAGGGCTCCTTCCTGTCAGCTGATTGGCGCCGGGGCGGAGGCGGGAAGGACGGACGCAGAGGGCCGCCGTCGCCTGAGGTGAGCGGTCGCGCGGCGCCGCTCGGCGCCTCCCGCGGGGCGGAGCGCGGCTGTGAGGGGCCCGGGCTCACGTGGGGTGGGGGGCAAGTGGAGTTGCGGGGGCCCTGCCTCTGAAAGAAGGTGAAGGAAACGCCCCGGTGCCGCTGTGTAGGCTGAGGCGGGGCGGCACGCACGGGAGAATGACAGCAGCTTCCTCGGCGCTCCCTGCCCTCGGCCGCAGAGAGGCAGGAAAACTAACCCTAGAGCTGGAGCAGGGCCGAGGGGTGTCGGGGTTTCGCTGGGGAGCGGCCCCGGTCTGCCCAGAGGCGCTCCCGGGGGGAGCGGACCTGACCAGGACAAAGGGTCCTTCTGCGCTCCCCGTGTCCCGGACCCTTGCTGCCTCCTGCCCCCTTTGGTGTTGAATCCTTCCCACCTTTCTTGCTTTTTTTTCTGGGCAAAGCTCAATTCGAAGTAGTGCCCGTTTAAGCGAACCCCTCCCGAATGTCTTAGGGAAAAGCTTTTTAATGGGGTGCGGTTACGTTTTTGGAAGGAGGGGTAGGATGTAAACTCGTGCTGGCAATCTCTTTTTGCTGGGGTTTCTTTTTCCTGTTGGGAAAGTTGATGACGAAGCTGAATCATGCCACGCGTTGGTGTTTCTTTGATGTATTGTTTAGTCATTAAAAGTCAGATGAGGACACAGGTTAGTGCGTTAATTTATCACAGGGAATCTGCCAATTTAAAATTGCTCTTTTATTTTGTAGATGCTTAAAATCTGTGAGAAAAAACTTCTGTGTCGTTTAAAAAACGTCCTTTGTTAAAGCCCTCTATTCCTCTTCAGTATTTTAAATTCAGTAATTTCAACATTTTAGCATGATAGGGAAACTGACTTTCTTTTATTATCTGGAGTGAGAAAAATGCAAGATAATACAGAATAGTAAAGTGCATGGCACCTCATTTCCCCTGAACAATTACTGGAAGAAAATTGTTGGTTTAAAGCATCTCATTTCTGAAGTCAGTGCTCAGTTTTATTTTCTCATTGTTATAAAACGAATAGTACAAGCTACTGTTGTTAGCTGTGCCTTTGTAGTTTGCAATGTCTTTGAGTTCAAGCTAATGGACCTGCAGAACTGAAAAACTGGCTATTTTTTTATTAAATATCCTAAAATACTTTTCCCTCAGGGATTTGGGTTCTTAACCCAACAATGTTCAGTCTGAGAAATAGAATCTGAAATGATGTGCACAGTTCATTCATCCCTTTTATTTAAATTGCTTGAATTGCTGATGTTACTCATCAGATGGTGGTAACTTGCTCTCATTTGTAACAAGGACGGAGTCTGAACTGTCGCTGTGTAGTATAAATTCTGATATGCCAGTTCTGGTAACATCTTGAACTGCTTAGCCCTCTTCTCAGGTTAGCAGTTTCTGCTTGTTTTTGTTTGGTGACAGATGTTGTCTCAGGCTTTGTCTGGTTGTTAGTGTTGACTTGTTAATACTGGTTTTTATTGCAGTTGTTATAAACCTGAAGTAAACGGGAGGAAAAAGGGGCAATGTCTTCTGATGTGTCGGAATATACTATTGGGGGAGTGAAGATCGTATTCCCTTGCAAGGCTTACCCTTCACAGCTTGCTATGATGAATGCTGTGAGTAGAATTTATATTAACAGTTGCTAAACTAATAGCTTATGCTTTCCAGTACCTGTCAGCGTTTAGAAAACTAACATATGGAATTCAGAGCCTCCAATATGTTGAGAGTTTCAGTTGTAACATAATTCGCTGTTCTCTGTGCTGTACAATGATATCTGGCCTGTGACTAGGGAATGCTGAAGTACATTTAGGGTTTGTGAACATTTATGCTAAGAAACAAGTTACACGTTACATAATATACATGATTATTTAACTAGATATACTATAATAGAAATTTTATATAATTTTGCAAGTATATAAGGAGGGACTGATTTAGTAAAACATCTGTATTTTAAACAATGTAATATTTCAGTAAGTTTTCATCTTTTGGAGAGTTTTTTTTAAATTATTACACTTTACATTTAAACATTTTTGAACAGTTTTAACTATTTTAAAATATTTTTTCTCTGTGTGACAAATGGTTCGGTTGTCTAACAGATGTTTTCAATGTTTGGTTCTGTAAGACTAAAGGAAGCAAGCTAGCCCCATCAGGTGTTGCTGGTAGCAGGTAAGTGGTTCACAGCCCCTGTAAGTGAACTGCTGAGCATTGCTAACGAGGCGTGTTCCTCTGGAGAGAAATACAGCTAAGGTCAACAAGCCTTAGCTTGTTGTACAGCCTTGACCTTAGCTGTATTTATTAAATAAATAATAAATAAATTAGCTGTTATTATTAAAGGTGATTTGGAGAGGGTAGTGGTTTTTGTTTTCTTTCCTTTTTTTTTTTTTTTGACAAGACAGTAGGTGTCCTGATCTTTTTTTAGAAGTTATTTCTAGCTTAGCTAAAGACATCCTCTTTGTTTTTTTTTTCTATTAATTCTGTTTTTGTTCTTGTTATTCTCCTTAAAGATTGTTAAGGGCTTAAATAACAGGCAACACTGTTTGCTGGAGAGCCCTACAGGGAGTGGCAAAAGCTTGGCGTTACTTTGTTCTGCGTTATCATGGCAGCAGTCTCTCTATGGTAAGTTGTCTTAGTGCCAGTTCGCCCAGTTTTTATTACCAAAATATGTTATAACGCATTATTATTGTTGTTTATCAGCCTTTAAACATTCGGTTTCAGGAATCTAATCAGGTCTTTGTCTACCATCACACCTATTGCCTTATTGGCAACATAAAACAGTAATACTAAGCTGGATTTAGCTATCTGTTACCATAAGGGAATTATGTGGCTGTTGGAACTTTGAAAGAAAATACTTGTGAATTGTGGTTACACAGACTGAATTGAAAAAGAGGGGTATTTTAACCGGTACCTAAACAAAAGCTTTCGTCTTAACTGTTTTGAAAGTCTAGTTCTCATGTAGTGTCTTGAGCAGTTTTTAATGGAAGACAAATGACTGTGTCCTTCAGAGAAATCACAGCTTACACCGTCATGTGAAAAGGAAGACAGAAAGCCAGAGACCTCGCCTCCATGTCGCTGTATGTGTCATTCCCAGTCTAAGAGCAACCAGGCTGCAACCAGTGTGAATGATGGTGCTTCTTGTTCTTTTAATAATTATGAAACGGGAAGTTCTGTAAAACCTGGAAGCCCGCTAACGAACACAGGTAACTTCATACACAGGCAGCTAGAAAACTGTTCTGGAAGTAAAATATGTAGCCAGTGATGTCCATTTTTTTGCTTTCAAGTCAGGAACTTTTTTAACCACCATAATAGCTGAGTACTACATGATTCTGACCTGCATGGAAATCTGTATGGAAATGGTGGTTAATGGGTCTAGAAATGTCAAATACTGTTTCCTAAGTCATGTATTTATAGTAAATTCTATTTTTAAAATGTTGCCCTTATTTAATGCATTCCCAGTAGTGGACATACCTTTTATTTTCTTTTATTTTTAGTTACAGAATGTAAGGAAAATGAAACGCTAGCGTCGAAATTGTCTGCCAAAAAAAGGTTATCTCTATGTGACAATGAGAATGATGATTTTCAAGCAGACAGGAAAAGAATTCGTCCTTTAGAAAATGAGCAGCAGGTGAGCACAGTTTATTGGCAGTTAATAATCCAAGCATAGCTTAACAAAGCTGTCAAATTCCAATCAACATTTCAGAGAAGGGCATAGAGAATAGTTGAGTCACATCACAGTCATAGTTTAGATTGACAAGTTTTTGTTCATTTTCATTGTTACTTGTTACAAAAGAGTCCATTGTTGCACTAAATGGTTCCTAATACCATGTCCTAAATGACATCTTGCATATTTAAACACTTAATATCCCCCAAATATATTTATCCCCTGTTGATCTGTAATACTAAGTCAAAGTATGAGATTCTAGAGTCGAAAGTGCTCTTGCAAATATGTATTAAAAATACAAATAATACTGTAAAGGTATTAGAGTTCTGTTTTATATCCTGTCAAATGTAGTTACCTCTGGCCTAATATGTGGAGTACAATGTTTCTGTAATGTTTTCATCTGTGTCAGTATTGGTATCCCGTGACTTAGTACTTGTATTCAGATGTGCACTGTAAACAGCTTTTACATTGCTTTAGAGAGTTGCTCAGATAGTTACTTTTGATTAAGTTTTTAGACCAATACGGCTTGAATTTATTTCTGTTTTAGTTATGGAAGTTTTCTGCTTATATCTATATAGTATTATAATTTCTATCAGTTTTGTAACAGTGGGAAATTAAAGACGAAAAACTGTTAATGAAATATTAGTGATGCACTGTGTTGCTGAAACAGACTCAGTGGAAAACAGCTGAAACAAAATCACTGACAGTGTAAGCACATACTTCTGTCCGGTGTATTTGAACACGGTACTTTTTATACTTTGCAGGTTAGAAAACGTCATTGTTTTGCAAAAGGAGTGCAGCTAGTTGATGCTTTAGAAGTTTATAATCAGAGAAAAAATGGAGAGCTGGTTGTTCACTCTGAAAAAAGTATGAAAACCACTACTACTTCTCCCAAAACAGTAAGTAATGTAGTAATATCTTTTACAGCAGGACTGTTAGTTCAAGAGCAATTTTTAAAAAATATTTTACTGTAAAGAGATTATGCATGAAATGCAGCTTGTTCATATAGTCTCAGAAAACGTTGTACCTCGAGCAGCATTACAGCCTAATGCAAAGGTTCCCAAGTATGTAAGTTGCTTTAAAGTGTCACTATCAACAGTGAGAACTGCAGTGGCTTTTACTCCTAATGGTGCTGTCTAACCAATGTGGTTTGCAAAGTGTAAATTATTTCTGTGAAAGTTGTTCTTCTAAACAGTGGCTTGAACTCTTTTACACCGTGGCTCCCCAACAGCACAGAATTTGGCCCAGCAATTCAACCTGTAAACTTTCAATATGTGACAGCGATTGTACAGCAGATATAAATCTGGGTGTTATATTCCCATTTACAGTAGATTTATGACATTATGGAAGAACTTGAAACTAGGACCATGGAAATTAAGTGCCATCAGAGTTTGTAGATTTTATTCTGCTTGCTATGTTGTTTTGTGGTATGTGTAGTAAATGAAAGACAGTATCTGATATTATCATGTGTGCCTTTTAGACCTTAAAATAGTAGTATGGAGAAAGTTGGAGCTGATTATTACAATATATTATAAGAAAAAATGAGTAATAAATATTGCACGTTATTAAGAAGAAAAATCCTGTGTGTTACTGTGATAGATTTACGTTTTGGGTTTGGTTTTTTGTTTGCCTTTTTTTTTTTTTTTTTTTTTTTAAATTACCACTTTCCATGGCAGAAGAATCACATAAGAAGTTGAGATACAAATATGCAGCTGTTTCTGCAGCTTTCTGCTAGGCATTTTCTGCATTTCTTGGTGTTTGAATCTTTGGAAAGCTCGGTAGATATTTGAGTAGGATTTGAAATGCTTTGTGCCACTGAACGTCAATGGGTAGTTTGAAATACAAAGGCCAGCAGAGTGTGCTGTTGATTTTCAAATATAAAGACCTTCCTACCTTCCTTCCTTCCTTGATTGTCAAATTTGCTTCCGTACTTTGGTGTGGATGTCTGAAAAACTTGATTTACAACTTCTAGAAATTTTATGTAATGAAGAAAACTGAAAACTTTTAGTATAGATCAACTAACTGTTAAATAATAAAATACTGAATTATAGTCTGATTTTCTAAGAAAACTCTTCATTTTTGTAACAGTAGTTGAGCTGTACATGGGTGTTTTATAATGTGCTATCCAGGGGTCTGATTTTGCAGATAGACAGTACAGGATACTATTCAAAGGTTAAATACTATACTGTTAACTACTTCTTTAGAAAGAAGTAACCTACGAAGTGAAAGTGTTTATTTCTGTTAAAGTTTCTTTTGAAGAATGAAAGAAGTGTTTATTTCTTTGTAAAAGAGTTTCTTTTTAAGAATGAAAGAATAAGGTATTATTTTCCTGTGATGAACTTTTACTTCAGCAGACTGAGAACTTGTCTGGTATCAAGAACCAACTGCAGAAAGTAAGGCCTTGCTTATCATTAATAGTTCTGCAGCTTAACTGCATTAAGTTTAAGACATGAAGAGCATCACAGCAGAGGCTGTTAGCTATAAAAATGCTTTTCTGGTGTAGTTTATGAAATAAAGTCAGCTGAGGTTATGTTCAACACTTATCATTATGGACTATGTATGATACAATAATGCGATAAAAATATTTTCTTAATCAATGAGATAACCCTGCCTTTGTATAACTTGTGTTTTACTGTAGTCAGTCCTGTGCTTAAAGCAAATTTAGTTTCTTGCCAAGTCCTTCTCATAGCCCAAGAGAGAGAATGTGTTGGTTGTTGTAAGAGCATGAGAGGTGCTGCCCAGCATTGCTGCATCAAAAGAACACCTGTGGATCCAGTGGGTGAGGATCTTCTGGCCAAGGTGACTGCCTGCTCTTACCTGCTTTCAGTCCAGACCCTGGGAATCCATTTCTGTCCTTGTGCTGTTAATTCTTGCAAGAGAGGGCAGTTCTAGTGTGGCTTTTGGTGAGAAATTATACCCTTATGGTACTCTCTTGATTACTTCTGTCAAAGCATACGGTCTGAGAAACTGGGGCAGCTGAGTTAAGGAATCCCCATTTATACTAGGTAAAAAAAGTAAACAGTAAATGGAGAGTAGTGTAACAAACACTTGGGGTATCAAAAAACAACTGTGAAAAGAATCTGTCTTAATGTGCTAGCCCATTGCAGTTTAACATATTGCTTACAACCTTCACAATGGAGTTTGAGTGACTTCTGTTACACATTCCAGGAGACTGGCAGCCTGTTACAATCAGGGTCTGGACTCCAGAATAGGCTAATTTACCACGATGGGATGAAGAAAGTTGTGGATTTGTATTACACGCTCTCACCTGACACCGTATCTGATCCTTTTCCTGCTGATTGACATTTTGAATGAGCTCTTTGAAGCAAGTTCCAGCTTAATTAAAACGTTTGCTTGGTTAGCAGTGATCTGTGAAAGCCTGTGATAAATATTGAACCGGGTTCACCTGCTGGTTACTGTGAGAGGATAAACAGCTGCTTTGTGTACTTTAATCAAGAGGCTGCAGCAGCAGCAGAATACTGTGCTTTTTGAGAGCTTATAAAGGAATAGTTGAAAAGCTCTGGTAGTGTCACTGCTGATATCTTACTAGATTGTGCTTGTGTGATATTTCACACAAGAGGTATTCACTGCTGTATCATTTAGATGGCTTTGTAACCGGGAAATGTAGATGAAGATATGAAGAACTCCTCTTATCTCTTTGTGTTTCAAAGATCATAGCCTCAGTGTTTGTTTAGCTCTATTTTACATGAAGGACAGGTCGGTGGACTTGATTATTCTTTTTTTTTAATCGGACTTCCACGTTTTTGCTGTATAAATATTGATGTGATAGGCTGCTTTATCTATGCCCTGACAGAAGTAAAAACAAGCTGGATTAGCCTGAGGTCCATATAGTCTGGTATCTGATCTCTAGCAGCATCTGTTACTGGATGTTTCTGATTAAATACTGCAGAAAGTAGAGGAGTATCTTTTTTTCCCCCCTCTCCCAAATGAAAATCTCTATCCCAGATTCAAACAGGTGAAAACAGGTTTAGTTCTGAAGCCAGAGGGTGTTATGAAATAGTTTTCTATTGTCTTAGTATTAAGTATTTCTACTCAGGCCCCTCCCCCCAATTCTTTCATAAATAACTTGAAACATTTTCTAATTTTATTATAGTTTAACCGGTATCTCTGTGTTATGAGTCTAAAAATTTGTGTTTTATGAGGCAATACTGCTATGGGAACTGCCATATTGGAGTTGTCACCTTGTTCAGCTGGAGAGTAATGGCAGATTAACACCACGTTAGATTTTGCTGTGTGATATTGCCAATAAATTATTTCTGTAGAAACAGAGAATTAAAATAGTTTGGTTTTAATAAAATTTAAAGATGGCCAAACCATTTTCTAAAGGATAACAAAGAATTCAGGTGCAAATTGACACACTTGAATAACGTGCAAGTAACATGAAGAACTTAACTTTTAAACTATATTTTAACCATTTTCTTGAAGTTTCTCTTCATTCTAAGGGACCTTCTAAAAAGGTTTTATTTATTTATGTATTTTGGGCTAATTATGTCTGTGGCTTTCAGAAATGTTATGACTACTGCAGGCAGTTTTAAACTCATTAGTTACTATAAAATCAGTCTGAGTTTACAACTTACTCAATATTGGTGTTTTTTTAAAACTTTTTTCAAAGGTAATGTTTTAAAACTGGAATACTGGCTAAAGTGCTTCTTAAAGCCAGTATTATACCAATTTCAAACCTTTTAAGAAAAACTTTTAAGGCCACCTGTAAAATACTGTAATTTATAAGCCTTACACATAAGAACACTTAATTATTTTCATAACAGAGAAATATATCTGGGTTTTTTTTAAAGCCGCCTTCTGTTCATGTTTATGTATGTATTTGTTTGAACTGCATTTTCCTTTTGTTAGAACAACTTTTGCAAAATAGCTGCCTGCTTGGTCCTAATATTTTTCTATTACTTTTATTTGGCAAACTAAATGTGAGGCTTAGCATTAGCAGTGAAGTATTAGTGGTGTGGTATCATCTTGGAATTCTGTGTATTCTTTTTACCTCTGAAAACCCATCTGACTTGAATTAAAATTAGAATATGAACATGCTCTTAAAGGCCCTACCTAGTAACTGCTTCAGTTATATTAATTGTTAGCATGGTAATGTGGTTTTCATTATTTCAAGGACCAAAACAGAATATAGATGATAGAAATATCAAGGTACAATTTGCATTGCCGTTTTCTGTGTGGGTACAAACCAAGTATTGCCACATATGTAACATATACCATATGTCAGCTGTTTCCTGCTTCGCTGTTGACAAGAGCCCCATTCATAACTCTTCTTTTTATCCTTTCAGTGAATAAGTAATTATTCAATATAGAAGGCAGGATATTTGGAACTGGCTATTTAATGTGGCAGCACACCGTAATGAAATCTGCTGTAACTGGCAACCTGAGAGGGGAATGTAACAATTCCAGCATGGGTGTAACTTTATCTGCTTTGAGGGCCTGTTTATTTGGCACATCAGTGAACCTTTTATCCCAGTGAGTGACAGCTCCAGAAGGGTTACATTTACATGGTTTCTATCATGTATTGTAATATGTAATGGCGGACAAGGCTGAGTGGGACGAAGGGAAACACGAACTTGCTTTTCCTCGGAGTGGAGGCTAAAAGACAGCTTGATCCCCAGAATTGTGGTGTAACACATGGTATGGCTTAGCATTTGCTTGTAATGGATAATCTCCTTAAAAGGAGAGGGAGGAGTATTTGAGCAGGCAACTACATGTTGTTACTTGCACCATCACCTGAAAATCAAATACAAACTCTTTTACACTAGAAGAATTCATTATTTTTTATGGGAGGTGCGTGTGGACGTGGATACTCCTGAGTTGTTTTCTCTGTGTCTTTTCACACTAATTATTACAATTTTGTGACAGTTGTTCCAGTATTTTATATTATGGAAGATGGTGCTTCTCAGGAAGAAAAAAATTGGCTTTTAACAAATATTTTACAGGATTAGGTTCTGTGTAGAATCGTTCCCTATCTGTCTTTTATTCTTATAGTTACTAGATGGCCTTTGACATAATGGCATGGCAAGCTTGTTTCTAAACGAGAGTATATGACATAGTCTGTTTTATCTGCAAACAGATTTCATTAAACTGTCTAGATTTCTTCTGCTTGCTTTAAGGAAAAATGTTTTCAGTATTTTAATGTGGGTGTCTGTCATGAGGTTTTCTTCATTGAAGGTGCTGGACTCTTCTTGTTCTGTAACAGAAGTGTCCTTATGCTGAAGCTTAAATGTGAGAAGTTTATTTGCATTATTCACATGTGTAAATAGTCCACTGGAATAATAATTCTTTCTATGACTGGGTTGGGATAAAGTCGTATCTAGTGATTGCTAGAAGCTTTTCAAGATTTTCAGGCATGAGGACATGGTGTGTATGCTTTAACATTTTTAAACTTTTTAATAGGCCAACCTGCTGATTTAACAGGCTATCTTGAACTATCCTAGAGGACATTTTCTAAATAGACCATAAGCAGATTGAGCATGTTCATTTTAGTGGGGGATTCTGTTAATCTTTTTCTCTTTTGGGTTGCAGTCTTCTGGTCCTTGCACTGAGTGTTCCTGTTCTTCTGGAAAAGAAGCTGATAAAGATACTAGTAACACAAAGAAGAAAGAAAATGGAGATCGGCCCTTCATTCCCAAAATATTTTTTGGAACACGAACACACAAGCAAATATCCCAGATTACCAGAGAGCTGAAGAGAACAGCGTATTTCAGTGTCCCTATGACAATTCTCTCTAGTCGGGATTATACCTGTATTCATCCAGTGGTATCTAGTAGTGGTAGTAACAGGAACGAGATGTGTGTAGAATTGCTGGAAGGAAAACATGTGAGTAATTTTGTTTCAGAAAATGAGCATTCATTTAAACATATTGAAATGAAAGGTAGTTGAACAGTTGGAATGAGTAGCATTTTTGACTTCTTTATGTTGGTTAAATGCCTCTGATAATTTGGTTTGAATTAAATATTAACTGTTAGAAAATGTTGATACATGGTATCAATACTGAAAAAGTATATGACGATAGGAATAATATTAATGACTGCTAGGTTAATGTTCTCAGTAAGACTTAAAAGTCGTTGGTTTTATAGTTGAAGAAGAAAGAAGTGTCCTTTATCAATGTACATTTTAGGAAGATGGATTTTGGCTATTTCTTTCTGACATGATGTGTTTTTTGTTATTGTCCGACATAAAAGGTAGCTGTTAGAAATGTTTCGAGGAAATAAAGTCAAATGCACATAACAACTTGGAGGATTTAAGCTTACTTGGTTTTCATTGTTTTTTGTAACCACTATCTGTGCTTATTTGCTTTTAGGGCAAGTCCTGTCTTTACTATCATGGTGTTCATAAACTCACTGAACACCATGCCCTACAGTCTGCACATAGGGTATATCAGGCTTGGGACATTGAAGATCTGGTGAGCCTGGGAAAGAAGCTTCGTGCCTGTGCATATTTTGCAGCCAGAGAACTCATGATGGGCGCAGATATTGTATTTTGTCCTTATAATTATCTTCTAGACCCACAGATACGGGAGAGTGTAAGTATATTTGTAAGAAGATTGCAATAACTGAAGTTAAAGGGGAGTTAGAAACATAATGTTTGGTGGCTATGGTCAAATGAAATCTGGTTTGTATCCAAAATATTATCTACAAAATAACTCCTGAGTTAAAGAATTTTTTCTTTTTTTTTTCTCTTTTTTTACCTCCCCAAAATGAGCATTTCTGTATTCCAAGTAATGCTTCCACTGGTCTCATACTCTAGCTGATCAGTCACATGTTTTTTTTCAATCAGTGGAAAAGAAACCCTTGCAGACTTCACAGTTGTTTTGTTTTTGGAGTGTGTAGTAGGTTCGGATTATATTCATCTAGGCTGAGACAAGTTTTTTTTGCCCCCAGCCCTCCCCCAGTTGTTTTCTGGGTTATAGAAATTGGATCAAAAAGCTGAAAACTCTTGCTTACACCGTGATGCAGAATATGCTCTTTTTTAACAGGATCCTGTTGCTGTTTCTTGTTAATGTCTTTCACTCTGTTTTACAAGGTAATAATTTTCTTTTTTAGATGGAAATTAACCTAAAAGGCCAAGTAGTCATTTTAGATGAAGCCCATAATATCGAGGACTGTGCTCGGGAGTCAGTGAGCTACAGTGTTACAGAAAGTCAACTAAGAGCTGCTCGAGAGGAGCTAGATTTAATGGTCAATAACAACATCAGGCAGAAGGATCATGAGCACCTACGGGCTGTGTGCTGCTCTTTGACAAAGTAAGGCAACTCTTTCTAATTTCATTGTATCAATTAGTATTTTTTTTAAAATTACATTTGGATTCCTTTTGCTGGTGTAATTTACTGGTTACAATATTGCATCAGATAAAATGCAACAAAGGTATACTTCAAACTATGCAGTCACCTGATTTTTCATTTCAGGAATCCAGAGGGGTTTCATCTATTTAAAAAAACCCACTTTTGTCTTAAAGGGAAGCCTTGAAATTTGGTTTTGGAAAGTATGTTACACTCTTGAATGATGTGCTGATCTTTATGGGGCTTACTGTCTTAGTTTGTGAAGTTCCGTATGAAAATTTTACCTAAGATAAATGATTTTATCTTTCACATGCTTCTGTTTGCTTATATGACATATAGTAATAGCATTATTTTGTCAAAAAATTAATTAGTTCACATTTATAAAATGCTTTCCGAACCTTGGACAGCAAGTGTTTGGAACAGGTTGGAATCTGATTGGAATCTGTTTGGAACAGATTCTTCATAGTTGGGAGCGGTTTTGAAAGCAAGAGTTGATCAGTTAGGCAGAAAGAAGCTGAAAAAACAGAAAATGTCCTTTTCTCTGCTTCTTTCTGTACCCAGAGGGGAAAAGGTAGAGCAAAAAAGAAGGCAAAACCCAGAAACTATGGAGACAGAATTGGAAGGGGAAGACTTGAGCAGAAGTTGAATATCATGACAGGGCATGGAACAAAAGCAAATGGACTGGGGCAGAAGCCCAGGAAGGAGGGAAAGAAACAAGGGGTCAAGAGCAAAAGTCTTTTGGGTGGGATGGGAACCCAAGAAAGTTGAAACAATGTCAGAAGAGTCTATCACCACTGGAGAATTTGGAATTCAGCTTTGTAACCCTTAATTTTTGAACCATTCTTTTGGTGGATCCAGGGACTGAAAGAGTTCAGAAACACACTGCTAATGAAACCTTGAAAAACAAAGTCAGCAGAATAAAAGTGAATAATGATGCAAGTGGTTTTGAAGTTAACTGAACTCTGATTCCGTGCATGTCAAATTGTCATTTTGTTCCATTAGTGGCTGGTGAAATAGACTTTGGAGTATGCTAGAGCAAGTAGTTCACCATTTTTCGTATCTCTGTATTCAGAGAGTTAATGTTTGTGTTAGAGAGATAAGTGACTTTTTCTTTTTTTTCCAGAAGGTAATTCTCCTACCTTGGATATTTCAAATGTTAAATTTTAGTAAAAGATGAGAACAGCATGGCTGGAGATTTGATTGCCTCGAGCTTTTTAACCTTATCAGAAAAACTAAGGTTGATTGTCTTGGCAAATCTGCCAATAGCATGAAAAGCAGTTGTTGGAAAGCAGAAGACTGGGTGTAAATAGCCAGTAATTGGTAAAATATTGTTGCATAGTGACGTGGCTTTGCCAAATGCATGGGTGATTAGAAGAATCTTACTCCAGTTATAAAGATCCTGGGCCCTCATTCCAGAAAGCACTTAAGCATGGGCTTAGTGCCACAGAGGTGCTAAAATGGCCTTTCTGAGGAATTTGAAGATACACCAGTAGAGGTACACTGGCAAGCTTTTCTGACGAGATGCAGATTTATCAGGACAAATTACTTTGTTTGATGGAATAAGTTGTGTCAACAATGGGATTTTCTGGTAGAGAGGGATGGAGCAAATATACTTTCTTGAACTGAAGGCATGTTTGTAACATTCATTAAATCTTTTCTTGAAAATACTGTATACACCAATTTGCACTTCAAAACCATAGATATCTTTCTGGGAATCAAGCTAATTTTATTTATGCTTACTGCTTTACTCTAAAAATAAATTAACAGGTATTTCAAGTAAATGCTTTAATGTTAGATTTAATTGGATGGAATTTATTCTAGAAATTGCTTTTTTTGTGATATTTTAGTATTAGGAAGGTGGTTGTGTTAAGTTTGTATTTGCATTTATAGCATGACCGTTTCAGAAGTAAGTGATGGTGTTTGAAGTTCATAACAGGGAAACAGAAGTTTTACATTTTCTGAAATGTTTTATCCATTGTAAATCTGTTTCATTTCTGTCATAGTGGCCTTTTCCTAATTTTAGTTCCAGGTCTTTTTGATGTCACGTGTGAGGAGATGGGGCAGAGTACTACACTGGTGAAGTTCTGCCTGTGTTAGAGACCATCATTCCTTAATAAGATAAAGCAAATTACAGCCAAATAAGTGATTGTTATGGTAGTATTTATGGATTTTTGTTTGCATTTAACCTGATAAAATGAAAGGCTTTTTTAATTCTTACATTGATCAGATTATTTGCAGTGACAGGACAGGAAATCTGGAACTGAAACAGTCCCTAAGCCTTGTTGCTTTGTTGATAATGATTAACTGATTTTACAGATAAATATTTTGAACTGTTGTAGAAATGACAGCTGTCTTTCTGATGCCTCCTGCTGGTTGATGGAACAGACAGCTTCGGCATTTCCCGAGAGGGAGGAAGCTTACCTGCTTTTCTAGACAGAGGGAAGGTCTTGTAGTACTGCAGGGATGATGGAGGGCACATTCAGTTAGAGAAAATTTTAGCTCTGCTGCAAATGAGATGATCTGCATGTTTAGATCATGGTTTTAGAAAGTCCTATCACGTTTTACATTGTATGTCCAATTATAATTCTGCTTAATATTCACATTGTATCAGAGTTACAAACACCTGTGGGGGGGTTAAAATGTGCACTTTTTATTGCCTCACTTGACTTTACTGTGTATAAATATCAAAAGTACTCCTTTCGTGTCTCAAGATTTGTCCTTAATAGGAAAGCCTGCAATTGACAGGGATGATAAACCAACTTGCATCAGTTAAAGTAATAATGAGTGTCTTTAAAAGTACAACAGAAATCTTCCTTAAATGAACCTGACATGTTATATCATAAGAGCAGATTATATCTTAATCCTTTTTCTTTATTATCAAGATATTATATGATAAAATATAAACGTATAGGCACAAATTTTCTTCTCACTTCAAGAGCAGTTCCGTAGAAGTTAGTTCAACAGTGAAAAACTGACATAAGGAAAAGCAGAATCTCTCTGCTTCGATGTAGTAAAATATTTATCATCACAGAAGTCTGGTGCCATTTTTGAGGTTTGGTTTGTACCTCCAAAGTCTCTCTAAAATTAATGCTGAAATTATTTCTGATTTCTCTTTTTACAGCTGGTTACAGGAGAGCTCTAGTCAACTAGTAGAAAGAGCATATGAAACTTCCTGTAAGGTTTGGAGTGGAAAAGAAATGCTCACCATTTTGCATGACATGGGAATAACTGGTATTAGTTTTCCTATTTTACAGGTAATGTTGTATGCTATATAAATGAGTACCAGAGTGCGTAATATTGATGTTGTTAAACATCTTAAAATGTATCTAAGTTAAATGCTAACACATCTTTTAATTTACTGCCATATTGAAAAGCTGTCTGTAAATGATACCTGGTGAAAACCAGGAGTAATCCACTTGAGCTACTGGAATTTGTAGAGAATCAATGTTTTAAAGGATATAATTGATCATGTACAGTTATTTAAATTGAACCATTGAGTCAGTGATAGTTTTTTCTGTTCTATCCATCTGCATTTTTATTGACTGTTGAAATGTATTTACCCTATTTTCAAGCTTATCCCTCCTTTTTGTGTAAGCCAAGTATGTTAAAAACGTTACTTTTCCTTTCCAATTCTGCCTTCAGTCTGGCTTTATAGGTATCTTAGGAGAACTTTTAAAACAGTGTGCTGATAGTCTTGTGTCTGTATTAGCTTTGGTTTTGAGAAGATACTTAGAATGTTGTTAATGTGGAATTTGTTTGCCTGTTATAGAAACATCTTGCTACTGTCCTGGAAAAAGAAGAAAAAATATCAGTGCTCGGTAGAGAGGAACTTATTGAGATACCGATTGTGAGCCCTGCCACCCAGATTGTGCTGAAAGGGTTATTCATGGTTCTTTTATGTCTTTTTAAAGATAATAGCAGGTCAGTGCAAATAGCCTGAGCTGTGCAGTTGTATTTGATTCAGGTGCTTTGCCAAAATGCCTCTTTCATTTGTGCCACACTTCAGTTATGGTGTCTGGCTTTTGAGCAAAACTAACATTTCAGAAAGCTTTGGAAAAATCTATGTGGAAGAATTTAAATACTACCAAATTATTTTTTTCATTCATAAATGAATTCAAATATTGAAGAAATTTATTTGAAGGTTAGGTGTAAATTTTTCTTGCTGTGTTGTCGAGTTAAATATGCACGGGTTTTGTTTTTCTACATAGCACTTACCACTTGACTGTCTTGATATCTTGACTACTCATGCCAGCAGTTACTAAAATTTTCTGATTTAAACATTTAAAAATATTAATTATTTTAAAGTTTCGCTGTTTTTTTCTGAAATTATAAAATTATTTTTTATACTTAAATTGTAAATGCATTGTAGCAACACTGTCTTTGCTTTGTATGAACTTAATGCTGACAGTTTGATTGCTTAATTGTAGTTTTTATTGGTATTTATATATCCCTATATAGGTATGCAGACGACTACAAAGTTGCTCTACAACAAACGTACACTTGGATGAATGAAAACCAACCTGATGTTTCAGATACAAGTACCTTCTTTCCACGGCCCAAGCATAAAAGGAGTTTGCGGCAGAAAACCCTCGTCCGCATGCTTAATTTTTGGTGCTTGAATCCCGCCGTGGTAAGCTGAGTGCGAAGTAGGAGGCCTTAAGTAATTTGAGTGATAACAAATACATATAAGATCTTAAAGTGATTGTATTGATTTTTCTAAATTCCTTCTTTTCATTCCCTAACCCAGGCTTTTTCAGACTTAAGTGATGTTAGAACAATTGTTCTGACGTCTGGTACACTCTCGCCAATGGATTCATTTTCTTCAGAGCTTGGCGTGAAGTTTTCTATTCAGTTGGAGGCAAATCACGTTATTCGGAACTCACAGGTAAACTCTTGCATTGTTGTTCCCTCTCCTGAGGTGTAATGCTGGCCATTGTAAAAGAACCAATAACTTGCAAATAAAAATGATTGCAAACCCATTCCGTAAGTAAAAAGAAATGTACAGAACAGACTATTTGCTTGAATTAATGCAATTGTAAAGTACATTTTCAAATTAAAAAAAGGGGCAGTTTTTAGATATATACTCCCCTGGAAAAGTTGAAGTCATGCTATTTTGGTAATAGCCATCTTATATCAGTCATTGCACTTTCTCTTCTGTTTTTAAGTGCTGGAATTAATCAGTTTAGAAATATCTCAATATTTTCCTTCACACTTAAATTTTAATCGTTTAACCTAATGTAATTTAATGCAGTTTGTGTCACATATTTTAGAATTAATTTTTTTACTATGAAATACACCAGGTTTGGGTTGGCACTGTTGGAGCAGGCCCTAACGGGCGGAAGTTGTGTGCCACGTTTCAGCATACAGAGACCTTTGAGTTCCAAGATGAGGTGGGAGCACTTCTGCTTTCAGTGTGTCAAACAGTCGGCCAAGGAATTTTGTGCTTTTTGCCATCCTATAAGGTAATCTTAATTCATATTCTTATTCTAAAAACACACTCACTCTACTTGAAAATGTAATGTGTAATCTTGCTTTATGCGTCAACATATAAATGTCTTGTAATAACACATTGTGATTCTATTATATTGTAATTTCTTGGATGTCGTATTGGCTGGCATACGAGTTTGTTTTCATGAAAAAACATGTTCATATTTGTTTTCAACAGATGTCTGTATTTTAGTTAATGAGTACAGTTGGTCCAATTAGTTTTACAAAAAAAAAAAAGCCAGACTGATGGGCAGTTTTTTTTCTTAAATTGTTTCCCTGAATGTTTTGAAATTATTTAAAAAAAAAAATAAATCTCCTCCATGTAAGCACACATCATGAAAGAAAACTTTATGTGTATAACTCAGCAGCAAGAAGGCCTTTGTGTGTTCTTTATATGGTATTTGAGTGCAGTATTCATCCAGTTAATTTCTTTTTTCCTTGTTTCTTGTTCCATTTCACTGCGTTGGAGATTCTAGTATGTTTTTCTTGAGTCGGGGGAATTGCTCACTGGCTTTGGCTGAAAGGAATCAAATTTCTCAATTTCTACTATGTGATACGTAATTTCACTGGCAACAGATATCTGATTATGGTTAATCTGCACCTCACGGAAGTTCTGCTTTATTCTCTTTTAGTTCTTACTGTTATTTATGGTCAGCTCTGAGGAACAGGAATATAAACCTGCAATATAATTCCATAATTCATGCCCATTTTTCTCATAATACTTTCAAGAGTGTGACTTTTTTCATTTTAAGCCATCATTTATTATTTTTAAAAATCCTCTCAACAAGCAAACCAAAAACTTCTCAAAAAAAAAAACCCCAAACCCAAAAAAATCCCATCAAACAAACAAAAACCCCAGCATAATGGAAATAAAGGTTTCAGACCATTTCCCTTGCCTCTAAGGTTCCTTAACAGAGAATATTTTTAAAAAAATGAAATAAAAATGTTTTCTTCTTTTTCTCAAAACCTTCATGTTAGTTCTATTATTTAACTGAAGTGGCTGCAAAGTGAGGGTTTTTTCTTCACTGGGTGTCTATAAAGAATTACAGTCATCAGTGCAATTACTGACAGTAACCATTAGGTGACCACATTAGACCAGGTAATGTACAGTCACTGACAAAAGCAGATTACTGACTATAAATTTATCTAACCCAGCTCACAGAACTCTGCACTTACATGCCACATTAACGATCTGAAAATAACTTTTGCATTCAATTTATTTAAGAATTGGAATGGGAGCATATTTCAGTTTTCACTGTGATTATTCTTTTACTAAAATGTATAATGTTGAACAGTGTGTGATAGCTGATCTCATGTATACAGACCTGACAAATATATATGGATGTGTTTATGAGAATACTAATCTGAATTGAAAGTATAGAGAGACTTTATAATGACATTTAATAAAGAAGGGAAGAGATTGCTGGACGGCTCTGGTACCCTCCCCCTCTCGCTGCCCTTATGTTTTACTGAAAGGTCACACGTTGAGTGTTTTTTTTTTCTTTGTGGGAACACTTCCATGATCCTAGTGAAAGTATTGACAAATAGAAATTGCAGACAATTGAAGGGTGATATTTTAAAATCACATTGCCAATACTTTTCTATGGATGCCCTTTTTCATTCTACTTCTTTTATTCTGGTTTGGGTTGCCTTTAAGTCTGAGATTAATATGTTGAAAACACAGAATAATGTAAGCATAAGCATATTAGTACAGGGAAAACAAGGTATTTTTCTTTCATCATCATACAGACTATTGCTTTGCTGCACATTTGCGTTTCAAAACTGAGTTTCAGACATTTTCATGGGGAAATTGCTACGTGTCTTTAAAAAACTGCAGCTTTTAAAGAAATTGTTCAAGGCTATCAAGATCTGATTAATATATGTGGTCATGTACCTCACTAATTATTATGAGTTAAGCAGATTGTTTGAGGGCTCAAACTATTGTCTGAGTTGGAGTTTCAACTTTGGAATAAGTGAAAAATTAAGACTTTTTAGATGTCTGGAAGGCTGAGGGTGACGCTCTGAATTTTGAGTACCATCTATCCAGGTAATTTGATGGAGCTTAAATTTAGGCACGTACATTGGATTTCAGTTTGGTTACACTTACAGATGCATTTTTCAGTTCAACATTCTGTTTTAGTTTTAAAAATTAGTGGCTCAGCAATGATGTCCTTTGCTCTGCACCTCCAGCAGAAGCCCTGTTTCTTGGGTGCCTCTGGTTTAGTACCTCCCTTTCAGCACTCATGCTGCACATTTTTACCTGTTTGCCTGAAAACCTCTTTGACAATTATCCCTAATTATTTTGCTTTGTAAATAAAGTTAATTTTATTTTTCTTTAACATAAAGCACATTATTAACTTAATTCAGGTAGTAAATTGCATGTTACTTTCCTTGTTTGTATATAAGGAGAGTGCTGGAGGCAGAAATAGCATCTCACTGCACCTTCATTCACTTCTGTTCACTTTAGACTTTTGTTCACTTTAATAGAATGTAGGTATATGTTCTTTTTTGTTGTAAGAACAGTAAATCAACACTTCTTGGCCTCAGTCTATGGGAATAGAAAGAATGGAAGGTGTAACACCTGCCCCAGGAAGCAGAAATTGAGAACCCTGCCTGACACAGTTTGTGAACAACGATGTTGGGACCCTAGAGCTAGCACCCAAGTGATGTTCCCTTACTGCTTGTCCTGTTATTCAGAACTTCATTACACAAAGTCAGAACTAAAATAAATTTATGGCAGAAATAGAATTAATAATACCATTTGAACTTCCCAGTCTGGAATTTAAGGGGCTTTTATGAGTAATGTTTATTTCTCTATTTTTTGTCTGGAATTTCAGGTTGTTTTTTTATACATTAAAGAAGTAATTACCAATACTTGGTAAAAGTGATGACCCCTGTATTCATGTTAGAGCTGGAGAAACAAACTCTGGCGGAAATGTAACCATTTGTTTCAGACTTCTGAAATGTATAATAGAAAAAAGATCTCATACTCACCTAGAAGAGATATCAACCTACTAGAAAGTTTCCATGTGCAAACAAATAGAGAGCAAGTAAAATTTCTAAATGTCACCACATTAACCTAATCATAAAATGAGAAAACTGGATGCTGCTTATAGAACATCTGAGATGAATGTTACAAATGTCAGCAGAGTACCCTGCTGCAGGAGCTAACATTTTCGTCACACACTCCTCCCAGTGCTAATGCGTGCAAAAAGCACCCATTAATGGCTTGCATTTTTCTCTATTAGCGTTTCTTCAGGTAGATTATTTCCTGGGAGATTCTAGATTTCTTTGAAACAGCTGTCTACTGCCGGGAAGAGGTAGTAGTCACTTGTCTATATTTTGCTCTGGAGTGCTGCTTACAACAAGATATTTATAATCTGTAGAATGTTATTCAACTGTTTTGTAAAGAATTTAGGCCACAACATTGTAAGCCTGCGTTCTTTCCTAATGATCAGTTTAAGAAAATACTTTGTCAGGCTGAGAAAGTACTTTCCAAAGACCATTTTACCTAATGTATGAACTGCTGTTATTGCAAAAAATTCTGAATTAAAAATAATTTGCCTGTTATCTTCCCCTGTGCCCCTCCATCCCCTGTTTTGTTTTGATTTTTATTTATTTTTTTAAATCAAAGCAGCTGTAGCAGAAAGAGATCAATGCAGTTTTGTGGGAAAAGTCTGCCACCTTGTTATCTATGTATAATTTGGAATTACTAGATGCTGTGTGAATACAAAAAAAGCCTTTATCTTAATCAAGTATATGAAAAAACGTATTTTTCATGGAAGAGTGACCGTTTAAAATATACGTATGGCAAATATCCAAGGTTAATAATGCAATGGAGGAAAAGGTATGAATGAGAACAAAACAGTGCATCAGATTAGATACATCTCCACATTCAATAGGTGTCTGTTGGTTATGAACAGCTGTGATGACATGTTTCATGAATGGAGCCATCTACAATAACATACAAATTTTTGTTGTTATTATCAGAGTTCTGGCACATTGACTTTTTTTTTAAAAAATAAGCTTAATCTTAACATTTACTAAATTGCAAACCTAGATCATTTTTAGGGCTACTAAAACTGGTGATACTATGCAACAAAAATGCATTTATGTGGGAATCAGTAGCAACTCCAGCAAGAACACTCTATAAAAGAGAATATCAGAAGGTGAAAAGATTACTCAGAAATCTAAGATGCTTTTAAACAAGATTAAGATAAGGACCATTAGGGTTCATGTCGCCGACCTGTCTGCATTAAGATATATCTTGCCTGGTGCCTGCATCTTAGATGATTCATTCAATATGTGTCATATCAAAGTCAAGGTATCCAGCAAGGAGAAAAATGCTAATGCTTATAAATTTTAGTGATAATCCATCATGATGAATTAACTGACCTTTCTTTAGTAGCTTTTTTTACAAAATAAGCTTTGGACAATAATGTTAATGTTGGTGTTTTGTTTTGTGTTTTTTTTTTCCTGTGAGGCATTGTTGGTTAATTTGTATCTGCTAATTGTTGAGCCGTAACTTGGAAGTAAAATTTTAAAAATAAGTTGCTCGAAAGGCTTTGAATGCCTTTTTTCATCAGTAAAACTTATGACCTGATAAGTATTCTTCTCTTGAAAATCCAATATTTCCTCACTACTTTTTTCTTTTTCTCCTGTACCTTTAAGATGTGGTGTTCTGCATTGATTCAGATTAATCTTATTTCTTTTGTATCTGCTTTCCTTTACAAAGCCTTAACTTTTGATTCAAATTAATCGTATTTTTTTTGTATCTGGTTTCCTTTACAAAGCTTTAACTTTTGAGGTCAAATAGCATTTTTACTCAGTAGTTACACAGTATTGCCATGTATTTTGCATTGTACAAATAGTTTTGTAGAGGGAAATATCTTGGAAAAATGAAGAATATGTCAAGAAATACTAGCCTAAAAAGACAGAATTAGTAACTGCTTTGTTGTCTGTCTCATGAACCTCTTAGAAGTGGCTGCATGATCGAAATCTACATTTTAAAAATTATTTGCTCTTTCTCACAACTAAACAATATTTGCTGGAAAATTGTTGGACTGTCTAGAGCTTCTGCTGTCACTGCAGTGATTCCAAAGGGTGTTAAAGAGTAACTACCAAGTCCTGTGTTGGAACAAAGTGGTCTAAGGCATTTGTTTCCTAGAACACTTTTCTTGTCTTTTTTTCAGACTGATTTATCTCTAGTAAGGTTAGTTGGTATATCCTAAAGAAGGTTCTCATACATCCTATATTAAATGGTGTTTTCGAGTTTTCCTGTTCACCAGCCCTTCGTTGGGAGCTGGAATTGAGGAAAAGAAGAGAACAAAATAAAAGAGGAAACAGGAATTACAAGGCTAATTGAAAACTCTGCTCCATTATTGAAGTAGCACTTTTGTAACTAAGGGTGTAGTTTAAAAGCAACCAAAACCAGGAGAAAATAATTTTTAGGTCACTAACACAGGTGCTATTGAACTTGAGGTTTAAATATAAGGGTAAATATTTGCAATACAGTCAACTCTAACAACAGTTAGTTGTTAGTTTTCCATGCCAGTGAGTACGTCACGAGTTTTGTGTACAATATGCCTGGGACCAAACTATTCAATATCCAATCTTGAATACATCTGGCAGTCTCAATCATGCTGCTAATGAACAAATACCCTTCATAAGTTGGCATTGCCACGTGCTATGTTAGTTAGGAAGGCAGAACTATTAACGTGTAGGTACAGACCAATTAATGCTGCATTGCATTTGCTGTTTCCCTTGAGAGTTTTGGGGTAAGGTTATAAAAATACACATCCAGTAACTTTTGTCACTTGCAAAAAATAAATGCTGAACTTCATCTTTGAGTTTCTATGTGTCATAATTTTAAGAGCTGCTAGTTTAGAGTTTAAGTTCTGTCAGTCTCATCTCCTTTTCCTGTTCTCTTGGCTGATCATGTTTTCTTCAGAGAGAACAGACAGGACTGAGTGACAGCAAATCCATTTGGAATGGAACACCTCTGTTGTCTTGGCTCCCTTTCCACGTTTAAGGTATCAACCAAAGCTGTAGTGAAGTTGCAGACAAGTGTTGTTTATCATTCTGTTGACAAACCATTCTTGGTGGTATTACACAACTTTAGGCAAACAAGCCTTAACAATATTAATTAACTCTGTGAGCAGTGTGGAGTGTGCCAATAGGTCTAACTTGTGCTGTTTTCAAACAGACTGAGAATCTTCAGGTTCAGTCTAGGTAGTAGTTTGGGGTGGGACCTCAGTTTAACCTCTGACTATCGCAATCTTCTGCCTTCGCACAGCAGTGTGTCTGCATTAGATAAGAGCCCGAGTCCTTGCATGTACTGTCTCCTGGCCTGGACATAAATGTGGCACCCCTATATATGACAGGCTGAGGGAGGGATAAAGTTTCAGGATTAATTCTGAAGGTCTGGCTCTTCTTAGTTTAAGACAGAGCCATTTTCTTACTGAGATTTGTGTGAGGTTGGTAGAAGTTATTTTTTTTTAAAAAGTCTGTGTCAGAATGGCAGAAAATGAATTGGTCGTAACACTGAAGAAAGAACAGAATATTTTCATTTCTACAACTTTGCTGAAAAACAGTTTTGTAAATAAATTATAAGAAAGCCTTTTTTTTTTTCTGCCATCAATTAAAACAACCAACACTTCCTTCAGACAACTTTTACTTATTTAATAAATTACTTCAATAAATTTACAAAAGATGGTAGTCTGTTTAGCGAGGCCTATTAAAAGCATTAAGATTTGAGCACTGGCTGTTAAAATGAGTAAATGGCAATATCATAAAGTTAAACAAATGCCAAAAAACATTTTCCAGAGTGCTGGGATTGTAACAATACCATTAATGAGGGCAAAGAGGTTTTAATGCAATTTGCACATTCTAAAGTTTCAAAAAGAGGTTTTGAGTTAGTGCATTATTAATGTTCTGAACATCTGGAACTATGTAAGAGCCATGGACATTGAGCAAGTGCAGGGTTTCCCCACTAGGTCTGATGCTGACTGATTTCCTCCCTAGCGAAAAGCTTGTTTTAAGAAGTTTGAGACAGTAAAATGACAATATCCAGATAAGAGATAAACATTCCACAGTGTCTTTTTTGCTTGTAGCGTGTATTGAGGAAAAATTGGTAACCATTAGATTTATGCAGTTAAATGGTGAATTTGAAATTAAATAGGAAAATAGTTTTTTGCACCACAGATGGTTGCTCCGTGATGCAGTTGCACTGGTTGCAGAGTGCTTATGTGAGGAAATATCTAGTAACATTCGGTGGGTTCCATAAAATTGCTTACATTTTTCTGTTAGGTATATTTAGGTATAACATGCAGGGACAGATGCTTTATCAAGAGTAATATTCTTGATATTCCTGTTGACAGCCGTAGGAGTACTTCGAGGAAGAGATTTACTCCTGTGTGTAAATATTTGCAGGATGTAGAAATCTGTTCACACCAAGTATGTTTTATGGCAGAAGTTTGTTCTTTGAAGTTACATAAACATTAACTTTCTGCATAATTTTAATGGTATAGAATGTAATTTACACTGTTACAGCTTTAAAATGATACAGGAAACAATGTTTCAATGTGTCATCTAGTTTTAGATGTTTTAACTAGAGCTAATATCCAACATCACATTCATTGGGATGAAAAGAAAGGAGGCCCTTAAACAAGCTGGCATATTGGGGTAAGTTACGAAATAATTGTAAATTAATAATGATACTCGCTTTCTGCACAGCATTTGCTTTCTGCTCTCAAGGGAAAGGCATTCTCTTACTCCAGAAGCCTTATTTGTTTGAGCCAAACAGCTGCAACGGTGCTATTACAGTATGTAAGAAACCCTAAGAACAAGAAAAGACTTTAGGGAATAGAATTCTGTCATCCTTGCTATCTCAAATTATGTGCAAGTACCTAACAACAAAAGTAAAGTAAAATGATGGAAGAGTAATTAAACAACATGCGAGAAGTGCTCTGTGTGTCTTTCCTGGCACTAACGACTCTGTGCAATGCCCCTGGAAGTCACTGGAGTTTTTTCAGTGCCTGCTGAGGTAGGGCTCATGACACTGAAGTGACCCTTTGGGGTTTTTTATTTTTCTTTGAAAGGAAAGGCTTAGTGCCAGATTCTAAAGCCGTGTCTTTTGCCTTGCTCTGATGAAAATCTTAGTAAAGTGATTTCTGTCTGAGGGGGCATAATTTTGGGAAATATGTGATCTAAAAAACCCAAATTGTAATGACTCAAAACCTGTGCATTTCAACATTTGTACCTAGTTAATGTAGATGGAATTTCCTTTTACTTGTTGTACACTATTGTTTCTTCATTGCTTGTTTTTCACTCTTACTCTTCCTTGGTAGTTTTCTTTCTGATCTTTATCTCAGCTTCTTCATGTTTTATAGGCTTTTTTTTTTACTCCCATTAATCATATCCAATATCTACTTTCAGTTTTATTCTCCATTTTTTCATCATTTAAACATTTAAATGTCTGTAATATAAACTGTCTAGCTATTGGGGCCCTCGCATTCATCTAAAAGAACAATTTTCAGGCTTGGTGTGCATTATCTGAGGTGCCTTTTGAGAGCTCCAGTGGCTCCTGTAAATCTTAATGTGATTTCTGAAGTCTGCCGTTTCCGTTTTTCCCATTGACTGGGGCATAGGGAAGAGATGTGTGTAAAAATCCCTGTGTGTGATGGAAGATTTCAACCATTCCATCACAACGCTCTTTTCTCTGCCTCGGCACTGGAGGCCATTGTGGTAGTATTGATTCAAACAGAGAAGAACAGTTGGAGAAAGAAATAGTGAAGTTTGTACAAAAAGAATTAGAATAAGGGTTTTTCTATAACCTGGTATATAATCTTTATCCTCAAATTCTGTTGGCAAGCCTCCTTCGTTCATGTCATCGGTTCAATCAAGTTACTCTGCCAAACCACATTTCAAGGTGGAGCTGGCAGTTCACGCCCTGGCAAGATCATTTCTTGTATAATCTGAGAGGCTACAGCAAACGTATCTTCTTGAAATAAGAAAGCCAGAATAGTGCTGAATTATGCTCCAGAGGAGTAACTGAAGTTCTCCTAAACTTTTAAAGCTGAAGTGTGTTTTATTGTAATGATTTATTAGAATGTTTTCACTCTAGAACTTTTAACCTCTTGAGTTGTTTGGGGTTTGGGTTTTGGTTTTGGGGCAGTTTTCCTCCTGCTTGGTTACTGATGGCTCATTTCAGTTTTGACCATCCCCATGTATTACAAAGCAGGCCAAGAAAAATGTTGGGCTACATCAAAGGTAAAATTTTATTTTTGGGGGATGATAACTGACAATCTGAATAGTTGCACAATGTTTGTTTTCTTTCTTAAATAGTATGACAGGATCCTAGATATGCATTGGTTATGGAGTAATTTTCCTGGTTTCTGGGAAATGAGAGACAATCCAAACATTGGTTATGCTTAGAGAAGTCAGAGGAGATGATCCACAGCTTGCTGCTGAACGACGAGGCTCTTCCCCCTTTCCTTGTGATCGTTCTTGTGCTACTGATTCAGATCTCCAGAACAAAGGAAAACTTTTAATCTTTTTTTTTTTTTCCTGGTTAGTTTTCTGTTGGCCTTGTGAACTGAGTTGGCTCATCAGGGGGTCAGAAAAGTGTCAGAGAGAGCTCAAGGGAAGAGATGATACTGCACACTCAAGGAGGGGAGCATGATCATCCCTTTTACCGCTAGAGCTCGATCTCAGCAATTAAGTGTTACTGTGCTTTTTTAAAACATGTTTTTCAGTAGTTGACCTTAATATGAGAATCTGTAAAGATACTCATTTGGAAATTCTGATCTTTTAATGAAATATGGTTTATGTTATAAAGTTGTTAGCATGAAATCACAGCATTGTTGACTGAGTCTGTCTTTACCGCATATTAACCAAATAAACTGGAGAGTTACTGAGGTGAGTGTTCTGGGTGAATGGAAATTTGGGTGAGGTGATATGAAAGGAATGAACTGTTCTGACTTCTCGTTCTGTGGAAACCCGCAGAAATGGAGGAGCTGTCTGCTGTTCATGTGTACTACTTATTGCAGTCAGACATTTTACACACGGCCATTCCTCGAGTACACAACAGCCGTTGTGGTTGGGTGTTGTAGCAGTTCAGTGCTGTTGGCTCAGGGGAGATTTCTAGGTGTGATTTGGGTCCCACCTTATCTTTTTGAATTACTGGCTGCAAAGAATGAACAAATATACTTTCCGTGGCTTACTCAACTGCTACAGTGATGAGCAAGGGACTTGCAATTATTCAAGTGCCCTGTGGCACTTGCTTTTTACATAGAGCAGATACACTTTCTGAGAGCATCTGCACATCATATAAAGCAGAATCCGTTGCAACAGTCTGTGGCAGGTTATTGGGTATTATGTCTAAAAAAATTATATGCCATACTGGTAGATGAGTGTTTTGCTTGTGAATTTCACACCCTGAGAGCTGTGCAGTTTAATATTTTATTATGCTGTTAGTTTAAATACCCTGAGCATACAGCATCAGGAAAATAAACTAAAAATCTATTATTGTTTCTCACTTCTGAGCTCTGACTTGTTGAAGTGCTGCAAGCTGAATTGTTGTATCTAGTTAACACATGCTCCAATTTTCATTGTAATTAACACTTTCTGCTTGCATATTTTTCCTACCGTTTAAGTAGCAACAGCATTGGAAATGAGTTTTCACACTCAAGAAGTTTGTACTCTGTGAATGATAGAGTCCGAACAGTAAATAACAATTACAGTCAACATGTCTTTTTCTTCAAGAGCTTTTCATGACGGGGAGAGGAAGCAGGATGGAAAACAGTAGTTATTAATAAGGGACAATATACATAAGTAACATTAGTTTTAAGAAGGTGTATCTTGCACAGGTTACTTTGACATTACTGTTCTGTACCGTCGCAACCTGCAGAATTCCTGGACCCTCTGGCATTTCTTAGAGGTTCACTGCCTGATGTGGTAGAGATATGACTTCTTCACGTGTGGTAAAACACTATATATGAGAACAAATAGACTTGAAAGCATGTATTTAGGTAGCGTGTTTTGTATCAGCAATGTAACAGCATATACAAGAATTGGAGTATTAAATGTATTGCAAGGAATACCTGGGCTATTGTAAATGCAGAAAAGTTCTACTTCATTGGAGAGTCAGGAAACCTAAGAAATCGTGTAGAGAGAATATTAATATTTCTTAAAATTATATAACTACAGGTGTAAAATGCCTTCTATAAATTTCAAAATATTTTCTCTGTTCATGTTAACAGAAGAGTAAAAGCTAAAACCTGTTACTGTCGCACTCTTGGAGTCAGTTCCCCATGACAGGCATCTGCCTCCCCCCATCTACTGTGTGAGCGTTTGTGGACTTGGGCAGCCTCTTGCCTGGGACTGCACTGCACGTCTGTTTGAATCGGCTTCCCTGCGTGGTACCGTACTTCCTTGCTGATGTGCCACTAAGACAACCTGGTCTTTTTTTTTTCCTCTTTATTCTGGATAAAAAGAGGTCAAAGATGACTGAGCTTGGTTTTTGACTGGTGAGGAAGAGGACAGCAGTGTAGGCTGCTGACTTCATTCATGAACAGTTAATAATTTTGTATTTGATTCCAGACCAGGATCTAAACGATCCTTTTAAAAATAAATTTTTCTGGAGAGCTTTCTTTGCATGAAGGATTGCGCTCTCACTGGAATGCGAAAGTGTAATGATAGCCTAGGGTGAATGTACAAGCAGTTCTTCTAACACAGAAAGCTGTTGTCTTGGTTAATTTTAAGACCACAAAAGAAACCCTGTTTTGAACCAGGTTGTTTAGAAACAGCTGCAACAGAGCTCAGAGACTGAATACTTCAAAGGCTCTCCAGATTGTTTTGTGGTACAACATGTTGGGTTTTTGGGGAAAAGATTTTATATAAAAAAGCTTCTTTAACTGTAGAAGCAACATATTAACTGTGTTATTCTAGAGTCTGGTGTGCAGAACATTTCCTTTTTCGTTACTGTTGTCACCGTTCACATATTCCATTATTTAAGCAGGTTATTGAAAAATTGATGGTATGTTGGTACCAGAGAGACATCCTGTAGGCTGCAGTGTTGATTTATGGCACATGGAACACAGTTCAGTGCTTCAGTTTCCTGCTGGTGAGCGGCACTTTGTCATTGTCCCTGAAGAAAAATCATACCAGTGAAATCCCCTGTGTTCCCCCCAAGCTGAGTGATGCATACTTTTTCTTCAAAAAAGATTATGAATTATTCACCTTTTATTGTGCTGGAGTGTGCACATGGTGATCAGAATCTTGTTCATAGTACAGAGTTTTTCACCATATTCAGGGTTTAGTTTAATTATGTAGTTGAGTTGCATGGTAGCTTTTATCTGTTTTTTTTTTTTCCTCCTTCTTTTTCCCCCCAGTGTGTCTGCTAGGCCTGTGTGGGCTAGCACAGATTTTACCCTGCATTTCCTAGCTTATGTAGGTACCTCAACACATGAGTCTTGGCTCTAACTGTCTGTTTTTCTTTTATGTTTGTTTAAAATTTTCCTTGAGAAAATAAGCACAGTACTTCTAAACTTTAAAAGACACGTTTTTCCACACAAATTCTTGAAAATCAAGGCACTTACATGGTTTTAAAGTTTTATTCTTCAAGCTGATTTTCTGTTGCAAAGAAACGATGAGAGACATCTAAGTGAAAAACCTCTCGAAACAGCAGGTGTAGTAGTGATACAGATTTCCAATTGAGGGCAGCTTTCTCCTGGGAGATGTGTTGAGGAAAGACTCCATGATATAGATGACCTGTTAGGAGAATTAAAAGGCTTGTGATCTTCTTCGTAACTCTGGAAGAAAGGTAGAATGTCAGAATAAATGTGTGAGTTGGGTCACGGTCCCTTCGCAGCTTCCTGGCTTCCACCTCTGCACTGCTGAAGGCGTTCCAATAAAATGTAACTTTCCTTATAGAAGAGAACAACCTGCTGAGCACTGACCAACTTCAGCAGTTTGGTTTTAATTTTGGAATCGTGACTATGTGTGCAAGTTTTTAAAATCACTTTCTTTTTAACTACTTTTGCTTTAAATATATGCACTCTTATTTTATGCACTTGATTTGGTTTTTGCTCTAACAGGTGGTAAGGGTTAGCAGTTAAATACACGTTAGAAAATCTTGCTCATCAGCTGAAAAGGAGAGGTTCTGAAAAAAGTGAGGAATGTGGTTTTTCCTGTGGAAGTTGTACTTAGATGAGCAGACGCTCTGGTCTTATTCCTTCACAATGTCTTCTTTTGTTTCAGGACTTTTCTAAGATCTCTCCACATTAAATTTCCTCTCTGTGTTGCCTAGTCTTCATATTCCTTAAAACAAATCAAAATCTGAACATATTCTGTTTCCTGTATTCTTTAGTAATTAGTTTTACAATAGAATGCTCTCTTTCTCCTGACAGCAGAAAAAACGTTTAATTTTTATTTATATATATTTTCTGTTTTACAATTACGGAGCATTTCATTACAGAGACCCTGTGACACTTCAGGAAAAGAAATCAGACAGAAACTGACCTGGAGTCAGTACTCTGTAAACCAAGTCTGGTTCAAACGAACACTTCTTTGCATTGCTGGTCGTAGCCCCATGATGATAATAAATAGTTGGGGGAATGTG